>NC_056746.1:947748898-948101398 GCF_019279795.1 Protopterus annectens | reverse complement strand
CTAGGGCTACTGCCACGTCTACAGCTTTTTTAAGGGGGGTGGCAACTAAAGATATTTTAGAGGCAGCTACTTGGAGTTCAGTGCATACTTTCTCTAAGCATTACCACCTTCCACTTTACTCTAAATCTAGGGCTGGTTTTGCCACTGCAATTTAACAGGGCATTTTGGCAGCTCCTACTGCTTTATAGTTTTGCCATCCTCCCTTACCTCTGCTTTGGGATTCTACCCAAGTGTAAGGACTGCAGCAATGTGAGATGAAGAACATAGTACAGTTTTGTACCTACCATAAATGTAGATGTTCGAAGATCCACATTGCTGCAGTCCAATTTACCCTCCCTCCTTCCCCTCTGTAGTTAGAGGCGGTTGTGTGGTTTGGGTTGTACATATTGTGAATATTGTATATATTGTACATAGGGTTAGTACTAGGGTGGTTGGTTGTTTTTTGCTGTCTTTTGGTTTTGACCTTTCTTTTTAGGGTCTTCTGACATCTGGGGCAAGAAAAGACTGAGGATATGACGTCGGTCATGCGCATTTGTACCCTGACGTCCTGATGTCAGTCTTAAGCGCCTTGACCGACGTCAGCCTAATACTTTGATATTCGGGCCGACCGAGGACAGCGGACTACCCAAGTGTAAGGACTGCAGCAATGTGGATCTTCGAACATCTACATTTATGGTAGGTACAAAACTGTACTGTTTTTATACAGGAATATTTCTGTTACCCAAGAAAAAAACGCATCATGGAGACCAATTTTAGATCGTTCCTTTCTAAATCAGTTTGTGAAAGTTTCCAGGTTTAAAGTGTTACCATTTCACAACCTGTTACCTGTCATTCCTCATTTATTTTTTTTCCTATAGTACCAGATTGTAAATGTTTTAAGGTTTTCTGTGTCAGGATCACACTTTCATTTTTCTGCAGTACACTTTGGGTTATCCACTACTCCAAGGGTTTTCACAAAGTATCTAGCTACAGTGATAGCCTACTGCAGACTGCAGGGTATTCATATTTTTCATTATTTAAATGACGTGATTGTCTTTCCATTGTCTTTCTCAAAGTATCAGGGCCCTGTCACTTGGATGATAGAACTCCTTCTCAGACTGGGATTTCAGGAATACTTAGAAAAGTCTTGCTTGACTCCTTCCGACAAGATTATTTTCCTGGGACATCTTCTAGAGTCCTCATTCCAAAAAGATTTTCTTCCAAAAAAAAAAAGTAGATCTGTACCTAGATCTATTCGTATGGAATTTCTCAGTATATTTGATTTCATGGCATCCATGATTCTCATGATTCCTAGCAAAATTCTACATGAGAAAATTTCAGTGGTACCTGAAATCAGTATGGTCCCAACATTAACATCCCTTGACATTCTAGTTTCCTGTTTTGAGATTTGTAAAAAGGAAACTTCTTTAGTAGAGATTTAATGGAGATACCAGTTTTATCTGAATCCATGTCTCCAATTTTGCCTTCCACCTCCAGCACAATCTGTAACTACAGCTGTCTCAAACTTTACTTGGTGAACAGTGTCTGTGGGAGTAAAAGTGCAGGGTCTTCTGAAGAAAAGCACAAACCAAAAAACTATAAAAGTAAAAGAGATCTCAGTAATAAATGTTTTCAGCTTTCTCAGTTATCTGTGGTCCTCATGACCATAACACATGGTTAAAGACAACTCCACAGTAATGTGGTACATAAACAAATGGGGGAACCAAATCTTACCATCTGTTCAGACAAGCCATGGTAGCCTAGGATTTGGTTTTATAGCACAATCTCATTCTACAAGTATCTTATATCCATTTGGAGCAAAATTGTGTAACAAACAATCTGAGCAAGACCAGGACAAGACCCTCACAAATGGAAACAATCTACTCCAACAAAAGAGAGCGAAAACCAATCATGCCAGTTGGCTTGCTAGACCCACTAAGCACCTTATGACTGCCAGGGACAAAACATGGAAATTATGGCAAAAAAGCAAAAACCCCTCTGACCTCACACAATATAAACAACTCAGGAATCAAGTGAAGCGTCTAGTCTTTAAAACTAAAAAGAACACTACCTTAGTCTACAAAATCACCATAAGCAACCCCCTCCCCCCAAAAAAATTCTGAAGCTCTATCAATTCCTTTCTAAACCCAGGCTGACATAATCCATGTCCAAATCCAGATAAAACACCCACTGAAATTGCCTCACTCGTTAACTTATATTCATAAATACCATAGCTAGTCTCACCACCAACTTTCCACAAACCAACTTAGCTCCTTCAAATCCATCCACACAAAATACCTTTACTTCCCCTTTACCAACCTTCTCTCTTACCTATATCTACCGCCACTATAAAAAAGCTACTACTTAAACTCAAATCTAGCAACAAACCCCCTGACAAGCTACCTCCAGAATTCCTACAAATATCAGATAACTCTCTTTCCAGTCCCATCAGCATACTTCTTAATAGATCTATTCAAGAGTCCCAGGTACCTACAGTTTGGAAAAAAGCATATATTCTCCCTCTTCATAAAGGCAGAAACAACATTGCCATCTCCAACTATCAGCCTCTTGCTATCTTCTCACCCGTCTCTAAGATCCTGGAAAAATGCATGCACGCTCAACTTCTTAATTACAGCATCTGCTACACAACCAAATCATTTCTCCCACTTAGCATGGTTTTAGGCCAGGTCATAGCACCACCACACCTTTTATATCCTTCTTGGACACAGTTAACCAGGTCCGTGACAGTGGAAAAATTGTCTCTCCACTTATTCCTGATCTTTCTAAGGTCTTTGATACGTTATCCCACCCTCTTCTTCTCACTGAGTTCTGTAACTTAGGCATCTCTCCCCTACCTTAAATTGGCTCTGAAACTACCTCACAAGTAGGCAGCAATCAATCAAATGGCAACATTATTTCTCTCCATTCCTTATCACAGCCACAAGTGTTCCCCAAGGATCCGTACTAGGCCCCTTTCTGTTCAGCATTTTTATCATTTTATCATCTTCCATACCACTCTAAGTCAATGTACCGTCATCCAATATGCAGATGACTCAACCATCATCTGTACTGCCAATTCCACATATGAACTGCAGCAACTCACGCAAACTGCCCTCATTTCTACCAAAACATGGATGACCAATAATCATCTTACCCTAAACCCCCAAAAAACTAAACTTGTGCTATTTACCCCTAAAAAAACACTTCCCTAAACAAGGATGAATTTACTATTCATTCTCAAGATAGCATCAATTATGTTGTCCCAAACACAAAGTTATTAGGTGTCATCATAGGTGAAAACCTAACATTTGACCTGCATATTTACACCAACATCAAAACAATACATCAAAAACTGGGCATCCTGTATAGATACACATACTTCTTCAACGACTCCGGAAAACTATCCCTAGCCTCTTCCTTTCTGCTGCCATTTCTTGTATGTGGTGCCCCTCTTCTGACCAATATTCAGTCCTCTCTGAAATCAAAACTTGACTTGTGCTACAATAAAATTGCAAAATTTGTAACCAATGCAAAATATTCATCTTATCACTGTGCCTCACTACAACTACTAGACTGGCTAGAACGTCCTTATTATCTTACATATATACAGTTAACCGCTGCACACAAATTTATATTCAGGCCATCAAACTGCCGTTCCCTCACTTCTCTACTTACTCTGTACCATCCAAATAGACCTCTCCGATCTGAGAATCAATTTCTCCATTAACGTAGAAAAAACAAACCTTTCAGCTGGTCAGAGGCTAATGGAACACCCTCCCACCATCACCTAGGACTGCCAGCAATGCAGCTCTCTTTAAAAATTCCCTGAGACAACACCTTTCCTCTCTATGGCAATGCACATGTGCCAAATCTGCACTTCCCAAAACCTGACACTACCCTACACCTTCATTATCTACAGTTTACCTACTTAACTGCAGTATTGTACTATCTGCTATATTTGCTTACCTATATTTAAGCCAAGGACTTTACAAGAACAAGTTATTGAAACTATGTTGCAGTAACCTATGATACTTGTTTGAGTAACTTTATTATCCTAGCTTTATATTCTAACTTGTTATATTTTAATTCTACAAGCCACTTTATCCTTAATGTTGTAATCTAATAATGTACCAAGACATTTATCTTGCTTGTTCAACTGTCTACTGCAACTCTTGCATAGTTATGTACTTATCATGTTTATCTATTGTATTGTGTATTGTATGCATTGTATAACTGATTGTCGAGCTTTTTTCTCCCCTGGCCTCCACTGAAAATGGACTCACCATGGCCCAGTGGACCATCCCTGGTAAACAAATGCAAATAACTAACTAAATAAATAAATTAATCATTCAACAAACTAAATATATATATATATATATATATATATATATATATATATATATATATATATATATATATATATATATATATATATAGACACAGACACACATACGTGTATGTATGTTGCTTTACTGGTAAAGCAACATACTGAAGTGCACATTAGCGAATATATATATATATATATATATATATATATGTACACACACATATCATCATCAGCCCCCTTTTTCCTATTTTCTACATGGGGGTTGGGGTGTCGTGTTAACTGTCGCTATCTCTCTCTCGATTCAGTGCCACACTCCTGCCTTCTTCAACACTTATGTCTGACTATCACAGATCTTTCACGCAATCCATCCACCTCTTTGCTGGACGTCCTCATTTCCTCTTACCTTCTTCCTGTCTGTCCCAAATCATCTTCACCAGATTGTTTTCTGCTTTTCTGCACATGCGTCTGAACCACCGTAGTCGGTTATCTTTGATATTTTCTGCCACTGGAGCTACTTTGGCTTCTGCTCTTATGTAATCATTTCTTCGTCTGTCCCCAAGTGTGCATCCGACCACCTTTCTCAGGCACTTCATTTCCATCACCTCCAGCTTCTTCATCTGCTTTGCCTTTACTGCCCAGGTTTCTGTACCATACAATAGTACTGGTCGCACCACTGTCTTGTACACCTTACTTTTCAGCTTTTTTAGCATTCTTATGTCATAGACTACACCTGAGATGATTCTAGCTTTGACGTCATCATTCAGACTTCCCTTCTCCTCAACCATCCCTTCCAGATACTTGAAGCTATTTACCTGTTCTGCTATCTTCCCTTCTATCTCAATTTTCAGCTTCTTCTGACTTCCCCAATTTGCTGATATTCTGTGCTTAGTTTCATTCCATGTGCTTTCAGTTTTGCATTACATTCCCCTATTCTTTGCTGAAGTTCTTGCTCAGTCTGCCTGTACTGCTACATCGTCTGCATACAGTAACTTGGTTTATCTGTCCCCTTCAACCTGTTTGCTAATGTAGTCCTTCACCACTATGAACAGCAATGGGCTTAGAGCTGAACCCTGGTGTACACTCACTCCCACTGAGAACCCCTCTGTGAGGCCGAGCACTGTTTGTATTTGAGTCATTGGGTCCTTGTATATAGCCTGCACTAATTCTACCAGTGCTTTTGGGACTTCAAACCACCGCAGTATTGCCCAGATCATCTTTCTTGGGACCTTGTCATCTGCTGTCTCCAAGTCTAGGAATGCCCAGTTGAACTCTTTCCTCATCTCTAGCTGCTTCTCAACTATCTGTTTCCCTGCAAACATCGGTAAGTTGTGCTGCATCCTAATCTGAATCCAAACTGCTCATCTCCCATCTTACATTCTACTGCTCTGTGTATCCATTTATCAATCACCCTCTCCAGAATTTTTATGCAATGTGATAGGAGTTTGATGCCTCTGTACTGCCCACAGTTGTTGATACCCCCTTTGTTCTATATGTATTTATAGATAGATATAGATATAGATGTAGATATAGATACTGAAGTTATCCATTGTAAGACACACAGATGTGATTCTTACCAGGCCGAGCAAGGAAAGAGTGATGATTACTTGTCTGGTGCCAAGATCTGTCAGATCATGCATTCACTCAAATCCTTAAACTACAAGTACCAGTATAAGTTCATGACCCTGCCAATGACTTGAGGTGTACCTCCCTGGATTATATGTAGAGAGACATGATGGGAGCTCTCGGACTGTGTATCCAAGGTATATATGAGTCTAGCATTGAGCAGCATTCTACCTTCTCCGAGGATGATGCCGCAATATGAGCAAAAAATAATTCAATTCAATAATTGTTTTCAGTTTTTGGTATCATTCAAAGGGGGAAACAAGAAGAAAACAGGACCAGCTTACAAGGCACCTTAAAAATGAATTTATTGATTGAGGTTTTTGAAAAACAGACCGGTTTCGGCAAATATTTAACAAAGCCTTCTTCAGTGTTTAAAAAACAACAAAAAAGAACCTGTATTTAAATTCATTCAAAGGGGGACCAATATTTTTCAGCCTGGAAGGATACGATCGACAGACCATGCTGATTCACCAGGAATGGCCTGCAACAGTCCCCTCTAGGGTTTTGATCATTGTCCACCCCATAATACCTGTTTATGCAGTGCTAACCTGAAAAACCTACCAATGTAATGAAACAAGCTAAAGAAAATATGAATGTGTTACTTACTGATCAATGCTAGGAACCTAAACAAGAAACTCCTCTCTGTACAAGCCCTTCTCACCCTGTAAGTCATTGATGTCTATGTAGTGACTGAGACATGGCTTAAAATAGTGGAGAGCACCCCATCTGTACAGAGATATAATGCCTACCACACGTTTAGACCAACTACTGTACGGGAGGGGGAAAAAGGTAGAGGTGTATCAGTCTTCATTCAGAAGAGATTAACATCAAGGCTGGTAAAACAGCATAAAGCACTAGAGCTTCTCATGTCCAAAAATCCATCAGAAGGGTCCCATACAATATATTAACTAGCTACAGAACTCCCTGTATGACAAAAGAAAACCACAACACCTTTCTACAGGAACTAGAATTAGTCACTATTAAACCCAATGCCATTTTCCTTGGTGATCTAAACTATCCAGTTATAGACTGGAAAACCTACACCACCACAAATGCAGAAGCACAGAGATTCCTGGATTTTGTCAATACAAATGTCCTGGAGCAATTAGAGTATCCACTGGGGAATAACATCTTGGATCTTGTACTTACTAATATAAGAGCATCATGCACCATCCCTTGCTTATCTTCATCACTTGTTAGGTCTAACAAAAAAGCATTCTCCTTTGAAATAAAACTGAAAACAGAGATTGGTTCCATCCAAGGCACATTTAGAAATTTCTTTAAGGCAAGCTACCAACTCCTAAATGATGCATTGGCAAGCTTCAAATCACCACCAGTCCCAGTTAACTCCACTGATTACACAGAAATGTACACCATCACACAATTTCACCATGTAAACAGCTGCATATATGCAGCTGTACCTTGTAGGAACAAGTGGAGAGCAAACCCCAGAAACAAACCCACAAGGTGGAACCATAGTATCAACAAACTTTATAATAAAAGGAAAATAATTTTAACCAAATGTAAGAAAAATTATTCCCAGAATGTTATAGCTCTTGTCACTTAAGTAAGCAGACAACTTAGAACTTAAAATTCACCAAAGACAAGTTTCAGGCTAAAATAGCTGCCCAAGCCAAAGACAATCACAAGGCATTTTTTAGTTGTGTTCATAATCTCAAAAGCTCAACGTAGCAATACACTGAGCTGATTGTGAATGATGTTACTGAAGATATGTCTAACCTACTGGCCGACAAATTTAGCTCTAACTTTACCCTTCTCTCCCCTTCGTCTGTCCATCAAGATATACCTAAAACTGGCTCACCTCTACCTATCACACAAGACCAAGTCTTTAAAGTGCTATCAAAAGCTAAAAATACTGTATTGACAAGTCCTGACAATATCTCTTGATGCATCTTAAGTAGTATAAAGAATGACTTAGCCACACTCCTCACAATATTGTTCAAGCTCAGCCTCTATGCAGGATTTGTACCAAGTGAATGGAGAACAGCTACAGTCATTCCACTACTTAAGGGAGGACCTTCCAAGGCAATTACATACCAATAAGTCTGGCCAGCCTTATATGCAAAGCTATGGAAAGACTTACCATGGAATTAATCAGTCAGGACATAGGGAACCTCCAAACACTAGACCCATCTCAGTTTGGATTCTTCAAGAGCAGGTCATGCTTACTCAACCTGGTGTTTTTTTTTGATAAGGTCACCAAAGCAATGGATAAAGGCAAAAACATACACACTGCATACCTCAGCTTGACTAAAGCTTTTGCCACATGTCCCTACTCAGGCATAGTAGAAAAGGTAGATAAACTGAAAATAAACCCCTCAGTCACCAGCTGGATTGCCAGCTTTCTCACACATAGGATGCAGATAATCAAATTAGGGTAAGTTACCTCCACAAAGAGACCAGTCACCTCTGGAGTCCCCTGGGTTCTGTGCTGGGATCTCTCTATTTGACATTTCTGAAGTAAAAGTCAATACCAAAAGGCTGGTTGACTACGTTTGCAGATGACTGAAACTAGGAGCAGTCATCGAATCCCCAAATGACTTAGCAATCCTGCAGGAAGGTTTATTTAAAATAAATAACTGGTGTACAGTTATTTACAGTGGAGAGTTCTGATTCCTTGTGCAAGTCATTAATGAATATTGAAAAAGTATTGGCCCACGTAAGCAATCCCAGGGAACTCCTGTAGTGATTGAAAGAAAGATGGAGTGGGAGTCATTCAATTTTACAGACTGGGTGTGATTGGTTAGATAGCAGCTGAACCAGCTAATTAAGGAAGTTGTGGGGCCTTTAAGATTTAGTCTTTGCAGTAGTTATGTGAAACCATGTTGAAGGCTTTTGACGAGTTCAGGAAAAGGGTGGAAACAAATTTACATGAGTTTCTTCTTTCATTAATGGTATCTTGGAACTGTAGTATCCATGGTGGTTAGGAGAAGATAATTGGTTGTAAAGTAGAAAGGATAGGAACTACTGATGTAAGCAATTTTCAAGTACTTTGGAGAGGGGAAGAAGGATTGCTATAGAGCGATAGCTTGACAGTTCAGTTGATGTGTTACCTTTGTGTAATGGCATTATGAAGCAAGCTTTCCATAGGGCTGAGGTTGTAGGTTTCTGTAATGGAGCTATTAGGTTAGATACAGGGTAGCAAATGGTGTCACTGGCTATACAGAGGTATTTAGATGACAGGTTGTCAGGAGCTAGTGTTGTGGGTTTCAGATGTTTAATGTATTTTTTGATGGTATTTGTCTGGATGGTTGGCGGGCCACTGTGGTGCAGTGGTTAGCATTGTTGCCTCACAGCAAAAGGTTCTCTGGATCGATTCTCAGCTGGGATGCCTTCTGTGCAGAGTCTGCATATCCTCCCTGCGGTCACGTGGGTTTCCTCCAGGTCTTCTCCCACATTGGACACTCTAAATTGTCCGTAGGTGTGAGTGTGTGCGCGAGTGAGTAGTACAGATGATCTACCATAGCAGGGCTAGCCACCCAGTGGTGTAAACCTTGGCTCGAGATGATTCCCACTGTTGAAGTGACACCCTGACCCCATATGCAAAATGGGAAAAAGGGGTTGAGGATGGATGGATGGATTTGTCTGGATGATTGTTAGGTTGATTTGGGGTGTGGAGCTATGGTCTGGGGGGATTATGTGGGATGGGTATAGTTTATTATGGTTCAAATTAAGTGAAATACTAGATATGAAGTGTTTGTTGAATTTGTCTGCAATGTCCCTGCAGGTTTCAGATAGGAAAGGCTTGGGGGTGGGTTTTCTGCCTGGTTTTAGGAGGTTGTATAAATTTTGCCAAAATCTTTTTTGTATGTGTGTGTTTGTTTTTTTTTTTTCTATGTGCAGTCTGGTTTGCAGAGTTCTTTTTATCATAACAAGCTTGTGCCATTATGCAGTTTCTGAGGCTCTAATATGTACCTAGGTAAGAGTGGATCATAATTTTGTGCCATTGTCTGTGTTTGTCATGAATTGTTTAGTTTGATGGGTTAGACAGGGTGCAGAATTTGTTTTCTCTCTTTTAAGTCTCAGTGAGATGTGGTTTAGTATGGTTAAGAAAGAGTTAATGAAGTGATAGACAGCTTCATCTATAAGCAGATATTTGGGGTTCCCAGTCACATTGTTTAAGTGTGCATTAAATATGGATTTATCAAAATTTGACTGCTTCTCGCAGAGTTAAAAGTATAGGGGTTTGGGGAGCTTATGGTATTCTGTCTTGATGTAGGTAGGGTGACCACTTAGAGACTCTGGTTGGGTGATGGCTAGCTTCATTTTTTCAGAGTTGGTTGAGAGTATGCAGTCTAGTATGGATGTTTTTTTTTTTTTGGATACTTTGACAAATCAGGTTGATTGTTGGATCAGTTTAGTGGAATGATAGAGGTTAATATTATGGGGAATAAAGTTAGGTTTGTTTGAGCTCTAAGGTCACTGAGCAGGATGGCTACTTGGTTGAAAGTAGATGATAAATATCTAAGTTGTTTTCACTAGTCTTGGCCTTTTTTTTGGGGGGGGGGGGTTCATAGGCGGCTGCAATGATTATGTATATGTTCTTCGTGTTTCACTGTTGCAGTCATCACACTTGGGTTATCCTGCCAGGGGTAGCCCTCAGTTGACCCGAATACCAGAGGCTTAGTATTTCTGCGTCAGTTGCTGCCGCTTCAAGACTGACGTCAGGTCATCAGAGGTATAAAAACAAGCAGCCGACACCATCACATCAGTATTTCTTGCCGAGGAGCCCAAAGCAGAAGCAGTTCACATGAGTGCTGGTCGGCCACTACCTGAGTTTTCGTTTATGAAAGTGAATCATCCTGAAGTCTTCTATAGCTAAGTATCCCGTTGAGGATCCTTTTTTCTTGCTCTAACAATTGTCTTGCTTGTGGAAAGCAAATACCACATCGAGATTTCCATTCTTACTGCATCACCTGTTTAGGCCCAGATCACGACGTACCTCACTGTCGGTTTTGTGCTGTGTTCAACACCCGAACTATTCATTGTTGGGCCCTTATTGTAGCTAAATGCTTTCGTTCTTGATCTCCATATTCCGAAATGGCTTCAATAAGCCATCCAACTACCGATCTTCCAAAAAAACGAAAGGATAAAGACAGAGATAGACTGCACAGGTCCAAAACTGCCGACGACGCTTCCGTTAAGCTAGTCGCCAGTTCGGTGGTACTCAGTGAGGTGCTTTCGCAGCCCCTGAAGCCCCCTTCAATGGATTTGCAGGCCTGTCCGGTATGACACGAGACTCTTCTTTAACTACGGAAACTGCAGATGTCTCTACCTTGGATGCGTCCGAGCCGCTGTGCAGGCACCGGCTTCTGAGGAAGTTCTTCGCATTACTGACGTTCGACACAAACCAATGACTTCTTTCATGTCTTCAGTTCTTTCTTAAACTACCGAGTTTCTAAGGCCAAGAGTACGAGCTACACTTATAAAAACAACGACCCAAACTCAAACGCCTGCTTCCTTGCCACAATCTCAGAAGCTTAAAATGGGAGAAGACCTGATCATGCTGATTAGGGGAAGCCAGCCTTCCCCTGCTAAAAGAAAAAAAGGCTTATCCTCAGCAGCTTTATCTGACCAAGAGTGTGACGACTCTGAGGTTTCTGAATATGAAAATATGCCCTTATCTGCCTATGAGGATTCAGATGCAGTGGAATCCATTCCTTCTGCCTCCCCTCCAAAGGATTTTTCTTTCGGTGAAACCCTACATACATTGAGAGAGCATTTCCACTGGGAATGCTAGGATTATCCTCAGTCCAAAAAGAGGCTCAGGAAATTTTTAGACCTACCACAGCACAGAGCCTTGGCTATCCCTCCTGTTCTGGATGTTGTGGATAATGTCTTTACGGAATCCAGTCTAACTCCTGATACTTTACCCCCTGCTACAAGGAAACTTGACAGGTATTGTAGAGTCCCTGACTCTCACAAATTTATCTTCAAAAATCCTACTGCTGACCCAGAGATCATCTCCCAAGGACATAAGGGAATAAAAGCTACTACAGCTAAGAATCCCATACCTTCGGACAGGGATTCCCGAGCTTTAGACAGATGGGGTAAAAAAGTATATACCTCTGCAACTCTCGCCATTAGAGCATTGAATTGTCAATTCCACATGCTGAAATACCAGATACATACTATGGAAATTATTAAGCAAAAATTATCTACCTTTCCTGACTGTCCAGAAAATAAAGATTTACAGGAGCTGATGCATTCTGCAAGCCAAGTCAGCAAGTATACCCTGCGATGTGGGTTTGACGCCCTAGAAGTATTTTGCAGGGCAGCAGTCACAGGTTCTGTTCTTAGAAGGCATGCCTGGCTTAAAGAGCAGACCTTGCCAGATCATGTCAAATCAAAATTATTGGACACTCCTCTGAATAAGGACAATCTGTTTGGCACCAAAGCAAAAGAGGTTTTAAAAAAGATGGAAAAAAAAAGGCTAAGTCTAGGCAGACAGTCAAAGATTTTTTTGCAAGTGCAGCCTCCAAGATTTAGTAGGCAGTGCCCCTCGAAACATTGGTCCTTTCCAGCCCCCTCAAGGCCATCTCAAACTAGACCCAGGGGAAACAGACCCCCCCCCCCCCCACAGATTACAGTCTCAGGGTATGCAGAGATCTAAGCAATGAAGTACCTCCACTTCTAAAACAGGGAGTGCTAAGCCACCGCCTTATGGAAAGAATTCACAATGACTTCTCAAATCCACTCCTCACCTCTGCCCAATTGCTCGTGCCCCTAGGAGGAAAACTTGCCCACCATGCAAAAAACTGGACCTCCATCACCAACGACCAATGGATCCTCAGCATAGTATCCCAGGGGTACAAATTTTATTTCCATACGCTGCCAACCTCAAAAGGGTTCCCAGACCTTCCTCCAAACCAGTGGGCAGAGGCACAAAACCAAGTTCAGTCCCTGCTCTCCATAAGGGCTATTCAGCCTGTTCCTGCAGAACAGACAGGCCAAGGTTTTTATTCCAGACTTTTCCTGGTACCAGAAAAGAGGGCACCTGGCTCCCAATCGTAGCTCTATCCATTCTAAACATCTTCCTGGTGGTACCAAAATTCAGAATGCTCACCCTATAGCAGGTTCTCCCTGTGCTGACCAAAGATAGCTTGTTAGTCACCCAAGACCTAAAGGAGGCCTATCTGCACATCCCAGTCAGGGACTCCTGCAGGAAATATCTACATTTCAGGGGAGGATCTATGCATTATCAGTTCTCTGTACTTCCCTTTGGCTTATCCACTGTTCCCAGAGTTTTCACAAAATGCCTGGCTCCAGCCATTGCCTATTGCAGACAGAAAAAGATTCAAATTTACCCTTACTTGGACGACAGTCAGGAAAAGCTGTTGCAGCACCTGACATTTGTAAAGGACCTTCTAACCTCCCTGGTGTACACCATCAATGAAAAGAAATACAAACTAGTCCCCAGTCAAAAAATTGTATTCCTGGGAGCGAGCTTGGACACAGCATCCCAGATGGCATTCCTTACACCAGAAAAACAAGCCTATCTGACAGGCTACTTCACTCAAATGGCCACCAGAACCTAGCTATTCGCCAGGAAAATCCTGCAGGCTGTAGGGTTCATGGCCTCCTGCATTCTTCTAATTCCATATGCCAGACTGCATATGAGTAAACTTCAGTGGTACTTAAAAAGACTTTGGTGCCAACATTCTCAGGACCTGGAAACTATCATACCTATAATACTTTGTCTAAGGAAAGAGTTTCTTTAGTGGGCAGCAGCATGCAACCACAACAAGGGACTTCCCTTTACACAACCCCATAGCACCCAGACCATAACCACAGATGCATCAGACTATACCTGGGGTGCACATCTGTATGGCAGGTGCATTCAGGGCCACTGGAGCCCAAACCAAATTCATCTGCACGTCAATCAAAAAGAGATGCTAGCTGTTCAGCACACTCTGACAGCTTTCAGATCTCTACTTTATCTGGGCCCCCTTCTAATAAAAACGGACAACACCACAGTGATGTGGTACATCAACAAGCAGGGTGGAACCCACCCTTATCCACTCTGCAGGCTAGCCATGACCCTGTGGAATACGGCCTCAGCCATGCATATTCACCTGCAAGCTCAATTCCTGCCAGGCAAACAAAACTCTCTGGCGGGCAGCTTAAGCAGAAATCTCCTAGACCCACACGAGTGGCATTTAGACCACAACACCTTCAGCCTTCTGACCCAGAAATGGGGTACCCTGAAGGTGGACCTATTTGCCTCCCGCTACAACCATCAGCTCAGCAAATACTGCATCAGGTTACTTCACAGCAAGGCCTGGAAAGTGGATACCCTAACCTTCCAGTGGACAGACCTCTCAATCTATGCATTTCCTCCTCTGCCTCTTCTTACAAGAGTACTACTCAAGATAAGGCAGGAAATACCAAGGGCAATCCTGATTACCCCAGACTGGCCATGCCAACACCGGTACCCACTACTGCGCAGTCTGTCACCGGTGCCACTATGGCACCTACCTCAGATCCCAACCTTCCTGACTCAGCAGGAGGGACAGATCTTGCATCCACAATTGCAGACCCTGAACCTTGCAGATTGGCTTATTCCTTGAATTCTCCTTCAGTGGCCAGCCTAAGCGAGCAGGTACTGGATTTTATACGTGATGCCAGACGACCCAATACAAGGAAATCCTATGCTGATAAGTGGAAAAGGTACTGTTCCTGGATTCACTCTAAAGGAGCAGATACAGCACAACCCTCCTTACCTCTCATCCTGGATTACCTAGCAGACCTACTCCACAGAGGCCTGTCCTTCTCTTCCATTAAGATCCATGCCGCTGCTATCTCTGTTCATTACAGCACTGAGCCACCTCTCTTCTCTCATCCTCTCATCAAACAGTTCCTGAGAGGGGATAACAACTTAAGGCCACCAAGAAGAGCCCCCACCCCTGCTTGGGACCTTAATTTTGTGTTGGGGGTTACCCCCCCCTTGAGTTTGCAGTGTCAGCAGAGTTAAAATTCCTCTCTTGGAAAACAGCCTTGCTTCTGGCCATCACTTCAGCTAGAAGAGTGTCTGAGCTACAAGCACTTATGGTTGTGGAACCCTTCATTATTTTTCCATGCTGATAAGGTCTCTCTCAGGACTAACCCTACTTTTATGCCTAAAGCGGTGTCCAGTGTGGCTCTCAACCAATCTATCCATTTGCCCACCTTTTTCCTTAATCCTCAAAATAAGGGGGGAAAGGATCCTACACTCCTTAGATGTGCACAGGCAGCTCAGATTCTTCCTGGATAGGACTAAGCCCTTCAGGAAATCTGACCAGTTACTACTTAGCTTTGCACCAGGGGCAGAGGGCAAGGCCATATCAAAACAAAGCATCTCCAAATGGATAGCACACTATATCCTTTTTTGCTACAAACACCATGGGAAACTACCCCCTCAGGGGGTCAGAACGCATTCCACTAGGGCAACTTCAACCTCTACAGCCTTTCTCAGAGGAGTCTCTACCAGGGACATTCTGGAAGTTGCTACTTGGAGTTCTGTTCATACATTCACCAAGCATTACCACCTGCCTATCTTTTTCAAATTCAGGGTGGGCTTTGCAACAGCAGTCCTGCAGGGCATAATAGACAGCCCAAACTCTTCTTGACTGCCTCCACCCATTCTTCAGCTTTGGGAATCAACCCAAGTGTGATGACTACAACAGTGAAACACGAAGAACATAGTACAGTTGTGTACACTTACCATAAATGTAGATGTTCAAGTGTATTCACTGTTGCAGTCCTAGTTTCCCACCTTCCAGCCCCCTTGTCTCTCTCTCTCTCTCTTTCTCTATCGCTCTTTCTAACCCCATACAGGGCTACTGGTATTTGTTTTTTTACTGGTGGTGTTTTTTTCTGCCATAACTTAGCTCCCTATTTGGGGGCTCCTGACATTTGGGGCAAGAAAACCTGATGTAATGGCGTTGGCTGCCTGTTTTTATACCCCTGACGTCCTGATGTCAGTTCTGAAGTGGCAGCAACCGACGCAGAAATACTAAGCCTCTGGTATTCGGGCCGACTGAGGGCTACCCCTGGCAGGATAACCCAAGTATGATGACTGCAACAGTGAATACACTCGAACATCTACATTTATGGTAAGTGTACACGACTGTACTTTCTGATTGTCTAGATGGAGTTTGTGTATTAGAATTTCTTCACTGCTGTACAGTGGATTGTTTAGGTGTAGATTTGTAAGAAGGTTTGAAAGACAAAGAACATGCCCCCAGCAAATTTACCTATTCAGTCTTTACTAATGATGGTGTAACCAGGTGGAATAATTTCTTCATCTTTAAATTCAGGTCTTAACCAGGATTCAGTAATAACTAGAATGTGGGGTTTATGTAATTCAATCCATGTCTGGATATTTGATATCTTATTGCAGATGCTGTGAGCATTGAGATTATTTATTTGCTGGTTGGAGGAAGAAACTGGGTTTTAGTGCATTTTGGAGAAGTGTTGAAGAGTCCCTGGTAAAAAGAGTCTGGTCCTGAACTGTGTGGTAATTTACAAAAAACGATATGTTTATTCAACAGTAGTGTAATCAAAATCTAACAATAAATACTTTTTATTCTTTCGGTTGTTGTTATCAGATTGGTTACAAAGCTGCTGCTTGCTATGTACAAATCCAAGCATAAATCTCATCTGGAAAGGCCCCAACATTTCTAACCCAAAAAAATTTAAAAGCCTTAAATCCTTTGACACTCCTGATAAATTTGCTCTTTGTACGTAGTAGCACACCAGTTGCTCCAAGGTGACCTGTGTCTTGCTTTGGAAGCCATGAAAGACCCAGTCCTATCTGACCTCCTATTTCTTCACAAAACCAGTGGATCTATAAAGACCCACACTAGGGACCTAAACTTGCATCTATGAGTAAACAAGATTTACTAGAGGGTAGGTTCCAAACTAAACATATTCAAAGCCTACAAAATTAGTTACCACTACAGGCCAAGCAAAGTGCTATCTTGTTTGCCTTTAAAGATAGCCTTGAAGATTAGATGGGTTGACTTAAATTTACAGTAGGGTTATCATACAGCTCTGCTAGATTTGGAAGGTGGGCATTATTAAGTATTTGTAAAGGGAGGCAAGAACTTTTAAGTGTGTCCACTTAAAAGTGTGTTTGGCTAGGCCGCTTATGGTCCCTGTGATCTCTTGCCTATGTTCATATGGTGTATGTAACTCCACATAGCTTTACACCAGCACCTTTCCCCTTTAGCCTTTGCAAAATATTACTGGTGATGAATGAGCCAGTTCCCTTTGTCACTTTCCTTTGTCTTCCTTTACAGCTTCTTTCTGGTAAACCAATGTGGTCAATCCTTTCTCCATCTTCTCACAAATAAGACTCCCTACTTGTGCTGATGTTTTTGTTTCTTTTAACTTTGTATCTGAAGATGTTCATCGTGTTTCACTGTTGCAGTCATTACACTTGGGTTATCCTGCTGGCAGGCTACCCGCAGTCGGCCTGAATTCCAAAGTCCTGGTCCGGCGTCACTTGCTGTCGCCTCTTCCCTGACGTCAGTGCGCCAGGAGTATAAAAGATGCAGCCGACGCCATTTTCTTCAGTCTTTCTTGCCACGCGGTGCCCAAAGCAAAAGCAGTTCGCAAGTGCCGGTCGGCCGACTCGTGAGATTTTCAAAATCGAATTTCAGATCCGAAGTCTTCATTAAAGCTAAGTACCCCGTTGGGGAAACTTTTTTCTTGCTCCAGACCGATGTCAGAAAAAGTTAACAATTGTATTTCTTGTGGGAAGTAAATACCTCATAAGGATTTTCATTCTTACTGTATTCCTTGCCTAGGCCCTGACCACAATGTTGCTAGCTGTTGGTTTTGTGCTAGATTTAACCAACGCACTATTAAGCGTCGGTACGACTTTGCCTTTCATTACTTTGGCCGAAGATTTAATTATATAATGCTGAGGGAACAGCCGACGACCGGAGTTTATAAAAAGCGCAAGGAAAAGGACAGGCATCCGAAGTCCAAAACCGACGACGAGGCCTCCGCTAGGCCATTCGCCGGTTCGCCAGTTCTCAATGAGGCGCTTTTGCAGCCCCTGACGCCGGCTACCTCCGAGCCACAGGCCGCTTCCGACTCCCACGTGGAGCCAACTAGGCCTCTGGATACTCAAGGTATTGGACACTCAGAAACTATTCCATCAGATGGGTCCGGAGGCGCTGAGCAGGCATCTGCTTCTAAGGGTGTTTTCGGACCTACACAGTTATATGTCAAGCCAACCTCAGCTTCAAAGCAAAGACTAAAACAGCTCTAAAGACAAAGAAGCAAGTACAGAATTTTCCTGGACAGACTTCCATGCCTAAGAAACAGATGCTTAAATTGGCCGAAGACCTAATTACTTTGATCAGGGGTTCCCATCACCCTCCTGATAAGAGGCCTAGGCAAGAGACTGAATATGACTCTTCTGATCAGGTTTCCATTTCCTCTGATTCCTCTTCTGACCAGGGATACTCTAAAGAATCTATTCCTTCAGCCTCTCCTCCTGAGGATTATTCTTTTGGGGAAACCCTGCATACCATGAGGGAGCATTTTCACTGGGAGAGCCAAGATTACTCAGAATCTAAGAAAAGGCTCAGAGACTTTCTTTTACTACCTCAGGACAGACCTCTTGCTATTCCACCTGTTTTAGACATTGTAGATGATGTATTTTCAGAGTCCGGCCTGTCTCCTGACTCTTTACCCCCTGCACCTATTAAGCCAGACAGATACTACAGGGTTCCAGATTCTCATAAATTTCTATATAAAAACCCTGCTGCTGACCAAGAAATTATATCTCAGGGTCCCAAAGGGGTCAAGGCTTCCACTGCAAAAAACCCTGTCCCCTCTGATAGGGATTCTGGGGCACTGGACAGATGGGGGGAAAAAGTTTACACTTCTGCTACCTTGACTGTAAGGGCTTTAAATTGTCAGTTTCATATGCTTAAATATCAGCAATACTTAATGTCACTGCTAAAACAGAAAATGTTGACAAATTCTGAATGTTCTGAAAACAAGGAAATGCAGGATTTATTGCATGCAGCTGAACAAGTGGGAAAGCATACTTTGCAATGTGGTTTTGATTCACTGGAGGCCTCTTGCAGGGCCGCTGTTACGGGTTCTGTCATTAGAAGACATGCTTGGTTAAAGGAACAGAATCTGCCTGAACATGTTAAAGCAAAATTATTGGATGCTCCATTACAGCACGATACTTTGTTTGGTGTTAAGGCAGAAGAGGTGTTGAAGAAAATGGAGGATAAAGCGAAATCTATGTAGACAGTTAAGGATTTCTTACAGGTACAGCCACCCAGATTTAGCAGGATCTGGCCTTCTAAGAATTGGTCCTTTCCAGTGTCAGACAGGCCACAAAGAGGCAGATACAGACGCCCTAGAGGCAGATCCCATCCCGAAGGTTCGTACAGGCCTAAACAGTGGGGTGCTTCTACCTCCAAAAGTGGAGAAGACAAATCACAGCCATATAAGAAACAGTCCCAATGACTTTCCTCTGCCAATGCTAAGCACTTATCTTTTGGCAGCACCCTTACGGGGAAAACTAGCAATTTTTTCACAAAATTGGCACATGATCACCCAGGACAAATGGGTCTTGAATATAGTGTCTTAGGGCTACAGGTTCCACTTTCACAACCTTCCAAAGACAAAAGGTATGCCAGACCTGCCACACAATGGGCAGAGGCACAAAAGCAAGTTTCATCCCTCATGGACATGAGGGCTATTCAGCGAGTACCACAGCAAGAGCAGGGACAAGGATTTTACTCAAGACTTTTCTTGGTACCCAGAAAGGACAAAGCCTGGAGACCAATACTGGACCTGTCTATTCTAAACACTTTTCTGGACGTTCCAAAATTCAAAATGTTGACTCTGCAGCAGCTTCTACTCATGCTGGGCAAGAAGGCTTGGCTTGTAACTTTGGGCCTCAAAGAGTCATACCTGCATGTCCCAATCAGACAGTCTTGCAGAAGATACTTCAGATTCATAGCTGACTCAATGCACTACCAATTCTCTGCACTGCCCTTTGGCTTATCTACTGTGCTCAGGGTCTTCACAAAATGCCTGGCACCAGTAATTGCATTTTGCAGACAAAGAGGAATTCATATATATCCTTACTTGGACGACTGCCTTATTCAAGCAGAGAACAAAGACTAGGGTGCACAGTAAAGGAAAAGAAATCAAAACTAGTACCCTCTCAAGAGATAATATTCCTGGGTGCAAGCTTAAATACAACTGCCCAGATGGCTTATCTCACGCCAGACAAACAAAGGCAACTGACTTCTTACTTCGAAAAGTTGGCAACAAAGACCCAGTTATCTGCAAGAAAAATTCTGCAGGCTTTGGGCTTCATGGCATCCTGCATTCTGCTAATTCCATATGCAAGACTGCATATGAGGAAACTACAATGGTATCTAAAAAGTGTTTGGACTCAACATTGCCACAGCCTGGAAACATTAATTACCCTCATTCCCTGCCTGCAACAGGAGTTTCGATGGTGGGCACAGGCCTGTCACCACAACAAGGGACAGCCATTCACTTTACCCACAGCTAGGCAGACACTAACAACAGATGCACCAGATTACGCCTGGGGGGCCCACATGGCAGGAAAGTGTATTCAGGGCACATGGCCCACAAGCCGAATGCATCTTCATATCAATTAAAAAGAGATGCTAGCTGTACAGAATGCCCTAACAGCCTTCAAGGATCTATTTCATCCAGGACAACTGCTGATAAAGACGGACAATACTACAGTCATGTGCTGCATAAACAAGCAGGGAGGCACACATTCCTACCCCCTCGGCAGAAAAGCCATTACTTTGTGGAACACAGCATTGACTTATCAAGTACACCTGCAAGCACAATTCCTGCCAGGAAAGACAAATACTCTGGCAGACGAACTAAGCAGAAACCTCTTGGATCCTCACGAGTGGAAACTAGATCCACAAATCTTCAGCATGATAACAAGGAAATGGGGATGCCCAGACATAGATCTATTTGCCTCCCCTCACAACTGCCAACTAGAGATTCTGCACAAAGACTTATCACAAACAAGCATGGAAAGTGGATGCTCTGTCATTTAGCTGGAAAACCCTTACAGTATATGCCTTTCCTCCACTGCCTCTCCTCCCCAAGGTACTCCTAAAGGTCAGACAAGAGAAGCCAAAAATGATACTGATTGCCCCAGACTGGCCATGCCAGCACTGGTGCCCAATCCTAAAGAGCTTGTCTCAAGGCCCAGCCTGGACATTACCTCAAATTCCTCATTTATTGACCCCACAAAACAATCAGATCCTGCACAGTCAACTCAGAACCCTAAATCTGGCTGCATGGCGGATAATGTAACCATTCAGAACACACCTCTCTCTAAAGCAGTTATTTTATGTCATTTTGGAGGCCAGGAGGCCCAGCACCAGAAAATCTTATGCAGAAAAATGGAAGAGATTCTGTGCTTGGAACCAGGCACAAGGAATTGACACGCTTGTACTAAATATTCCTCAGATTTTACAATACCTAACTGAGATGCTGGACAAAGGCCTATCCTTCTCATCAATTAAGATCCATGCCTCTGCCATTTCAGCTCATTACAATACGGACCCACCTATTTTTTCACATCCACTGCTATGGCAGTACCTCAGAGGGGCCAAAAACATAAGACCTCCAAGGAGAGCACCAGTACCTGCATGGGACCTCAATTTTGTCTTGGAAAAGCTCACACTGCCTCCTTTTGAGCCAGCCAATACAGCTGAGATAAAATACTTATCATGGAAAACAGCTTTGCTCCTAGCAATAACTTCAGCAAGAAGAGTCTCAGAGTTACAGGCACTAATGACTGTGGAACCTTTTATTATTTTCCATCCGGACAGGGTTTCTTTAAGGACAAACCCAACATTTATGCCTAAGGTAGTGTCCAGTGTGGCTCTTAACCAACCATTCATTTGCCTACCTTTTATCCAAATCCGCAGAATAAGGGGAATAGACTTCTGCATTCTTTGGACATACACAGACAGATATGCTTCTACTTGGACAAAACTAAAGCTTTCAGAAAGACTGAGCAACTCTTAGTGGCATATGCTGCAGGATCGCAAGGAAAAGCTATTTCAAAGCAGACTATTTAAAAATGGATAGGCCACTGCATTCGTTTCTGCTATTCACAACATGGCTAATCAGTGCTTAAGGGCATTAGGCCACATTCAACCAAAGCAGCAGCCATCTCAGCAGCCTTCCTCAGAGGAGTACCAACCAAGGAGATTTTGGAGGCTGCAACTTGGACTTCAGTGCACACTTTTACAAAGCACTACCACTTGCCTCTTTACTCTAAATCCAGAGCGGGCTTTGCCACTGCAGTTCTGCAGGGCCTCATAGCCACTCCTAATTCTATTTAGGCCCAGCCACCCAACCTCAGCTTTGGGATTTAACCCAAATGTAATGACTGCAACAGTGAAACACGATGAACATAGTACAGTTGTGTACCTACCATAAATGTAGATGTTCGAGTGTATTCACTGTTGCAGTCCAGGTAACCCTCCCTCCATCCCCCTTTCTAATTCTATTTAGGCCCAGCCACCCAACCTCAGCTTTGGGATTTAACCCAAATGTAATGACTGCAACAGTGAAACACGATGAACATAGTACAGTTGTGTACCTACCATAAATGTAGATGTTCGAGTGTATTCACTGTTGCAGTCCAGGTAACCCTCCCTCCATCCCCCTTTCATTGCTGGGACTTATCTGTACTTCTCTATTCTATACAACCTATGTGGTGTATTTGCTTGTAGATGAAGGTAATTTTTATGTTAGTGCATGCATTTTTATGAGCAGAATATTTAGCCTACCCTCTTGGGGGCACCTGACATCTGGGGCAAGAAAAACTGAAGAAAATGGCGTCGGCTATACCCCCGGCGCACTGACGTCAGGGAAGAGGTGACAGCAACCGACACCGGACCAGGACTTTGGAATTCAGGCCAACCATGGGTAGCCTGCAGGATAACCCAAGTGTAATGACTGCAACAGTGAATATACTCGAACATCTACATTTATGGTATGTACACAACTGTACTTTGTCAATCTTCATTATGTCATCAACATATGGGTTCGGTTCCGATCCTTTGGAACTGACTCTGCTTCTATAGCTTGTGGATTCCAAAAACTCTCGAGCGCATCCCTTACTCATAATGCTCAGGTTAAATTACCTTAGATCTCACATGCCAGTTTCAGCTCAGAAGTGGTTTTCCATCTCTCATTTGAGACTTACCATTTAAGTGAAATAATTTCCATAATTTCCACATTTCTCACTTTTAAGCCTTGTTATAGCCTTTTCTTTGTCTATCTCACCTTCTAAATACATTTTTAGGTGAATTGTTCACATTCTTTCCTTTTCCCTTCCTTTCCATCTGCCTTTAGGTAGCTCTTACTTACCATTGCTGTTGTCCCTTACCCTCTTCCCTTACTGCTAGATAAATCTCACTACCATTGCTGGTAATTGTTTCCATTTAAAAAAAGACCCTTTCTCTGTCGTTCTTCTCTCCCTGTTGGCTTTTCTTGTGTGTGTGGTTGTTTTCTTATCAAAGAATGTGTGTGTGTCTGTGCGTTGCTATTGCTGACTTCTCATTGAAATGGCAGGTAATGAGAAGACTCCAGCTGGCTTTAAAAAATGTACAAAATGTGGCCATAAAATGTCTTTTTCGGACCAGCATTCCTTATGTGTATACTGCTTGGCTCCCTTACATTTTGCAAGAGGACTGCTCTGTCTGCCACATTTTCAGTCACCAAGCATTGGTAGAGAGAAAGAACAAGCTCATCCTAAAAGGCCTGCTTACATCCTCCTTTGGGGAGGCCATATCTGGGTCTCCAGTTAGGAGAAGACTAAACAAAAAAGCTGGACATACTTCTACCTCTTCTTCCTCCTCTAGATCTTCTGACGTGAAGAAATGCTCTGCCGTGGTTCCAAGCACTTCCTCGGCGCTAAGTCCAAAAAAGAAAAAGAGATCGAGGTCCTCAACTCCATCAGAGGCAATCTCTAAATCTACAACCCAGAAGCATGCTTCAGAACCTATGTCTGCTTCCTCAGTCCCAGCTCCTTCTTCAGCATCAAAACAATTGGAATCTTCCTGTACACCACTTCTTAGGGCACATTATTCCCTTTTAGTAGGCCCCTTTGCTGACAGGCCACCATCTCCCTTCTTGAACAAACCAAAGTACCCCTCTGTGGTCTCAGTTCATTCTTCCAGGAGTCTAACCGAAGACGAAGTGGAGAGGTTGGTGATGAAAATACTTTGGGCCCAAGGCATGCTAGGCATTCCGTCGGTTCCTACCCCTTTGGGACAGGCACCAATACTTGCTACGTCCCCCTTCATACCTTCTCCTGTAACCTCTGCAAGCACTTTAGAGTCCTCAGTTCCAAGTTTTCTGGAACTGACAGCATCAGTTCCGAATGTATCCCGGAACCATAGCTTGCCTGTCAATTCCGAAGTGTTGGGGTCAGCTCCTCTTTTATCGGAGCCATCTCAGCATCAACAAGGAGCGGCACGAACAAGTTCAGATCTGGCTTTGGTCTCCGGGAGGACCACATTGATGTAGGGAGGGGCTTCGGCATCGAGGTCCACACTTTCAGTTCCAGAGTCCCTTTAGTGGGTCAGCCTTTGAGGCCATGAAGAGGGCATTGGCTACTTCTAGCACCAGATCAGTTCCTTCCTCCTTGGAACCTCCTTCTCTGACTCCTTTGGTCCCAGAGCATCAAGTAGTCCCTCCCCAGGGTCAGCGGGTACTGCAGCCTCCCGTTACCCAGCAGGGTACCCCCTCTTCTTCCAAAAGCTCCCCAGAAGTTCTCCCTGAGGAGGTCCCTCGATAGAAATTGTGTAAGAGGAAACAGACTGTCCAGAAGAGTTCATCATGGAAGACATGGATTTCGATGAGGGCAAAGTGTCTCCCGGGACACCTCCTGACAATGTTTCCTTTGAAGACATCCTGGAAATCCTTAAGCAGAGAGGTGATTGGAAGTCTCTCAACCCTTCAACCGACGAATCTGTGTACCTGCAGGCTTTTGGTATCTGCCCATCTGTTTCCTGGGTGTCTCCACCAACCAGCGAGCTCATTGTGTTGATCTCTCAGTAGGTGTGGAAGGCTCCTGTTGCCACTGAACCAGTTCCCAGAAGATAAAGCAAAATTATCACAGCCCTGGAGGATAAGCCCTTTTGGACAAAGGGAGTTCCTGTAGCTGTCGTTGTGGTAGTGGTGGTCACTAAAAAGGAACTAGCAGAAGAGAGTTCCTCTATCCATCCTCCCAACAAGGAGTCATGAACGATGGATATTTTGGGAAGTGAGTTTATGCTTCATCAACCTTTGCCACATGGTCTTTGAGTTACCTGGTACATTTTACTAGATTACAGAGAGATGTGATTAAGGAGCTACAGATACTCTCTCAGGAGCTGTTTCTGAGGAGGTACGAGAATCAGTCACCTGTCAGTTGGCTACCGTGACTTCCATGTGTAATTCTTCCATGAGGCTCATTTCACATGCAGCCGAAGGAACTACTAGAGCAGCGGGTTTAGGTATTTCCATAAGGAGGCACGCCTGGATGTGCTTGTGTGATTTTGCAGAGACCTTCAAGTCTTTTTCTGTCGATGCACCTTTTAATGGCTCATCCCTTTTTGGTCCAGTTGTTAGAAACACTTTAACCAAATATGAAAAGGTTGGCAAAATCCTTTCCGCCATGGGAGTACATTTTTTTCCACTCCTCAGATATCCTTCTGTATGAATCAATGAGGAACAGGCAAAATGTGGTTAAGAAAATCCTAAGGGTCCTCCCAAAATACACGTGGTGATGGTTCCTTCAGGGGCAGAGGGGGGAACAATAATGGAAGACAACACCCTGGCCTGCAGAATCAGGGCTTTTGGGATTCTTTCTTTGGGAAACCCTTCCAGCACTCCTGAAAGGAGGCCCAATTTTCCACCTTTGGAGGCAATTGGGATCAATTATCCCTGCACCTAAGAGCCTGGCAGGAAATCACCTCCAATACTTGGGTGCAGAGAATAATTTCCAGAGGTTATACAATCCCCTTTTCCCTTCCTCCTCCTTATTCAAAGAAATTCCCTGATGTTCTACCCAGTCAGAGGGAACAAGCAGCCATTCAAATACAAAAGTTGCTAGAAAAAAAGTCATCCAAAAGGTCCCACCAGTCCAAATAGAATACTGTTTTTGCTCAAGATTCTTTTTAGTGCCAAAAAAGACAGGGGACTGGAGACATATTTTGGATCTCCGAAAACTGAACAAATCTGTCCGAAAAAACAAATTCCGGATGGGCATGGTTCAGTCCATTCTTCCGTTTTTAGGAAGGGATGACTGGACGTGCTCTATAGAGCTTTAGGATGCATACTACAACATAAAGATGGACAGATGTTCCAGAAAATTTCTTCACTTCCGGGTGGGAACCAGTCACTACCAATTCAGAGTTCTGCCCTTTTGTCTCACCACAGCCCCCAGGGTGTTCACCAAATGCATGGCAGTAGTAGCAGCTTACTTAAGACTGCAAGGATTCTGTGTGTTTCCGTACCTACATAATTGTCTCGTTTCCACTACTACCAGGCAACTACTGCTAACAGCAAAACAAAAAGTCTTACAATTATGTGACCCTTTAGGCATCACAATCAACTTTGAAAAATCCTCGCTGGAACCAACCAGGAGCTTTGTTGGACACAACAACCTCCATTGCCTCACTTCCTCCATCTCGACTGGAAACTATCCAGACTCAAGTCTAGACACTATTACAAAGAAACAGATTTCCAGCATGGCTAGAGCTTCAAGCATTAGAAACAATGGTGGCTGCCATAACCTTGTTCCCTTAGCCAGGTTCCACATGAGAATTTTACAATGGTTGCTTGCAGCACAATGGTCCATCCTTTAGCATCGCTTGTCAATGCCAATCTTAATCACCAACCCCTGCAGGAGAGATCTCCTATGATGGGTTCATTCGAAACAAGTCTTACAAGGGCACCCATTCACTTCCCCTCAACCCAAGGCCATAATGACCACTGATACTTCCCAGCTTGGGGGGGGGGGCATTGCTATGGAAAGACTTTCCAAGTTACTTGGTCCCCAGCAGAGGCCAATCTGCACATAAATGTTCTAGAGATGAGAGCAGTGCTATTAGCGTTGCAAGCATTCCAGGACACTTTACCTCTAGGGACATTTGGGATTCAGACAAACAACATGTCAGTGGTCTGGTGCATCAACAAACAAGGGGAACCAGATCTTACCCCTTATGCCGAGAAGCCCTCAGAATATGGCAGTGGGCAATCTCATCCAATCGCTTTCTGATTGCAATGCATACTCTGGGAAAGTCAAATGTGATAGCAGACAAATTGAGCAGGTGCATTCTTCTACCTCACGAGTCGTTCTTCAATGCAGAAGGATATTCCACACATGGGGCCAGCCTTGCTGTGACCTTTTTCCTCCCCCCTGAACAACAAGTGCAGCAGCTAGTTTGCCCTTATCCCCCCCAGAGAGGGAATTACATTGGCCACCCAGTCTCCTTTATGCCTTTCCACCAACTCCACTAATTCCCAAATTCCTACAGAAGGCAACCAAGTCGAACAGCAAAGTCATCCTCATTGCCCCCTTTTGGCTTCGGCAAATTTGGTTCCTCTTCATTTGGCCTCATGTGATGCAACAACATTGGATTCTGGATCCAACTCCGGACCTCCTGTCACCTCCAACAGGCATCAGTCACCCAAACACTACATCTCTCAAGCTGACAGCTTAGTTTCTCCAGTTCCATTAGTGTCAGGCATGATATGCTTTCTTTCCCAGTCAACACAGCCTTTTGTTATCTCACAAACCATCTACACTTTACCCGTAAACTTTACACAAGTAAATGGAAAATATTTGTTCATTGGGCCTGTCTACATCAGTTTGATCCTTTTTCAGCACCAGTACACGTAATTCTTCATTTTCTAACTTCCATTTTCAGTTAAGGCACTTCCACTTCTACTGTTAAAGTCCAACTACCAGCCATTTCTGATTTCCACAATTGTTTTCATGGATCATCAGTAGCCTCACATAGGCTTTGTAAAGCCTTTTTGAAAGATGCTATCCTCCTTAAACTCCCTTACAGGGATCCTACACCTCCTTGAGACCTTACTCTGATGCTGCAAGCTCTGACACAGCCCCCCTTAAAACCAGCCTCTAGTTGTGATCTAAAGTTTCTATCCTGGAAATCTATCTTTTTGATAGCCATCACTTGGGCTAGATGGATTTCAGAAATTCAAGCACTTTTGTCTATGTGACACCCCCCCCACACACACACACTATGGCCCAGTAAGCAAGGAGCCTCAATCCTCTCCACTGGCAACAGTGGGTAACGTACACAATGGGAAAACAACAGGTACACACACAGTATTTCCAGATGCAGCTCTCTGCATTACGTGCAATTTCCCTTAAGAGCATACAGAGACAACAGACAGTCTGTGGCTGGTGTCTCTCTCTTTCTCCAGATCCCCAGGAAAACTCCCCACTGGCTCAGCTATAGTGTTGAGATCTCAGCTGAGTGACCATGCCAAGGCCTCCAGCACAGTCTCTGCTTTGTGTCCCTGCCCAAGTAGCTGACACACACACTCTTTGAGGTTTGATTTACACACACACACACACACACACACACACACACACACACACACACACACACACACACACACACACACACCTAGGAAAAGGCTGGCACAGGTTTATTAGCTATGCCCCCTTCTGCCCAGACTATAAGGTAGTTTCACTCCTTATCAGCTACTTTAAGGCCCTTAACAAAGGGTGTCCAATCTTACTGTGTAATGTTACTATCATTACAAATGGTAGTTTGACGATGAGCAAGGCTATTAGGAGTGGCCCACCGTGTCACCAGATAAATATGCAAGTACTCTCAGAACTTAAATACATCTCACAGATATCAGCCACAATGACAGGTGTAAATATATTTAATAATAAATAATAAAGAACAAGACAATACTCAGTAAATAATCAAAGTTCAAAATCACAGGAAATACTTAAAACAACATTGCAGGACAGTGTCAAATAAATACAGAAAACATATAAGCTATACTTCGCTATATTCCTGACTGAATCTAAGAGAATTTACTGTACCTTAGTTAACTTACTTACAGAACAACAAGCAGGTAGATGTGGTGAGTGGATGTTCTTGTCAGGTCAAGGACAAAATACAGAATGCTCTCCCTCTTTGTCTCTCTCTGAGAGTTCATAAATTAATATCTGAAATGTTACTGCTGGGTTAGCTTGCAGGTTGACATCACTTCTTGTCATCTGACTTTATTTCTCAAGCTAAACCCCCATTGCTAGAAACTGCCAGTCTTTAGCATCAAATTGTGAAAAATACACAGCCCTCAGATCTTTGCAACTGCTGGAAAACATAAAACAATAAAATACTTACAAGACAAGGCAGAAGGCTCCCTAGTTTTAGACATCCAGTCGCCTTGCTGCATTAGAACCATATTTTATGGTGCAGTTATAAAATAATTTAATTTTACTATTTTTCTGAAGTTTTGTAAGTTTCCACTGTTAAAATATATACAGTTACACAATTATAAAATAAAATTCCAGCTAGCTGTGCCAGAACTAACCCATCCTTTTTTACCTAAGGTAGTTTCAAAAATCAGCCTTAATCAATGCATCAACCTTCCATTATTTTTCCCAAATTTCTATAACAAGAGTGAGTATTTAATACATCTGTTAGATGTTCACAGACAACTAAGATTCTACCTTGACAGGACCAAGGGTATCAGAAAATCCCATCAGCTGTTTATTTCATTTTCACATAATAAATTAGGACAGGCTGTAAACAAAGCAACCTTAGCCAAGTGGATTTTGGACTGTATTTCCTTTGTTTATAGGATGATGGGTATTTCATTGCCCATACCCCCAAAAGCACATTCAAGAGAACATCCATAGACAGCATCTGCGCAGTGTCACCCCATTACCTTTGTTACTCATTACAAGTTAGATCTGGTCTCAAGGGGAAGAGCATCATTTTGTTCAATGATGCTCAGGTTGAGTCCACCCAGGATTATAAGTAGCTGCAGACTCTGTCCCACATGTTGATGGCAGAATGAAGACTGACAACTTTAGATAAAGAAGTTATGTCTTATAAAGTTCCATCTGAGTGGTCTATCTTTATTCATCATCAACTCCCCTCCCTCCTTCGTCCTGACAGATTTCCTGGAAGAATGGGCATTCCCCTGAGATCTGTTTCCTTTTGGAATTTATTGCTACTCCAGATATGGTCTCCTTTCATATATTTTTACTTCTTTTTTCGCTTATCAGCAAACTCGATCTGAAGTAATCTACACTAAGCATTATGGGTAAGGGATGTGCTCGAGAGTTTTTGAAATCCACAAGCTATAGAGCGGACGAGTTGGTTCAGAAGGATCAGAACCAAACCCGCATGTTGATGATGAATGAAGATGGATAACTCAGATGGAACTTTATGGTAAGACTTAACTTCTTTTTTCCAACTCTTCATTCTTCTTTTGCAGTTCTTTCTTTTGCTGATGCATTTCTCACATCTGTTTCTCCAGATTCAGGTGATTCATCATAGTGACCTCCAGTGAAGCTTCTGATGGTAAGGATGTCTTTAAACAAGAGTATTTCTCTTGTATTAGACTTAGAATACTATTTTTTTTTTTTTTGCCTAATTAATTCCTTTACTTTAGATGTCTCCCAGTGGATGGCACAGCAGCAGATTTTCACTGTAAATCTTAGCAAAGTTTCCATGCTGAGTAAAACATTAATTGTCTTGGTTTTCTTCTGAGTGTACTTAATTTTCTGCCAGCTTACATTCAGACTGACCTGGGTTAGTGTTTCTCTGACCATTGTCTAAAGATGTGATTTCCTCCATTAGAGAAAGTTTTGCTTAATTTAGCTTGTTCTCAAGGTTTCAGATTTATTGGGTTGCTGTGTTTGCTTTGTCACATAATTTGGATCAGAAAGTTTAGAAACTTATTGGTTAAGACTCATTTTGGGTGTGATGACCATCATCACTTACCCTCTGTAGCATACATTCATTATCAGTTGCCATTGTCTGATCTTTTTTTTAAGTCTTGGATAACAGAAGCTATGATTGCACTGGAATTAATTCAGGTTCAAATCTTTCTTCTTAAAGCTCAGCTTTGCATTTTCAATTTCCATTTCAGACTCTGGTGTGGTACTGCCTCCACAGCAACATAAGTCTTCTAAAGCTGTTGTGTGCTTGGCTGTCTCTTCTTATTATACAGAACAGCAAAGTTTCTTCAAAAACACTGCTCTACACTTACTGCTTTATTTCACAAGATACCTTTCAGTCACTGGCTTACTGAGTTTTATTTCACTGAACAATTTTTCTTCTCCTACTGCAAAAGAATAAAGTGCTACTATTTTGTTCTATTCATGTTTCTACATTGAATCTTAATAAATCTGTCTAAGAAAAGCTTGCATCAGACAGAGGTAGTAAGTCCTTTAGTTTAGACTCCACAACTTAGTTGCATTCTGCATTAGGTACATTTGAGGCATTTTGTACACTGTTAGGTTTACTTAAATCCATTTCTGCAATTTCAGGTTCTGTACTTGCCCATTGTACAATAACGAGACACACCAACCTTGCTAGGTTCTCAGGTGCATAGGTAGTCACTAGACATGCATTCAAAGAGACCATTGAGGAGCCTAGCCCAATTTCCCATTTGGCCAAGAGCACTGTCTGGGTAAACGACTTGCTCAAGGTGACACAGTAGGCAAATGAAGGCTGAGGGGGATAAAAGTATAACAAAGGAAGCAGCTTATTAACATCACATACAATTAATCCTCTACACTAACTGCCAATGAAAAGTCTGACTATAGCACAGTTCTGTTTATTTGGCTTTATCACAATCAGGTTATGAACATTTTTACTGTTCTCTTTATGAATCACTTTTTTTCTTCAGACGTTTAGGGAACATCTTTTTTTTCTTTCTTTCTTCTTTCTTTTTTAAGAGACAAATTTCCTTTTGCATGTCTGTCACAGCAACGTGATTATTGTCTTATGTACATTTCATACCTTGAGCTGGTATAGCGAGAGTCTTTAACTTAATTTCTTTTTCTTTCTGGAGTACATTAACAGTGATCTTATTTTCTTTTTCGTGTTCCAGATTTTTTGTATTGACTTAAGTTCTTCTAATTCACTTAACTTCTTAGTACACGATCTTTTCAATTTCCTCACCGATGAGTGCCAACTCTTTATTTAAAATTTGAGATTTTTTTCTGCTATGTAAACTAGGCCAAATTATCATTTTTTGTGTTATGTGATTGATTTCCATAGCTAAGCTAACTCACTGTAAGTAGAAGTCTGTATACAGTTCTTAATTTTATATATTTTTTTCTCAGTCTCAGGGTGACTTAGAGGAATTTGTGTTCAGATTGCATATTCTTTTACTTTTTTTAATCACTAGCAGTGTCATCCTCAGTTTGTAACTCTAGTTGTCTTTCTTTTTTCATTACTCCATAAACACATAATGTCAGTTTGTGTTTACTTTGCTTTATCTTTTGTTTTTCAACTTCAAACACTGTTTACTTTACTCTTTTCTCAGTGTTCTTTGTCCTTTCCAACTTCCCTAATACAGGCTCACATTCCTTTTGAGTGGTCTTGCTCATCTTTCTGAAACTGTACAGACTGTTTCTATAACATTTTCATAGCTTGCACATCTTTTGCTAATTTTTTTATTCTCTTTATTCAAATAATCCACTTCTTTTTTAAGACATCTACCTGTTCATTTATGTTTGTGATACTTCATTGTTTAGAATGTTCAAGGTTATTGCTCTGTTGTACCAATAACACTTGTTTTAGAGTATTCTGAAGAAATCTGCAATGCCTTTATATCTTTTACTTTGACAGCTGTTTAATTGGCCAGGTTATCCAAAAACCTTTTACATTTCTATTTTAATTTTCTGAAACTGTCTGTCCCAATTTTACCATTGATTCTTACTGTTTACAGACAAGAGGATGTTTTGCAGTTCTGCATTCTCAGTCAGTGCCCTCACCTGTTCTTGCAGAGCTGTAAAACCCTGGAAGAGTACCCTAGTAATTTCATGTTGGTGGTTGTTGGCCATTTGTTGTGCAAGTAATTTCCTTTTGGTGGTTGTTGGCCATTTGTTGTGCAGTCACATGTCTTGAAAAGGCTTCCATTACCTTTTCCAGAGCTTGTTGCTTTTTGACAACATCTGTAGTTTTTGAAACAAACTCTGTTCTTCAGCATCACTCAGTAGCTGACCCTGTTGCTCACTTTGTTGTATATCTCACACAACTTTTATTTTCACAAAATGTCAATGGAGTTATGGAAAGACATTTCACAGCTCACAGCCTTTTACAATGCAAGTCTGTAGTATAACAACAGAATTTTTTTCTTTTCCAGTCCATCCCATTTCAGTGGCATGTGGATCCACTTTTATTGCCAAAGCAAATATCTGTATAGACGCAGAGATCTAATGTCGTCCTTTTCATTCTTCCTAACTGATGGGGCTAGGATCCGACCCTCTGATCCAGCTCATCCCCATTTTCAAGACTTTGGATCCTAGTCTCGAGCTCCTCCCTCTTCCCACAATGCACTACATTGTCCCTAACTCTTCAGATCTCATTTGCCACCATGCTGGTTAGACGGAGGATTCTGGGTCTCAAGCTGTAAGAAGTGTTATTTTGAAAAATTGTCAAATGTTTATCTAATTTTGTCTGGATTTTCTAATCTGTTGTTTCTTGATGCTTCTTTCCTCCCCTGGTGGCCGTTTGCGGCTGGAAATAATATTTCCCATTTCTGGTTGTCTTGTTACACCTGGTGACATTGGGCTTCTCTTTCCCACATTTTTGTACTTCTCTGGTGAAATGAGGTAAGAAGACTTGAGATCCAGTTTCTTCTTACTCTCAGAGATCTCCTGCTAGTGCAAACCTGTTATGCTTTTTCTGCCTAGGTGGCATGTCACCGCTGTACAATTTTTTGCAGGTTGTCCACATATTTGTCTTAAATTGTTTTACATGTAGCTATGTATTTTCAGGTAAGGTGGTGACAGACCATTTGTGGTGGAAGCTAGTAAGTATTGACAAACTTTTGAGTTTCCAACTCATACTTGTTAAGTAAGACAGTGCGAAAGTTATATAAATTTGGTTTGTGCTCAGTCAGCCTTTTAATCTGTTAGTCCTCTTAGGGCTGAGATGTGTGCTTTGGTTATCCATTAGTAGAATTCATGCTGGCCTGATACCTGTTCTTCTCTCTGCTTTTTCAGTTTGTAAAAAAGAAAACAATATGTTTTGGGTTTGAGTCTTCATCGCAACATTTAGACGGGCTTCCTATCTCCTTACTTCTGAACCTCTGCGATGGCTATTGCACAGTAGAGTTTTGAGGCTAGCTTCCCATGCCCTCTTAATGCTTTTCACTGTTTTTTGTAGGGGCTCAACCTCTCGTTAATTCAGAGACAAAACTGAACTACAAAGCGAGAACATTGGATCCAGTCCCTCGGATCCGAAGTTCCTAGGGCTTCTTTCAAATCCCAAGTCCTCCTCAGATCTGACAGGTTCAGCCCCATGATGTTTTTTCCTCTTGTATGCTTAATGTCATCCAATCCTAAGCCTTCGGATCCGACTGATAGAATCATTCTGCGAGATCGAACAGCATCCTTGGATCAGATGTATCCGGAACCTTCCTCAGATCCTAATTTATCTCCCCCTCAGATCCGATTGCTTAGACTGTTCTTCTTCATCTTCCTTGGGATCCGGCAGATACCAGGTACCCACAGAGAACTGGACCTTTCTCAGATTTAACACCTCCAGATCCGGGACTACTGGACTGGCATGGCTTTCTTCAGATCCGAGGTGCTCTTCGGATCAGACAGCTTGGTTATTTATGGTCTCAAGATCTATTCCCTGTCATGTCTCTAAACTGTCTGGATCTTCTCAATGTCCAGATTGTGGTATTGTATTTTTCTGTTCCTCATAAAATGCATGATTTTTTTGGCAAAAAAAAAAAAACAAGAATTGGCCAGATTGCACTCCAGTCATTGAGTGTTCTTGGTGTTCTTGGACAACACCAAGAACATCAAGAGCACTCCAGTCATTGAGTGTTCTTGGTGTTGTCCTCACTACCTTGCAAGAAGGATGCTGCTGTGTCCTGGATTTCAAGACAATTATGATTGCTGGATAACTGATCCAGAGATTAGAGTCACTGGGTAATGATGCACATTTGAATTTCAGACTTTATATCCTTCAGAAGGTTGCATGCCAGAAAGGGTCTGGTTGCCTGGGGACATTTGGGGACCTGTCCCTATCTTTGGGACCCCCCCACACACACACACACACAAAATTCTGTTGAGCTTTCTCCAGAGTTTTTTTCTTTTACTCTAGGGAGTTGGGAGCATTCATTTCAACTGTCCAGATTTTCGTAGAATGTACAGCTTTTGCCCCACATATTTCGTCTATTCCTCCAAAGATTTGTGGGTTTCTGGCAGATCACTTGAATGATCTGAGTGTTGAAGTCACCAAATGAAAACATACAGTTGAGTTCCCAACTTCAAATCATTCAGAAAATGTATGTTAATACAATCCCTGTTACTGGAGTAGCTTTCTGAGTTAATAAGAGTAATATATCAAAGCTGTCCATATTTTTTAGGGGGTTTGTCCCCATTTTGTCAAGCTTGTCCAGATGTCTTGCATTAAGAAGTACATTTGCGAGGTATGTTTTTTACCATACATGGATGTTTTTTTACTGAATCTGGGTGGTCTGGACCAGGATTCAGCTTTTTCTCTCAAAGTCTTCTTCGGAATCTGAATTATTTTTTCCCTGTATGGATTGGTTCCCTTGGATTGAAGTGAATCTGGGAGCAAGTGTACTTTGATTCGGTTGGGTGTCGGTGTTCCTAATCCATTCTACCCCCACAGGATTCCCCACTACAGAGTCCTCTTTCCATCCTGGAAGCTGTGACTTGCCTTGTCCTGGGATGGCCATTCCCCAGGGTGGTTGTTTTCCTAGAAGAGTTCCCCAATGGGAGTACAGCTGCTGGGGGCAATTGCTGACTCTTCCATGAGATTCTCCAAACTTGCTTCAATAGCATCCTCCTTTACTTAGCCACCTAGGCAGAGTTGGAGTTCCACTGGATGCGGGTATTGTGTTGGATGTCACTGTGCAGGAACTGGTATTCAAAGCCCCTTTTTCCATCCTCCCAACGGTAAATCCAGAACGATGGACAAAATTTGATAGCGCAAGTTCACCTCAGATGATTCCAAGCTAAGGTTGCCTACAACCTGCACTCTTCTCTAGCCCTCTGGTTGTGAGAGGTTACTTCTACACTCTTTCAGTCTCCATAATCCTTTCCTAATACTTCAGACTCATACCCTATTCAGCTGAGGGTGCTTCACAACCAACTGAACTTAACTACACCAACTGAACTTGACTACAGCATTCTCAGATAACGCCTGCATGATGGAATGCTTCTTTGACTAACTCCTTTAGGCATCACTTTCGAACATCCCCTTTCCTGGGTCCTATTGTTCACAACATCAGTAAAGGATGCACTCACCTGTAGCTAACAAACAGGAGGGCAGAGCCCTGGCTACTGCTGGAATGAGAATTTTCTTCTCCCCTTGATATACATTTTCAGGAGACTAAGAGGCGGTAAGAAAATGGGGCTACAACCCCTTTTGGGGTCTCTCAGGGTTCATGCGACAACGCTTCCTCCAAGGACAAGGGAGGATTTCTTCAATGTTAGACCTCCTTACAGAGGCAGAGAAGGTCTGTAACACCATAGTTCTAAATACGCCTCCTTCAATACCTTCTATCGATGTCCTGAAGCATCTACAGTCTGCTCACCTCTTGAGACACCATTACTGTTATTACAGGCAATGCTTGGGGATCCTGAGACCAATATTTAATCTAACTAATCTCAATTGGTAAGCAAGGAGTTGTATTTCTGGATGCTGTAAATTTCAGTCCATCCTGCTTCAAATGAATATACTTCATACGTCTCCATGATGCACAATACCGCATTAAGATGAATAACTGTTCCAGGAGTCATCTGTGTTTTCGACTGGGAGCCAGTCACTCCCATTCAGATTACTTTTCTTTACAATCACACAGCCCCAGGCTGTTTACCTAATACTAGACAGTCGTGACCTCTCACATGAGAATAGTAGTATTCCAGCTACTTTTCATAGACCAACAGCTGGCTTCTTTGCCCAACCAGATATTAACTTCTACTAACCAGGTTTTTACTTGTTTTTCCTGCACCTTCTATATCCCTGGACATTACGGAAATTATAGCCAAATAAAAAACAGATCCTTACAGATTCCAGATTTTTCATGAGAATGCAGTTAAATACTACAGTTTATGTAGTACTCTCTTTGATAAATGGGTGCAGAATTTACTGTTTTTTTTTTTGTATATCATATCCAGCAGAACCACCGTCTTTTAACCATAAATCACTTGTCATTGCCCCTGACATGACAGCAGTTCTCCTAATGTTGCTAGACTTTCAGAGAGGCCTTCTGCATACCTACATCTCCTCTATTATTAATTCTGAAGTTTCTGCATGAAGCCAGCAGGCTGGGGACCTCTGTTATCTCATTGCCACCTTTTAGCATTGTCAAGTATGGCTCTTCTCTCTCTCTCTCTCTGTCCTTACTGGTTTCATCTGAAACATCCGCCAGAAATTCTGGAGCTCAATCTGAATCTCCTATCTCACCCGGCAGGGGTCAGCATTTCTTTTTTCATAGCTTCCAGCCAACTGTATGGTTTCTCCTTTTCCAGTGGTAGTACGAGGAAACAATCTTGCTCCCCCTGTTCATGGCATTATTTGGCTTCCCAGAACAATTCTACCACAAAAAAAAGCCTATAGAGGTAAATTGACATAGACTTCCAATCAGAACAATGGCCCTTTCTCAGCTTCTACTTGTGCCATCCTCCCCCTTCTTGTCAACCCTTTTAAGGATAGGCGATTTTTCTCAACTATTACACTTCAGTTAGTAAGTGTATCGATTTTTCATTCTGGAAATGAATTCCTTTCCTGTATGACTTCCAGCTTATGTGAAGCTTTCCTGAAAGGAATCATGCTACTTAGACCTCCAGTGAGAGCCCCCTCTTCGCCTTCAATCTTACGGATATCCTTCAGGGACTAAAACAGAAACCCTTCAACTAATGAACAAGTGGATCATGGCATTTCTTCATAGAAAACATTTCTGTTGGTAGCAACTGTTTTGACAAATGAATTTTAGAGCTTTAGGCCTTGTTTGCTAAATGGAAGATGGCCCTAAGGACCAATATCTCTCTTTTTTAACCAGACTAACAATAGAAATGAACATTAATCATCTATACAGTTTTTCTAATAATGGCTATCACTTGTTACATCTTCTTGAGTTCCATATACAGTTATGTCTAGTAGACCAAGCTGTACAGAAAGTCTGATTGGCTGTTTAGCTCTCTTTCCTTCTAACCGCTTAGGTTAAGCAGTCATCATTATTACAGTGACCAAGTAGATTACTTACTGAATTTTCACTAAATTTTTCCCGACATGGCTTCTAATTGCTTGGTCATCTTAGTGGACATTCTACCAGATTTATGACTATCACATTTACTTTTCTCCCAGAGCTTCTATCGATGATATTTGTGCTGTAGTCACTTGGTCAAAGACTACTACCTTTGTGACACAGTAGAAGTTTGGCATTGTTTCCAGAAACAGAACTTCCTTTGATTCGACAGTGCTCTGACACATACTTCTGTGAGGGCCTCCCGAGAGTTACATTGCTGAGGATTCTGACCCATCAGTGAGGAAGAATGAAAAGGACAACATCAGATTAGCAGTTATGTACTTACTATAACTTGGCATCTGAGTTGTCCATTTTCATTCTTCCTCACCTTCCCCCGGCCTTGTAATTCCTAGAAGGATTTTGGATTATACAGAAGCCTTCAGGTTTGAGCCATAACAGTTTCTTCATCTGTCCTGTCTTTAAAATCAGAATACAGATCTGAGGAGTAAGGGACAGTGTAATGCAAAGTCTTGAAAATGAGGCCAGGCCGGATCCTAGACCCATCATTGAGGAAGAATGAAAATGGAAAACACAGATGACAAGTTATGGTAAGAACATAACTTCTATTTTTTTGTGTGTCACAGTTCAAGTGTAACAGTTTACTACTCAATAAGATTTATTTTTATTTATACTTCTTATGCATTTGGCCAAAGGTTTCTTAGTACTGTTCATTATCACCAAGTAGGATGCCGTGCTCTTCAATGCTCCACCATTTGTAAGCAATTTCTACAAGCTGTAGATCAGCCTTTCTTTTGCTTTTCAGTATACCTGACTTATACTTTCCCATATGGTTCATTTGAATTCAGCTATACTACCCCAGTAGGCCCTTTTTGACAGTGCACCATCTTTTTCCTGCCAGAAGATGCTATTTCCTTCTATAGGCCCAGGATATTCACCAATATAGAAATGTTACTGTGTTTATAGTTGTGAAGTAGAACTTGCATCACTTAAAAAAAACTATACAGCATAACCTGTAAGCATTTCTTACACTTTGTTTCCTGAAACTAATACTGCTTAAGATTTACTTCACAACAAATTTTGTAGTCATCAATTTCCAGTGCTTACTGTTCAGAACTGTTTTACTTGTTTTCCAAGAAACCCAGTTTATAAAATTTATGCTGCAGCAAAATTTCTCAGCACATTCCTTGCGCAAATGTTCCTGAATACACATTTTGTACTACAACAAAATTTCCCAACACATTCCTTTCAACCATTCTGTAAGGTAATTCCCTATTGCAGACCATAATGACATTTAATCTGCATTAATTATAACTGTGTAGTGTTTCTGAAAGAAAACTAATGTGCAGCATCCTCAGTAGACTTTATTATTAATAATAATAATAATAATAATAAATGAAAAAAAGGAGGCAAAACATCTACTCATATTTCAGGTTCACAAGGGCAGCAGATGTAATGTTCACAATTCCACTGCACAGCTTCTTGTAAGTTTTGACTGACAATCATCTGTTCCCTTCTGTTGAAAAAAAAAATTGATTCTGATTTGCTAAGGTAAATCCCTTTCTCTTTCCTTTGCCATCAATGCAGTGTTACTTGCTACCAGATGTTCTCCATAGTGCATTGCCCTACTTGCCCAGGTTTTGCCTTACAATGCACAACTCACAATGCAGTTTTCTGTCTCCATGTCATTCTTGCTTTAGAAAGTAGAAATGTATCTAAATCTTCTGTCTTGCCTGCTCTGCTTCTCTTCACCTTGCTACTAATGTATCTAAATCTTCTGTCTTGCCTGCTCTGCTTCTCTTCACCTTGCTACTAATGTATCTAAATCTTCTGTCTTGCCTGCTCTGCTTCTCTTCACCTTGCTACTAATGTATCTAAATCTTCTGCCTTGCCTGCTCTGCTTCTCTTCACCTTGCTACTATTGTATCTAAATCTTCTGTCTTGCCTGCTCTGCTTCTCTTCACCTTGCTACTATTGTATATAAATCTTCTGTCTTGCCTGCTCTGCTTCTCTTCACCTTGCTACTAATGTATCTAAATCTTCTGTCTTGCCTGCTTTGCTTCTCTTCACCTTGCTACTAATGTATCTAAGTCTTCTGTCTTGCCTGCTTTGCTTCTCTTCACCTTGCTACTATTGTATCTAAATATTCTGTCTTGCCTGCTCTGCTTCTCTTCACCTTGCTACTAATGTATCTAAATCTTCTGTCTTGCCTGCTTTGCTTCTCTTCACCTTGCTACTAATGTATCTAAATCTTCTGTCTTGCCTGCTCTGCTTGTCTTCACCTTGCTACTAATGTATCTAAATCTTCTGTCTTGCCTGCTCTGCTTCTCTTCACCTTGCTACTAATGTATCTAAATCTTCTGCCTTGCCTGCTCTGCTTCTCTTCACCTTGCTACTAATGTATCTAAATCTTCTATCTTGCCTGCTCTGCTTCTCTTCACCTTGCTACTAATGTATCTAAATCTTCTGTCTTGCCTGCTCTGCTTCTCTTCACCTTGCTACTATTGTATCTAAATCTTCTGTCTTGCCTGCTCTGCTTCTCTTCACCTTGCTACTATTGTGTCTAAATGTTCTGTCTTGCCTGCTCTGCTTCTCTTCACCTTGCTACTAATGTATCTAAATCTTCTGTCTTGCCTGCTCTGCTTCTCTTCACCTTGCTACTATTGTATCTAAATCTTCTGTCTTGCCAGCTCTGCTTCTCTTCACCTTGCTACTAATGTATCTAAATCTTCTGTCTTGCCTGCTCTGCTTCTCTTCACCTTGCTACTAATGTATCTAAATCTTCTGTCTTGCCTGCTCTGCTTCTCTTCACCTTGCTACTAATGTATCTAAATCTTCTGTCTTGCCTGCTCTGCTTCTCTTCACCTTGCTACTAATGTATCTAAATCTTCTGTCTTGCCTGCTCTGCTTCTCTTCACCTTGCTACTATTGTATCTAAATCTTCTGTCTTGCCTGCTCTGCTTCTCTTCACCTTGCTACTAATGTATCTAAATCTTCTGTCTTGCCTGCTCTGCTTCTCTTCACCTTGCTACTGTTGTATCTAAATCTTCTGTCTTGCCTGCTCTGCTTCTCTACACCTTGCTACTAATGTATCTAAATCTTCTGTCTTGCCTGCTCTGCTTCTCTTCACCTTGCTACTAATGTATCTAAATCTTCTGTCTTGCCTGCTCTGCTTCTCTTCACCTTGCTACTAATGTATCTAAATCTTCTGTCTTGCCTGCTCTGCTTCTCTTCACCTTGCTACTAATGTATCTAAATCTTCTGTCTTGCCTGCTCTGCTTCTCTTCACCTTGCTACTATTGTATCTAAATCTTCTGTCTTGCCTGCACTGCTTCTCTTCACCTTGCTACTAATGTATCTAAATCTTCTGTCTTGCTTGCTCTGCTTCTCTTCACCTTGCTACTAATGTATCTAAATCTTCTGTCTTGCCTGCACTGCTTCTCTTCACCTTGCTACTAATGTATCTAAATCTTCTGTCTTGCCTGCTCTGCTTCTCTTCACCTTGCTACTAATGTAGCTAAATCTTCTGCCTTGCCTGCTCTGCTTCTCTTCACCTTGCTACTAATGTATCTAAATCTTCTGTCTTGCCTGCTCTGCTTCTCTTCACCTTGCTACTATTGTATCTAAATCTTCTGCCTTGCCTGCTCTGCTTCTCTTCACGTTGCTACTAATGTATCTAAATCTTCTGTCTTGCCTGCTCTGCTTCTCTTCACCTTGCTACTATTGTATCTAAATCTTCTGTCTTGCCTGCTCTGCTTCTCTTCACCTTGCTACTAATGTATCTAAATCTTCTGCCTTGCCTGCTCTGCTTCTCTTCACCTTGCTACTAATGTATATAAATCTTCTGTCTTGCCTGCTCTGCTTCCCTTCACGTTGCTACTATTGTATCTAAATCTTCTGTCTTGCCTGCTCTGCTTCTCTTCACGTTGCTACTAATGTATCTAAATCTTCTGTCTTGCCTGCTCTGCTTCTCTTCACGTTGCTACTAATGTATCTAAATCTTCTGTCTTGCCTGCTCTGCTTCTCTTCACCTTGCTACTAATGTATCTAAATCTTCTGTCTTGCCTGCTCTGCTTCTCTTCACGTTGCTACTAATGTATCTAAATCTTCTGCCTTGCCTGCTCTGCTTCTCTTCACCTTGCTACTAATGTATCTAAATCTTCTGCCTTGCCTGCTCTGCTTCTCTTCACGTTGCTACTAATGTATCTAAATCTTCTGCCTTGCCTGCTCTGCTTCTCTTCACCTTGCTACTAATGTATCTAAATCTTCTGCCTTGCCTGCTTTGCTTCTCTTCACCTTGCTACTAATGTATCTAAATCTTCTGCCTTGCCTGCTCTGCTTCTCTTCACGTTGCTACTAATGTATCTAAATCTTCTGCCTTGCCTGCTCTGCTTCTCTTCAACTTGCTACTAATGTATCTAAATCTTCTGCCTTGCTCGCTCTGCTTCTCTTCACCTTGCTACTATTGTATCTAAATCTTCTGTCTTGCCTGCTCTGCTTCTCTTCACCTTGCTACTAATGTATCTAAATCTTCTGTCTTGCCTGCTCTGCTTCTCTTCACCTTGCTACTAATGTATCTAAATCTTCTGTCTTGCCTGCTCTGCTTCTCTTCACCTTGCTACTAATGTATCTAAATCTTCTGTCTTGCCTGCTCTGCTTCTCTTCACCTTGCTACTAATGTATCTAAATCTTCTGTCTTGCCTGCTCTGCTTCTCTTCACCTTGCTACTATTGTATCTAAATCTTCTGTCTTGCCTGCTCTGCTTCCCTTCACCTTGCTACTAATGTATCTAAATCTTCTGTCTTGCCTGCTCTGCTTCTCTTCACCTTGCTACTATTGTATCTAAATCTTCTGTCTTGCCTGCTCTGCTTCTCTTCACGTTGCTACTAATGAATCTAAATCTTCTGTCTTGCCTGCTCTCCTTCTCTTCACCTTGCTACTAATGTATCTAAATCTTCTGCCTTGCCTGCTCTGCTTCTCTTCACCTTGCTACTATTGTATCTAAATCTTCTGCCTTGCCTGCTCTGCTTCTCTTCACCTTGCTACTATTGTATCTAAATCTTCTGTCTTGCCTGCTCTGCTTCTCTTCACCTTGCTACTAATGTATCTAAATCTTCTGTCTTGCCTGCTTTGCTTCTCTTCACCTTGCTACTAATGTATCTAAATCTTCTGTCTTGCCTGCTCTGCTTCTCTTCACCTTGCTACTATTGTATCTAAATCTTCTGTCTTGCCTGCTCTGCTTCTCTTCACCTTGCTACTATTGTGTCTAAATGTTCTGTCTTGCCTGCTCTGCTTCTCTTCACCTTGCTACTAATGTGTCTAAATCTTCTGTATTGCCTGCTCTGCTTCTCTTCACCTTGCTACTATTGTATCTAAATCTTCTGTCTTGCCTGCTCTGCTTCTCTTCACCTTGCTACTAATGTATCTAAATCTTCTGTCTTGCCTGCTTTGCTTCTCTTCACCTTGCTACTAATGTATCTAAGTCTTCTGTCTTGCCTGCTTTGCTTCTCTTCACCTTGCTACTATTGTATCTAAATCTTCTGTCTTGCCTGCTCTGCTTCTCTTCACCTTGCTACTAATGTATCTAAATCTTCTGTCTTGCCTGCTCTGCTTCTCTTCACCTTGCTAATAATGTATCTAAATCTTCTGTCTTGCCTGCTCTGCTTCTCTTCACCTTGCTAATAATGTATCTAAATCTTCTGTCTTGCCTGCTCTGCTTCTCTTCACCTTGCTACTAATGTATCTAAATCTTCTGTCTTGCCTGCTCTGCTTCTCTTCACCTTGCTACTATTGTATCTAAATCTTCTGTCTTGCCTGCTCTGCTTCTCTTCACCTTGCTACTATTGTGTCTAAATGTTCTGTCTTGCCTGCTCTGCTTCTCTTCACCTTGCTACTAATGTGTCTAAATCTTCTGTCTTGCCTGCTCTGCTTCTCTTCACCTTGCTACTAATGTATCTAAATCTTCTGTCTTGCCTGCTCTGCTTCTCTTCACCTTGCTACTAATGTATCTAAATCTTCTGTCTTGCCTGCTCTGCTTCTCTTCACCTTGCTACTAATGTATCTAAATCTTCTGTCTTGCCTGCTCTGCTTCTCTTCACCTTGCTACTAATGTATCTAAATCTTCTGTCTTGCCTGCTCTGCTTCTCTTCACCTTGCTACTATTGTATCTAAATCTTCTGTCTTGCCTGCTCTGCTTCTCTTCACCTTGCTACTAATGTATCTAAATCTTCTGTCTTGCCTGCTCTGCTTCTCTTCACCTTGCTACTATTGTATCTAAATCTTCTGTCTTGCCTGCTCTGCTTCTCTTCACCTTGCTACTAATGTATCTAAATCTTCTGTCTTGCCTGCTCTGCTTCTCTTCACCTTGCTACTAATGTATCTAAATCTTCTGTCTTGCCTGCTCTGCTTCTCTTCACCTTGCTACTATTGCTACTAATGTATCTAAATCTTCTGTCTTGCCTGCTCTGCTTCTCTTCACCTTGCTACTATTGTATCTAAATCTTCTGTCTTGCCTGCTCTGCTTCTCTTCACCTTGCTACTAATGTATCTAAATCTTCTGTCTTGCCTGCTTTGCTTCTCTTCACCTTGCTACTAATGTATCTAAATCTTCTGTCTTGCCTGCTCTGCTTCTCTTCACCTTGCTACTAATGTATCTAAATCTTCTGTCTTGCCTGCTCTGCTTCTCTTCACCTTGCTACTAATGTATCTAAATCTTCTGTCTTGCCTGCTCTGCTTCTCTTCACCTTGCTAATGTATCTAAATCTTCTGTCTTGCCTGCTCTGCTTCTCTTCACCTTGCTACTAATGTATCTAAATCTTCTGTCTTGCCTGCTCTGCTTCTCTTCACCTTGCTACTAATGTATCTAAATCTTCTGTCTTGCCTGCTCTGCTTCTCTTCACCTTGCTACTAATGTATCTAAATCTTCTGTCTTGCCTGCTCTGCTTCTCTTCACCTTGCTACTAATGTATCTAAATCTTCTGCCTTGCCTGCTCTGCTTCTCTTCACCTTGCTACTAATGTATCTAAATCTTCTGCCTTGCCTGCTCTGCTTCTCTTCACCTTGCTACTAATGTATCTAAATCTTCTGCCTTGCCTGCTCTGCTTCTCTTCACCTTGCTACTAATGTATCTAAATCTTCTGCCTTGCCTGCTCTGCTTCTCTTCACCTTGCTACTAATGTATCTAAATCTTCTGCCTTGCCTGCTCTGCTTCTCTTCACCTTGCTACTAATGTATCTAAATCTTCTGTCTTGCCTGCTCTGCTTCTCTTCACCTTGCTACTAATGTATCTAAATCTTCTGTCTTGCCTGCTCTGCTTCTCTTCACCTTGCTACTAATGTATCTAAATCTTCTGTCTTGCCTGCTCTGCTTCTCTTCACCTTGCTACTAATGTATCTAAATCTTCTGTCTTGCCTGCTCTGCTTCTCTTCACCTTGCTACTAATGTATCTAAATCTTCTGTCTTGCCTGCTCTGCTTCTCTTCACCTTGCTACTAATGTATCTAAATCTTCTGTCTTGCCTGCTCTGCTTCTCTTCACCTTGCTACTAATGTATCTAAATCTTCTGTCTTGCCTGCTCTGCTTCTCTTCACCTTGCTACTAATGTATCTAAATCTTCTGTCTTGCCTGCTCTGCTTCTCTTCACCTTGCTACTAATGTATCTAAATCTTCTGTCTTGCCTGCTCTGCTTCTCTTCACCTTGCTACTATTGTATCTAAATCTTCTGTCTTGCCTGCTCTGCTTCTCTTCACCTTGCTACTATTGTATCTAAATCTTCTGTCTTGCCTGCTCTGCTTCTCTTCACCTTGCTACTAATGTATCTAAATCTTCTGTCTTGCCTGCTCTGCTTCTCTTCACCTTGCTACTAATGTATCTAAATCTTCTGTCTTGCCTGCTCTGCTTCTCTTCACCTTGCTACTATTGTATCTAAATCTTCTGTCTTGCCTGCTCTGCTTCTCTTCACCTTGCTACTAATGTATCTAAATCTTCTGTCTTGCCTGCTCTGCTTCTCTTCACCTTGCTACTAATGTATCTAAATCTTCTGTCTTGCCTGCTCTGCTTCTCTTCACCTTGCTACTAATGTATCTAAATCTTCTGTCTTGCCTGCTCTGCTTCTCTTCACCTTGCTACTAATGTATCTAAATCTTCTGTCTTGCCTGCTCTGCTTCTCTTCACCTTGCTACTAATGTATCTAAATCTTCTGTCTTGCCTGCTCTGCTTCTCTTCACCTTGCTACTAATGTATCTAAATCTTCTGTCTTGCCTGCTCTGCTTCTCTTCACCTTGCTACTATTGTATCTAAATCTTCTGTCTTGCCTGCTCTGCTTCTCTTCACCTTGCTACTATTGTATCTAAATCTTCTGTCTTGCCTGCTCTGCTTCTCTTCACCTTGCTACTAATGTATCTAAATCTTCTGTCTTGCCTGCTCTGCTTCTCTTCACCTTGCTACTATTGTATCTAAATCTTCTGTCTTGCCTGCTCTGCTTCTCTTCACCTTGCTACTAATGTATCTAAATCTTCTGTCTTGCCTGCTCTGCTTCTCTTCACCTTGCTACTAATGTATCTAAATCTTCTGTCTTGCCTGCTCTTCTCTTCGCTTCTCTTCACCTTGCTACTAATGTATCTAAATCTTCTGTCTTGCCTGCTCTGCTTCTCTTCACCTTGCTACTAATGTATCTAAATCTTCTGTCTTGCCTGCTCTGCTTCTCTTCACCTTGCTACTAATGTATCTAAATCTTCTGTCTTGCCTGCTCTGCTTCTCTTCACCTTGCTACTATTGTATCTAAATCTTCTGTCTTGCCTGCTCTGCTTCTCTTCACCTTGCTACTAATGTATCTAAATCTTCTGTCTTGCCTGCTCTGCTTCTCTTCACCTTGCTACTAATGTATCTAAATCTTCTGTCTTGCCTGCTCTGCTTCTCTTCACCTTGCTACTAATGTATCTAAATCTTCTGTCTTGCCTGCTCTGCTTCTCTTCACCTTGCTACTAATGTATCTAAATCTTCTGTCTTGCCTGCTCTGCTTCTCTTCACCTTGCTACTAATGTATCTAAATCTTCTGTCTTGCCTGCTCTGCTTCTCTTCACCTTGCTACTAATGTATCTCTAAATCATCTGTCTTGCCTGCTCTGCTTCTCTTCACCTTGCTGCTAATGTATCTAAATCTTCTGTCTTGCCTGCTCTGCTTCTCTTCACCTTGCTACTAATGTATCTAAATCTTCTGTCTTGCCTGCTCTGCTTCTCTTCACCTTGCTACTAATGTATCTAAATCTTCTGTTTTGCCGCTCTGCTTCTCTTCACCTTGCTACTAATGTATCTAAATCTTCTGTCTTGCCTGCTCTGCTTCTCTTCACCTTGCTACTAATGTATCTAAATCTTCTGTCTTGCCTGCTCTGCTTCTCTTCACCTTGCTACTAATGTATCTAAATCTTCTGTCTTGCCTGCTCTGCTTCTCTTCACCTTGCTACTAATGTATCTAAATCTTCTGTCTTGCCTGCTCTGCTTCTCTTCACCTTGCTGCTAATGTATCTAAATCTTCTGTCTTGCCTGCTCTGCTTCTCTTCACCTTGCTACTAATGTATCTAAATCTTCTGTCTTGCCTGCTCTGCTTCTCTTCACCTTGCTACTAATGTATCTAAATCTTCTGTCTTGCCTGCTCTGCTTCTCTTCACCTTGCTACTAATGTATCTAAATATTCTGTCTTGCTCTGCTTCTCTTCACCTTGCTACTAATGTATCTAAATCTTCTGTCTTGCCTGCTCTGCTTCTCTTCACCTTGCTACTAATGTATCTAAATCTTCTGTCTTGCCTGCTCTGCTTCTCTTCACCTTGCTACTAATGTATCTAAATCTTCTGTCTTGCCTGCTCTGCTTCTCTTCACCTTGCTACTAATGTATCTAAATCTTCTGTCTTGCCTGCTCTGCTTCTCTTCACCTTGCTACTAATGTATCTAAATCTTCTGTCTTGCCTGCTCTGCTTCTCTTCACCTTGCTACTAATGTATCTAAATCTTCTGTCTTGCCTGCTCTGCTTCTTCACCTTGCTACTAATGTATCTAAATCTTCTGTCTTGCCTGCTCTGCTTCTCTTCACCTTGCTACTAATGTATCTAAATCTTCTGTCTTGCCTGCTCTGCTTCTCTTCACCTTGCTACTAATGTATCTAAATCTTCTGTCTTGCCTGCTCTGCTTCTCTTCACCTTGCTACTAATGTATCTAAATCTTCTGTCTTGCCTGCTCTGCTTCTCTTCACCTTGCTACTAATGTATCTAAATCTTCTGTCTTGCCTGCTCTGCTTCTCTTCACCTTGCTACTATTGTATCTAAATCTTCTGTCTTGCCTGCTCTGCTTCTCTTCACCTTGCTACTATTGTATCTAAATCTTCTGTCTACGCTGCTCTGCTTCTCTTCACCTTGCTACTATTGTATCTAAATCTTCTGTCTTGCCTGCTCTGCTTCTCTTCACCTTGCTACTAATGTATCTAAATCTTCTGTCTTGCCTGCTTTGCTTCTTCACCTTGCTACTAATGTATCTAAATCTTCTGTCTTGCCTGCTCTGCTTGTCTTCACCTGGCTACTAATGTATCTAAATCTTCTGTCTTGCCTGCTCTGCTTCTCTTCACCTTGCTACTAATGTATCTAAATCTTCTGTCTTGCCTGCTCTGCTTGTCTTCACCTGGCTACTAATGTATCTAAATCTTCTGTCTTGCCTGCTCTGCTTCTCTTCACCTTGCTACTAATGTATCTAAATCTTCTGTCTTGCCTGCTCTGCTTCTCTTCACCTTGCTACTATTGTATCTAAATCTTCTGTCTTGCCTGCTCTGCTTCTCTTCACCTTGCTACTAATGTATCTAAATCTTCTGTCTTGCCTGCTCTGCTTCTCTTCACCTTGCTACTAATGTATCTAAATCTTCTGTCTTGCCTGCTCTGCTTCTCTTCACCTTGCTACTATTGTATCTAAATCTTCTGTCTTGCCTGCTCTGCTTCTCTTCACCTTGCTACTAATGTATCTAAATCTTCTGTCTTGCCTGCTCTGCTTCTCTTCACCTTGCTACTAATGTATCTAAATCTTCTGTCTTGCCTGCTCTGCTTCTCTTCACCTTGCTACTATTGTATCTAAATCTTCTGTCTTGCCTGCTCTGCTTCTCTTCACCTTGCTACTAATGTATCTAAATCTTCTGTCTTGCCTGCTCTGCTTCTCTTCACCTTGCTACTAATGTATCTAAATCTTCTGTCTTGCCTGCTCTGCTTCTCTTCACCTTGCTACTAATGTATCTAAATCTTCTGTCTTGCCTGCTCTGCTTCTCTTCACCTTGCTACTAATGTATCTAAATCTTCTGTCTTGCCTGCTCTGCTTCTCTTCACCTTGCTACTAATGTATCTAAATCTTCTGTCTTGCCTGCTCTGCTTCTCTTCACCTTGCTACTAATGTATCTAAATCTTCTGTCTTGCCTGCTCTGCTTCTCTTCACCTTGCTACTAATGTATCTAAATCTTCTGTCTTGCCTGCTCTGCTTCTCTTCACCTTGCTACTAATGTATCTAAATCTTCTGTCTTGCCTGCTCTGCTTCTCTTCACCTTGCTACTAATGTATCTAAATCTTCTGTCTTGCCTGCTCTGCTTCTCTTCACCTTGCTACTAATGTATCTAAATCTTCTGTCTTGCCTGCTCTGCTTCTCTTCACCTTGCTACTAATGTATCTAAATGTTCTGTCTTGCCTGCTCTGCTTCTCTTCACCTTGCTACTAATGTGTCTAAATCTTCTGTATTGCCTGCTCTGCTTCTCTTCACCTTGCTACTATTGTATCTAAATCTTCTGTCTTGCCTGCTCTGCTTCTCTTCACCTTGCTACTAATGTATCTAAATCTTCTGTCTTGCCTGCTCTGCTTCTCTTCACCTTGCTACTAATGTATCTAAATCTTCTGTCTTGCCTGCTCTGCTTCTCTTCACCTTGCTACTAATGTATCTAAATCTTCTGTCTTGCCTGCTCTGCTTCTCTTCACCTTGCTACTAATGTATCTAAATCTTCTGTCTTGCCTGCTCTGCTTCTCTTCACCTTGCTACTAATGTATCTAAATCTTCTGTCTTGCCTGCTCTGCTTCTCTTCACCTTGCTACTATTGTATCTAAATCTTCTGTCTTGCCTGCTCTGCTTCTCTTCACCTTGCTACTAATGTATCTAAATCTTCTGTCTTGCCTGCTCTGCTTCTCTTCACCTTGCTACTAATGTATCTAAATCTTCTGTCTTGCCTGCTCTGCTTCTCTTCACCTTGCTACTAATGTATCTAAATCTTCTGTCTTGCCTGCTCTGCTTCTCTTCACCTTGCTACTAATGTATCTAAATCTTCTGTCTTGCCTGCTCTGCTTCTCTTCACCTTGCTACTAATGTATCTAAATCTTCTGTCTTGCCTGCTCTGCTTCTCTTCACCTTGCTACTAATGTATCTAAATCTTCTGTCTTGCCTGCTCTGCTTCTCTTCACCTTGCTACTGTATCTAAATCTTCTGTCTTGCCTGCTCTGCTTCTCTTCACCTTGCTACTAATGTATCTAAATCTTCTGTCTTGCCTGCTCTGCTTCTCTTCACCTTGCTACTAATGTATCTAAATCTTCTGTCTTGCCTGCTCTGCTTCTCTTCACCTTGCTACTAATGTATCTAAATCTTCTGTCTTGCCTGCTCTGCTTCTCTTCACCTTGCTACTAATGTATCTAAATCTTCTGTCTTGCCTGCTCTGCTTCTCTTCACCTTGCTACTATTGTATCTAAATCTTCTGTCTTGCCTGCTCTGCTTCTCTTCACCTTGCTACTAATGTATCTAAATCTTCTGTCTTGCCTGCTCTGCTTCTCTTCACCTTGCTACTAATGTATCTAAATCTTCTGTCTTGCCTGCTCTGCTTCTCTTCACCTTGCTACTATTGTATCTAAATCTTCTGTCTTGCCTGCTCTGCTTCTCTTCACCTTGCTACTATTGTATCTAAATCTTCTGTCTTGCCTGCTCTGCTTCTCTTCACCTTGCTACTAATGTATCTAAATCTTCTGTCTTGCCTGCTCTGCTTCTCTTCACCTTGCTACTAATGTATCTAAATCTTCTGTCTTGCCTGCTCTGCTTCTCTTCACCTTGCTACTAATGTATCTAAATCTTCTGTCTTGCCTGCTTCTCTTCACCTTGCTACTAATGTATCTAAATCTTCTGTCTTGCCTGCTCTGCTTCTCTTCACCTTGCTACTAATGTATCTAAATCTTCTGTCTTGCCTGCTCTGCTTCTCTTCACCTTGCTACTAATGTATCTAAATCTTCTGTCTTGCCTGCTCTGCTTCTCTTCACCTTGCTACTAATGTATCTAAATCTTCTGTCTTGCCTGCTCTGCTTCTCTTCACCTTGCTACTAATGTATCTAAATCTTCTGTCTTGCCTGCTCTGCTTCTCTTCACCTTGCTACTAATGTATCTAAATCTTCTGTCTTGCCTGCTCTGCTTCTCTTCACCTTGCTACTAATGTATCTAAATCTTCTGTCTTGCCTGCTCTGCTTCTCTTCACCTTGCTACTAATGTATCTAAATCTTCTGTCTTGCCTGCTCTGCTTCTCTTCACCTTGCTACTAATGTATCTAAATCTTCTGTCTTGCCTGCTCTGCTTCTCTTCACCTTGCTACTATTGTATCTAAATCTTCTGTCTTGCCTGCTCTGCTTCTCTTCACCTTGCTACTAATGTATCTAAATCTTCTGTCTTGCCTGCTCTGCTTCTCTTCACCTTGCTACTAATGTATCTAAATCTTCTGTCTTGCCTGCTCTGCTTCTCTTCACCTTGCTACTAATGTATCTAAATCTTCTGTCTTGCCTGCTCTGCTTCTCTTCACCTTGCTACTAATGTATCTAAATCTTCTGTCTTGCCTGCTCTGCTTCTCTTCACCTTGCTACTAATGTATCTAAATCTTCTGTCTTGCCTGCTCTGCTTCTCTTCACCTTGCTACTATTGTATCTAAATCTTCTGTCTTGCCTGCTCTGCTTCTCTTCACCTTGCTACTAATGTATCTAAATCTTCTGTCTTGCCTGCTCTGCTTCTCTTCACCTTGCTACTAATGTATCTAAATCTTCTGTCTTGCCTGCTCTGCTTCTCTTCACCTTGCTACTAATGTATCTAAATCTTCTGTCTTGCCTGCTCTGCTTCTCTTCACCTTGCTACTAATGTATCTAAATCTTCTGTCTTGCCTGCTCTGCTTCTCTTCACCTTGCTACTAATGTATCTAAATCTTCTGTCTTGCCTGCTCTGCTTCTCTTCACCTTGCTACTAATGTATCTAAATCTTCTGTCTTGCCTGCTCTGCTTCTCTTCACCTTGCTACTAATGTATCTAAATCTTCTGTCTTGCCTGCTCTGCTTCTCTTCACCTTGCTACTAATGTATCTAAATCTTCTGTCTTGCCTGCTCTGCTTCTCTTCACCTTGCTACTAATGTATCTAAATCTTCTGTCTTGCCTGCTCTGCTTCTCTTCACCTTGCTACTAATGTATCTAAATCTTCTGTCTTGCCTGCTCTGCTTCTCTTCACCTTGCTACTAATGTATCTAAATCTTCTGTCTTGCCTGCTCTGCTTCTCTTCACCTTGCTACTAATGTATCTAAATCTTCTGTCTTGCCTGCTCTGCTTCTCTTCACCTTGCTACTAATGTATCTAAATCTTCTGTCTTGCCTGCTCTGCTTCTCTTCACCTTGCTACTAATGTATCTAAATCTTCTGTCTTGCCTGCTCTGCTTCTCTTCACCTTGCTACTAATGTATCTAAATCTTCTGTCTTGCCTGCTCTGCTTCTCTTCACCTTGCTACTAATGTATCTAAATCTTCTGTCTTGCCTGCTCTGCTTCTCTTCACCTTGCTACTATTGTATCTAAATCTTCTGTCTTGCCTGCTCTGCTTCTCTTCACCTTGCTACTAATGTATCTAAATCTTCTGTCTTGCCTGCTCTGCTTCTCTTCACCTTGCTACTAATGTATCTAAATCTTCTGTCTTGCCTGCTCTGCTTCTCTTCACCTTGCTACTAATGTATCTAAATCTTCTGTCTTGCCTGCTCTGCTTCTCTTCACCTTGCTACTAATGTATCTAAATCTTCTGTCTTGCCTGCTCTGCTTCTCTTCACCTTGCTACTAATGTATCTAAATCTTCTGTCTTGCCTGCTCTGCTTCTCTTCACCTTGCTACTATTGTATCTAAATCTTCTGTCTTGCCTGCTCTGCTTCTCTTCACCTTGCTACTAATGTATCTAAATCTTCTGTCTTGCCTGCTCTGCTTCTCTTCACCTTGCTACTAATGTATCTAAATCTTCTGTCTTGCCTGCTCTGCTTCTCTTCACCTTGCTACTAATGTATCTAAATCTTCTGTCTTGCCTGCTCTGCTTCTCTTCACCTTGCTACTAATGTATCTAAATCTTCTGTCTTGCCTGCTCTGCTTCTCTTCACCTTGCTACTATTGTATCTAAATCTTCTGTCTTGCCTGCTCTGCTTCTCTTCACCTTGCTACTAATGTATCTAAATCTTCTGTCTTGCCTGCTCTGCTTCTCTTCACCTTGCTACTAATGTATCTAAATCTTCTGTCTTGCCTGCTCTGCTTCTCTTCACCTTGCTACTAATGTATCTAAATCTTCTGTCTTGCCTGCTCTGCTTCTCTTCACCTTGCTACTAATGTATCTAAATCTTCTGTCTTGCCTGCTCTGCTTCTCTTCACCTTGCTACTAATGTATCTAAATCTTCTGTCTTGCCTGCTCTGCTTCTCTTCACCTTGCTACTAATGTATCTAAATCTTCTGTCTTGCCTGCTCTGCTTCTCTTCACCTTGCTACTAATGTATCTAAATCTTCTGTCTTGCCTGCTCTGCTTCTCTTCACCTTGCTACTAATGTATCTAAATCTTCTGTCTTGCCTGCTCTGCTTCTCTTCACCTTGCTACTAATGTATCTAAATCTTCTGTCTTGCCTGCTCTTGCTTCTCTTCACCTTGCTACTAATGTATCTAAATCTTCTGTCTTGCCTGCTCTGCTTCTCTTCACCTTGCTACTAATGTATCTAAATCTTCTGTCTTGCCTGCTGCCTTCTCTTCACCTTGCTACTATTGTATCTAAATCTTCTGTCTTGCCTGCTCTGCTTCTCTTCACCTTGCTACTATTGTATCTAAATCTTCTGTCTTGCCTGCTCTGCTTCTCTTCACCTTGCTACTAATGTATCTAAATCTTCTGTCTTGCCTGCTCTGCTTCTTCACCTTGCTACTAATGTATCTAAATCTTCTGTCTTGCCTGCTCTGCTTCTCTTCACCTTGCTACTAATGTATCTAAATCTTCTGTCTTGCCTGCTCTGCTTCTCTTCACCTTGCTACTAATGTATCTAAATCTTCTGTCTTGCCTGCTCTGCTTCTCTTCACCTTGCTACTAATGTATCTAAATCTTCTGTCTTGCCTGCTTCTCTTCAGCTTGCTACTAATGTATCTAAATCTTCTGTCTTGCCTGCTCTGCTTCTCTTCACCTTGCTACTAATGTATCTAAATCTTCTGTCTTGCCTGCTCTGCTTCTCTTCACCTTGCTACTAATGTATCTAAATCTTCTGTCTTGCCTGCTCTGCTTCTCTTCACCTTGCTACTAATGTATCTAAATCTTCTGTCTTGCCTGCTCTGCTTCTCTTCACCTTGCTACTAATGTATCTAAATCTTCTGTCTTGCCTGCTCTGCTTCTCTTCACCTTGCTACTAATGTATCTAAATCTTCTGTCTTGCCTGCTCTGCTTCTCTTCACCTTGCTACTAATGTATCTAAATCTTCTGTCTTGCCTGCTCTGCTTCTCTTCACCTTGCTACTAATGTATCTAAATCTTCTGTCTTGCCTGCTCGCTCTCTTCACCTTGCTACTATTGTATCTAAATCTTCTGTCTTGCCTGCTCTGCTTCTCTTCACCTTGCTACTAATGTATCTAAATCTTCTGTCTTGCCTGCTCTGCTTCTCTTCACCTTGCTACTAATGTATCTAAATCTTCTGTCTTGGCTGCTCAGCTTCTCTTCACCTTGCTACTAATGTATCTAAATCTTCTGTCTTGCCTGCTCTGCTTCTCTTCACCTTGCTACTAATGTATCTAAATCTTCTGTCTTGCCTGCTCTGCTTCTCTTCACCTTGCTACTAATGTATCTAAATCTTCTGTCTTGCCTGCTCTGCTTCTCTTCACCTTGCTACTAATGTATCTAAATCTTCTGTCTTGCCTGCTCTGCTTCTCTTCACCTTGCTACTAATGTATCTAAATCTTCTGTCTTGCCTGCTCTGCTTCTCTTCACCTTGCTACTAATGTATCTAAATCTTCTGTCTTGCCTGCTCTGCTTCTCTTCACCTTGCTACTAATGTATCTAAATCTCCTGTCTTGCTTGCCTGCTCTGCTTCTCTTCACCTTGCTACTAATGTATCTAAATCTTCTGTCTTGCCTGCTCTGCTTCTTCACCTTGCTACTAATGTATCTAAATCTTCTGTCTTGCCTGCTCTGCTTCTCTTCACCTTGCTACTAATGTATCTAAATCTTCTGTCTTGCCTGCTCTGCTTCTCTTCACCTTGCTACTAATGTATCTAAATCTTCTGTCTTGCCTGCTCTGCTTCTCTTCACCTTGCTACTAATGTATCTAAATCTTCTGTCTTGCCTGCTCTGCTTCTCTTCACCTTGCTACTAATGTATCTAAATCTTCTGTCTTGCCTGCTCTGCTTCTCTTCACCTTGCTACTAATGTATCTAAATCTTCTGTCTTGCCTGCTCTGCTTCTCTTCACCTTGCTACTAATGTATCTAAATCTTCTGTCTTGCCTGCTCTGCTTCTCTTCACCTTGCTACTAATGTATCTAAATCTTCTGTCTTGCCTGCTCTGCTTCTCTTCACCTTGCTACTAATGTATCTAAATCTTCTGTCTTGCCTGCTCTGCTTCTCTTCACCTTGCTACTAATGTATCTAAATCTTCTGTCTTGCCTGCTCTGCTTCTCTTCACCTTGCTACTAATGTATCTAAATCTTCTGTCTTGCCTGCTCTGCTTCTCTTCACCTTGCTACTAATGTATCTAAATCTTCTGTCTTGCCTGCTCTGCTTCTCTTCACCTTGCTACTAATGTATCTAAATCTTCTGTCTTGCCTGCTCTGCTTCTCTTCACCTTGCTACTAATGTATCTAAATCTTCTGTCTTGCCTGCTCTGCTTCTCTTCACCTTGCTACTAATGTATCTAAATCTTCTGTCTTGCCTGCTCTGCTTCTCTTCACCTTGCTACTAATGTATCTAAATCTTCTGTCTTGCCTGCTCTGCTTCTCTTCACCTTGCTACTAATGTATCTAAATCTTCTGTCTTGCCTGCTCTGCTTCTCTTCACCTTGCTACTAATGTATCTAAATCTTCTGTCTTGCCTGCTCTGCTTCTCTTCACCTTGCTACTAATGTATCTAAATCTTCTGTCTTGCCTGCTCTGCTTCTCTTCACCTTGCTACTAATGTATCTAAATCTTCTGTCTTGCCTGCTCTGCTTCTCTTCACCTTGCTACTAATGTATCTAAATCTTCTGTCTTGCCTGCTCTGCTTCTCTTCACCTTGCTACTAATGTATCTAAATCTTCTGTCTTGCCTGCTCTTCTTTTCACCTTGCTACTAATGTATCTAAATCTTCTGTCTTGCCTGCTCTGCTTCTCTTCACCTTGCTACTAATGTATCTAAATCTTCTGTCTTGCCTGCTCTGCTTCTCTTCACCTTGCTACTAATGTATCTAAATCTTCTGTCTTGCCTGCTCTGCTTCTCTTCACCTTGCTACTAATGTATCTAAATCTTCTGTCTTGCCTGCTCTGCTTCTCTTCACCTTGCTACTAATGTATCTAAATCTTCTGTCTTGCCTGCTCTGCTTCTCTTCACCTTGCTACTAATGTATCTAAATCTTCTCTTCTGTCTTGCCTGCTCTGCTTCTCTTCACCTTGCTACTAATGTATCTAAATCTTCTGTCTTGCCTGCTCTGCTTCTCTTCACCTTGCTACTAATGTATCTAAATCTTCTGTCTTGCCTGCTCTGCTTCTCTTCACCTTGCTACTAATGTATCTAAATCTTCTGCCTTGCCTGCTCTGCTTCTCTTCACCTTGCTACTAATGTATGTAAATCTTCTGTCTTGCCTGCTCTGCTTCCCTTCACGTTGCTACTAATGTATCTAAATCTTCTGTCTTGCCTGCTCTGCTTCTCTTCACGTTGCTACTAATGTATCTAAATCTTCTGTCTTGCCTGCTCTGCTTCTCTTCACGTTGCTACTAATGTATCTAAATCTTCTGTCTTGCCTGCTCTGCTTCTCTTCACGTTGCTACTAATGTATCTAAATCTTCTGTCTTGCCTGCTCTGCTTCTCTTCACCTTGCTACTAATGTATCTAAATCTTCTGTCTTGCCTGCTCTGCTTCTCTTCACCTTGCTACTAATGTATCTAAATCTTCTGTCTTGCCTGCTCTGCTTCTCTTCACCTTGCTACTAATGTATCTAAATCTTCTGTCTTGCCTGCTCTGCTTCTCTTCACCTTGCTACTAATGTATCTAAATCTTCTGTCTTGCCTGCTCTGCTTCTCTTCACCTTGCTACTAATGTATCTAAATCTTCTGTCTTGCCTGCTCTGCTTCTCTTCACCTTGCTACTAATGTATCTAAATCTTCTGTCTTGCCTGCTCTGCTTCTCTTCACCTTGCTACTAATATATCTAAATCTTCTGTCTTGCCTGCTCTGCTTCTCTTCACGTTGCTACTAATGTATCTAAAACTTCTGTCTTGCCTGCTCTGCTTCTCTTCACCTTGCTACTAATGTATCTAAATCTTCTGTCTTGCCTGCTCTGCTTCTCTTCACCTTGCTACTAATGTATCTAAATCTTCTGTCTTGCCTGCTCTGCTTCTCTTCACCTTGCTACTAATGTATCTAAATCTTCTGTCTTGCCTGCTCTGCTTCTCTTCACCTTGCTACTAATGTATCTAAATCTTCTGCCTTGCCTGCTCTGCTTCTCTTCACGTTGCTACTATTGTATCTAAATCTTCTGTCTTGCCTGCTCTGCTTCTCTTCACCTTGCTACTAATGTATCTAAATCTTCTGTCTTGCCTGCTCTGCTTCTCTTCACCTTGCTACTATTGTATCTAAATTTCTGTCTTGCCTGCTCTGCTTCTCTTCACCTTGCTACTAATGTATCTAAATCTTCTGTCTTGCCTGCTCTGCTTCTCTTCACCTTGCTACTATTGTATCTAAATCTTCTGTCTTGCCTGCTCTGCTTCTCTTCACCTTGCTACTAATGTATCTAAATCTTCTGTCTTGCCTGCTCTGCTTCTCTTCACCTTGCTACTAATGTATCTAAATCTTCTGTCTTGCCTGCTCTGCTTCTCTTCACCTTGCTACTAATGTATCTAAATCTTCTGCCTTGCCTGCTCTGCTTCTCTTCACCTTGCTACTATTCTCTTCCAGTTGACTTCCATTGCCTACTTCTCAAGTAGTTTGATATTCTTAGACCACCTTTAATGCATCACTGTCATCCAAGAAAGCCTTGGTACCCGCCAGAAAACATATTTTGAATACCTCAGTGTAAAGCATGTTAAACCTAGGTCCCTTGGCTCTACTCTTTCTCGCTGCTTGATTTTTCCCTGTAGCTACTGGTTAGTCCTGCTTAACAAATAATAATTCTTTAACTAAGAGCATCTTATCCCAGTTTCCACAAGAGAGGTAATATCAAATGACTTGAACCACTCCAAGACCAGACAAGGTTGCCTATTTCATGGCAATTATTTTGACTCGAAGACCTGACCCTTCTCTCTGTTGGAACCTCTTCATCCTCTGCCAGCCCTGTCCATTTTACTCGTAGTTTGTTCGTGTAGCACACACAGTCATTAGGCTTTAGACTTGTAACAATTCTGCAAATCATTCATCTTTCCTTCGTGAGCAATCTTCATGATCTGTCAGTACATCCTCAGCCGTCTCAAACCATGACTCAGATGCTGCCAGGCACAGTTTTGGATCTGCATTTTCCATGACCAAAAGCTGCAAAATATTAAAATTTTCACTTAAAGTACTTAACAGTTTTTGAATAAACTGTCATTGATCTTCCTCAGTAAAGAGAAAACAAATGCCAAGGGAACTTTTCTAGTGTCTATCATTTTAACAGCATTTCTCAACTCTATGCTGACATCAAAGCAATTTTCACTTCTTTCTGACCATTCAGAAAAAGCTTTTTTTCTGATATAGATCCACAGCTTTAATTCTCCTTTCTCCTTTTTTCCAGGCATTTTTTTGGTTCTGTACACCTTTACAACTTTAACATTAATACTTTTTATCCTCCATAGAGGCTATATGGAGCGTAAGATGTTTTTCAATTTATGCTGTGCTGATGCATTGAGCTGTCTCATCATACAGCCCTTTCTTTGGTTGTGGTCAAGTTAGGAAGCAGCCAGAGATGGGTATCCTTGTCAGTGTTACCCAGCATTTGTGTGTGAAATCCTGCTGTACAGTATTGTTTTATAGATTGCTATAAGAAGCAGAAAATAATTGTTAGCAGGTAATATCACACTGAAGATAACAGGTAACATGATCAACAACTTAAATTATTGAAAACTAACTAAAAACCAGAAAAGGAATTTCTGCGGGGTAGGGGGTCAAGCACCCCCTACTTCCTTCCTGGTTAAATTTTATATGTCAACTCAGAGATTGCACTACAGTGGGGAAAAGGCCCCATTCCCCGATACCCACTGTACTGCGACTACCATGCAATTCCATTTCTGTTTGTAGTTAGTTTTTCGATATATTATATGTTGTTGATCATGTGGTCTCAACCATATGCATTTCGACTAAGTATAATTTTGGTAAGCTAACATAATCCCATACTTGGACCATTGAAGAGGAACTTGCATCCAGAATGACCTACGTAGTTTTCATATGTTGAAGATCGGAAGTGTGGTGTCCTGCCTTAGATGAGTAAGAGTCCAAGATTTTGCTCAGACTGTGAATGAAAAGGGGTTAGAGGAAGTTTAATGAATAAATGAAGCTGACAATTGTTATTTATTGTAGGCTGGTTTATTACAAGAAATGTCTCATGCTTTTTGGTCACTGATATTGGCAAAATATCTTTAAGATGCATTGTCTGATATTTACATTGAGAAGTACTGAGGTCTTCAAACTTGTCTTGAGTACTGTCCAGTACCAGTGACCTTACCTTATATACAATACTGGCTTACAGCCAGCCCTATGCATTTGTCCCTCCCTCCCTCCCATTTTCCCATCATTCTCCAACTTTCCCATGCATGATTGCAACCATTAACAAGGATAATGTTACCATGTCTTGATGAGGTATTCTTAGATCCCATCAACACATCTTTTAAACGTTTTCTTTGCGTCTGCCATGAGTTATTACCCTTCTGCTACTTACCATGCATACATTCATTTTTTTAAAATTCCACACACTTTACGTATTCAATTACTATTCTTTGTGTTTATGTCGTATAGTGTCCAACGTGATAATTTTCATAATTAATTGAGAACCTTCAGTCTTAACTATTTTAATTAATTTAACCACCATGTCAGCAATTTATGGTCTCTCTATATCAGCATGGTACTGCTGTTTGATCCTTACCAGTGCCTGCACAATGGCATTGTGATAAAACGACATGTGGTCAGGTACTGCAAGATGGGAAATGTGCATGTCACGGGATATGAGGCCAAGTAAAATGCAACATAAATGTTTAGATGTGTTGAGGAGCTGAGTGAAGATTCACTAGTAAGGACCATTTTCCAAAAGAAGTGTCACTAGGACTATACCAGGTATTAAGAGACATGATCTGAAACAAAAGGGCACTTAATTTAGGACCAGACTATAGAATAACATATTTACAGGGGGAAGATAGTTGCACTGGTGAACTAGCTCCAGTGGGAGTGGTATATACTGCCATACACTGGAGAAATTTAGAAGGGTGTGGCATCATGGGACACATATTTTGTATTTAAGTAATTTGAAGGCTTAATGCTGCAAATTTGAAATCATTACTTGAAATGCTGCATAGACAGTTTAAACAACAGAGAGGCATGTATAAATGCGGCAGATGTAATTATTGTAAGCACATTTTAATTGGCAATTCATTTAATATTAAAGGTAAGAAATATTTTATTAATGATAAGTTTAATTGTGAAAGTCAAGGAGTGGTTTATGCAGCATTGTGTCAAGTATGTTCTGCATTTTATTTTGGAAAGACAGAGCGTCATTTGAAACAAAGGATTTATGAGCATATTTATGCGATTTCTAAAGGTATTAGTACGAATGCTTTAGCAAAACATATATTGGAAAATGATGCACATTTTTTCAAATTTGTAGTTGCCCAGGTAGTGCCAAGAAATCCTAGAGGTGGACCTTGGCACTTGAAATTGGAGGAACAGGAGTTGTGGCAATTTAAGACTAATGCTCATACTTATCCGGGAATCAATGACGTCTGTTCCATAAAATGCTTACTTAAATTGAAAGCTTTGGAACGCTAATTATTTTTATAAATGTGATTTCGCAATGCAGTTTAAATATATATTCATACATATATAAAACATTTCTTTAGTTATTGATAGTAGTCAATCCAGGTTAGGAATTCTTTCTTATTATATAAACTGTTTTTATTAAGAAGGCAGCTGTCTTTTTAAATTGTAATTTTGTGATTCAATTGATATTAATTATGTTTTAATTGTTCACTTATAAAATACATGTTTTTACAAGTGTATGTGTCTGAAGAAGTGCACGGAGTATTGTGCATGAAAGCGCTAACACAACACAATTAAAATCTTTTGCAGTGGACTATATCGTTCGTTTTGCTACTTTTTTTAGTTTTATTCAGTTTGTTTCGTGGTATTTTGGTCTTTAAAGTAGTATCAAAGTTCAGTGAGTACACACACACACACACACACACACACACACACACACACACACACAGTATTTCTTGCACTGGATCCCACAACTGGTGTAGGGTTCTGCTTCAAGTTCTTTATACCTATTTTTTCTAATTCTGTAATTGTCGTTGTTATGTAAGAAAAGGCAATGTCACTTGTGAAGTTATGGCCGTAGTGTCTCTGCAGTGTCAAAATTAGGCTGGTACTCTTCTAACATGACAATTGACTGAAAATGTGTTAACTGGAGTTCTCCAAATAAACAAAATGATAATTGCTGAAACAAAGCCAGTAAAAGAGGTCAGATTGGCTTAAATTCAGATCATGGCACAAGATTTTTCTGCCTAGATATCAACAAAGAAATATCCAGAAGAAGTAATGATAGACTAAAAAGTGGAGAGGAGACATTTGTGCTAGATAAGGATTACACAGAGGCACAGTAGGGAGGAGACCAGTGTATGCTACACATAGAAGATATGGCTTCCAACAAGAGAAAAATTATTTGGATACATTTGAATGTCTTTAAATTAAGTGGCACACTAGAGAAATACTTAAAATCTAACAATGAAAAATGGATATAATGTATTAGTGAAGATGTACAAGTCAGAAATGGAAGTCACAGAGAGACAGAACATGAGGCATGTCAAAAGGAACTATTCCAAAATGGCTGATTTGGAAGATACAGTAAGAAGGGACCATCTATAGTTTGCAGCCATCTTTGAGAAGCTGGGAGCAGCAGATTATATAAACATTATGAAGACCAGTATTTGCAATTTGACTGGTATTCCAGAGCAGGACATAATTCTGGGGAGTGCATTTGTGTTTGTTTCCAGCAGTCTTTTAAGAAAGCAGGCAAGACCAGTAATTGTGAAGGTGCAAATGTACCAACAAAAGAAGATGTTAACAGAAATGTGGCAGAGCCTGTCTTGTGGCGTAGAGGGATAGAGGTTTGATTAGTGGCTCAGGGGACTGATAGAGTGGCAGGGAGGGAGGAACTTGCCTGTCCTGGGGGGGAGGGTGCTCGTTGGAGGCTTGGTCCAAAATAGGGGAGCTGCCCTTAGATATACTCAAGGAGCATGGGGATTTTGAGTAAGGAGAAAAGTTGATAGGGAAAAATAAAATTAAAAAAAAAAGACACCAGACTGAAATACAGAGGGCTGAGCCCCCAGGATGTCTTTAAGATCCTTGACATGGCCCAGTAACACTGGAGTAAATTCGGAGTGGATATGACGATGGCTGGTAGACCTGACACAGATGTGGGGCAGTGTGAGCCAGGCTGTTAAAAATGAGTTCTGAGGGGACCACAAAAATGTAACAGAGTTGTTGAAATTTGAAGGCACCAGAGTATTTGTAGAAACTCAACTTTAGTATTTGTAGAAACCCAACTTTGTAGACAGATTGATATTAAATAGGCTGTTGAATAATGCTGCATATGCATTATACAACTTGTTTAGAGAGGATGGGCATATAATTGTGCTTTTATTGCTTTGAATTACTGTGGCCTGGGAAAGCTAAGATTAACTGATTAAGATGTAAACAGAACTGTTTATTAATACATGTACAGATAAATCAGCTGTTAATTGAACCAATCTTGAACACTAAAATGATAAATATTCTGCAGCTGGGATAAATAAATCAATATTTCAGTGAGTGAAGCATTAAAAATCAATGTTAGGAGTTTCATTTGTGAGTGTTAATAGTTGTAAAACAATTAATTAGCTTCATTATGTTGCAAAATACAACATGTAAAATGCATCCAGTTGCATTTGCTGGTTGGGACCATTAGAAAAGTAGTAATGGTGCAATAGATAATTGACATGAGGAGAAAGGGCTACATGCAACCTTAAAGTGAAGAATAAATGAATAAATAGTTTGCTGTCTCTCTTGCTTAGGATGATAAAGAATTATTATTTGTTTTAAATATAGGAAGTTTTAGTTTGGATAAAAGTAAAATTGAAGTGAAAAATAATTCTCGAGAGTACCTGTAAGTTTACCATCTTTTTATTTTCAGTTTCTGGTATTTCTTTCTAATAGACAACCAGACACCAGACGTAGGAAGGGACATAATTCATTAATGGACGTCTAGACTGTCCTTTCAAAGACCTAACTGAGTCGAGCATAGCAAAACATTCGAGATATGCCTTAAAGGGGCAATCTACCGAATTGCAGGGAAGGAGTTAATGTTAACAGTTTGAGCAGCTGCAGTAGTGTGGTATGTAAATTAAAATTAAGAAAGGAGCGTTGAATAAAGATAATGCTAAGGAGAAATAATGAGTTTTCAACCAGGGATCCTAATTGTAAGGGGATATTAGAATATAGTCAGTAATAAAGAGAACATATCATGGGCCAAAGGAGGGTGACCATCACTAGAGAAAATAGATTTGATTTACTTTCACAAGGTCTTTTGGGTTTCTACTACCATGATGGTAATGGGCCCCATTCCTAAGTCAAAGTGCGACTAAAGTTCGTGAAATTGGTATTGTTTACGTCTTTGATGTTAACTGAAAGTGCTCTTCACAGCACCCGCAATGTGCCCAGAATTGACTCCTTCTGCAATTCATACATTTTCATATAGCATATCTAAATATGACTTTAAATTATTCTTTGTGACACCCATTGCTTCTACTGCTATTGGAACTGTCTAGGTATCCTTCTTTCACATTGCCCTCAATTCTGTCTGCAAATCCTGGTATTTTATGACTTTGAGTGTCTCTGTGTACGTAAGACACTATAATCATTTGGTGTAGCAATTTCAGTGATCAATGCTACTTTTGTCTTCTTTTCATGGACTACTTTATCTGCTTTTCTTGCATCTGTTTTTTGAACTGTTGTAATGGTTAGTCCCAGGGGGTGTAAACTGCATTGTTCTTTTTAATGCTTTGTGGCTCATGTTTCCAGTGCTTCTAAGCTGCTTGAGGATTTTAATGTTTGCACAATCCCCAGTGCAACAAGTCTTGCCACATTATTATGCCTTTAAGTATACAGGCCTTCTGTCATTAGCGTATCATACCCAGCAACAAGATGTGCGACTGTATCCAGTTCTGTTTTACAGAGCCTGCATTTATCTGTTTCTCTCACATGGTTAATGGACTTTGTAAACCAACATGCACTTAGTCCTCTCTTCTGGGCAGTTAATACTAACCTTTTATTTTCTGGTTTAAATTCACCTCTCCTCAACCATTCCTGCATCAGATCCTGATCAACATAAAGTTGTTCCAGGAGTTTTCTGTACTTGCAACTATATCTTTTCCTATTTTTCTTTTTGGATTCTTTTTCTTATATTCTTTTTTGTTTTGTTTTGTTTTTGGCACATTCAGTTGCTGCCTGATTTTTATCTACTTGTGGTTTGGTTTCCATTCCCATTTAACACTGATATGATTCTGCCAAACTAAGCAGGAAAGTCATCTTAGATTGTTCTCTTCAGGTTTCAAAACTTTCACTATGTTTAGATCTGATGAGGTCAGACGATATGTATGCAGTCCTACAATTGCAGATCTATACACATAATCAGTTTTGAAGAGGCCCATACCTCTTTCAGAATGAGGAGTTTATAATCTTGGATTACACTGATTTTTATAAATCATTTGAAGCATTTTTTTCATTTTCCTGTCTAGCTGACCCAGTACCTTTTTGGAGCCAGTCACTCACCCCAAAACTGTAAGTTAGAACAGGAAGAACAAATTGGTTTATAGCTTGGACTTTGTTCCTAGATGTAAAGGCTATTTTCAGTATTAATTTTAGTCTTCTAAAATATTCCTTACAAAGTTTTATTCACGTTTGTTCATGTCTCCTTCCTGATCCTTCATCAATTCCCAAATATTTATACACTCCTTTTTCCTCAAGTTTTTTTATATCACATACCTGTCCCAGACTGATATTTTCATGGGACTGCAGCTTTCCTGCTTTAAATGTTGCTTTTGTACATTTATCAAGATCAAATGACATTCTTTTATCATCTGAGAAAGTTTTGATCACTTCCAGTTGTGCTTTCAGCTCCTCATCTAATAATTATACAGTTTTAAATCATCCACAAAAAGAAGATGAGAACTCTTTATACTTGTTGTTTTCTAGACCAGAGTCACATTGGAATATCCCCATTTAAATGTTTATCCCTGTTATAATAATTTGTACTTTATCATGGCTTAGCTGCAAGGTGGTTTGCCACTGCTTCATGGTCACTGTAATGTAATATATCAATGTAGGGTGTATCTTACACATTTTGTAAGCATTCTTTTACCCATGAATATAGGATGCTGTCAGATATTTTTTGGTAGTCTGGCCTTGCCATACTCAAGATTCTTCCACTGTTTACAATGATCCATTATGACTTTATTTAACAACCAATGATCCTTTGTTCCATGACTTTATTTTGTTATGCTTTTGTTCTATTGCTGTGATTGGGTTTTCTTCTAAACAACTAAACACTCTGTTGGCATCAATTCCAGTGTATAGTTTATACATCAGAAGGCAAGTCATTGGTCTATAGTTTTTAGATATCTTTCAGGTTCACTCTTAAGGAGGAGTATTGTTTTTCATGTTATTAACCAGGCTGGCATCTCATGGCTAAATCTTCCTGTAAAGATGTTAATACTTTTAACCAGAAGTTAGATACTGCATCTGGGCCTGGGGATTTCCAATTAGGACTTTTCTTAATTTTGTTTCAGTTTTTCTGGTTGTTACTCTTCATCCCATTTCATATCCTGTACACCTGAAACTTTCATTCTTTCTTTTACTTATTCTATCCATTCCACATCTTTATGTTCCACAGGATCGTCATAGATATTTCTCCAAAACATGTCTATTTCTTCTGTTTTGGTACTGTTCCTGTTCCTTTTGCCTTGTTTTCCAATTCTCTAGCAAACTTTTCTGGGTCATCAATAAATTGCTTATTTTGCACTTTTCCTTTATATTTATCTGCATTTTTTCTAAGTTTTTATGCCTGTGCGGATATCTTTAATTTATTATGTACAGTAGTGTATGATAGATCCTGGTCTGTTCTGATACTGAGTTGCTTTTATCACGTCTATCTTTCTGAGTATTTTTGTTGACCTATTCCCTCTTCTAACAATGACATTTCTTGTCTTAATTGCTTTGTTCTTCCATGATGGCATTTGATTTCTCCCCTTCCTTTCCCTTACTGCCCTTTGTTTTGGTGGTAAGCCTTTATCTATTTTTAATTTAGCTGCACAGTAATATATCCTATTTACTTATGTTATTCCACATGAAGTTCCATGAACAGTCTTGATTACTGTGTTCATTTGTTTTAAAAACCTGTAACATTTTTGGGTCTTACTGACTTTCTGTAGTCTGTCTTTAATTGATCTTAATATGTCTGTCCATATCTATTAAATAAAGCAATTTTCCCTTAGATCATTTCTTCTAAACTAAGGGCGCAGTCTTTGTTCTCCATTTCCTGCAGGTATTCTGCAGAAAGCTCCAGAAAATCTTCCTGTGCCATATTCTCTTCACCTTCACTGTGTATCATCTGTTGCTCATCCATATGAGGACTCACTGGCCTATTACTCCTCAACATTGACTGAATCAGAGTTGCCACAGTTTCTTATTCCTTCACTTGCTGAGCAACTCTAACTGAACTTTTGTACTGGTTTCCTACTGAATGCTCTAAAGTATCTTCATATGGCAATGGATCAGATGCTTTGTGCTCCACTTCTTAATTTGGGGATTCGTTATTCTGTCATGTTGTGATGTTATCAGAGTTAGATTTTCTATACTAAATTCTTCACTTTGCAGGTAATCCATAACTTCAGTTTCTATTTATTTAACTTTTCCATTACTAATCCTCTTTTCTGCTGTACCCCATTGTTTTCTTATTTTTTGTATTGTAATTTTTTTCCATATCTGGCTGTCTTTGCCTGTATTTCTTTTTAAATATGTTTGGTGCTGCTTTTTTTGTATTGATTACTTTGCATTCTCCTTCACATAAATATTGCACTATATTAAATCTCTTTTTCTTTCCCCATGCCCTTATTTCTTCTTCAGATGTCTCCAGCTCCTACTGTTTCTCCTTAATTGGAGTACTTATTTGTTCCATCATGCTATGACGTAACCTATGTTACACTTTCTACACTAAATCCTTTACTTCGCAGGTATTCCATAACTTCAGCTTCTAATTTTTTCAACTTCTGCTTTACTAATCTTCTGTTCTTTGTTTCCCCTCTGTCGTCATATTTTTTGTATTGTAAAATTTTCCATATCTGGTTGCCTTTTCCTGTATTTCTCTTCAAATATTTGTGGAGCTGCTTTTTTGTTTTAATTAATTTGACTTTCACGTTTGCATAAATATTGCCCAATATTTTATTTATTTATTTCCAGTTTGATAACCGGGGTGGTCCACTGGGCTCAAGGAGCCCATTTTCAGTGGAGGCCCGGGGAGAAAAGCTCCAAAATTACAAAGATACAATAACAATATGATAAAAAGTATAATAAAATGCAGTTATGAATAAAACATAGCATTATATAATATTTTAAACAAACTTGTAAGATGATACAGTGAGATGTAGCAAAAATGCAGTGCAATAAGTGGGGTATAGGAGACTTGAGGATAGTTCATAAAGAACATGCATGGTAAGGAAGATGGGTAGTGGAAAGTATGCAGAGTAGTAGGAATAAATACCTAAAAGTGGAGGAAGAAGAGAGAGGCAGTTGAGTAGTGAAGCAAGAGGCAATTGTTTATTAGAAAGAAGAACATGCGTGAGAAAAAAGCAATAGGGGGTAATAGAAGGGGAAGGAGGGTAAAGTTAGTAGAAGAGTTTTGGACACAATTTGTAGAATGTTAGAGTCATTAGTTAGTCAAATGTAATATAGGTTTAGAAGGAAGAAGTATATAGGGAGAGAGAGTACAGAAAGAAGGCTATGTATAGTATTTACACTATATACATTAAAGGTTTATAAGTTATGTTAGAAATATCAAGGGAAGCTGTTGGGCAGAATAGCAAGGTGAAGAAGTATTTAATGAAGAACAAGTAAGAATGAGTTTATTAGGATTAGGGGACAGAGAGCAATTACATTTTCAATTATGGGAGAGATGAGAATGGAGCTGGGATTTGAAGAGTTCAAGGTTATTGGAGATTCTTAGCGAGGGGAGAAGAGAGTTCCATTTTTTTGCTAAGGAATAGGATAGCAGAGACTGGCCAGCAGGACGTTTTGGTTTGTGAATAGAAAGTTGATTTTGTTGTGCAGATCTTAGGGGTCTGTGGGGAGTATAAGAAGGAAGGATGTATGCTAGAGCAGGGCATGCAGTAGGTTTAAAGATTCATTTGTGGGCTGTGGTGAGTTGGAGGTAATCAAGGTAGTTGGGAAGCTCTAGCCATTTTAGCATGTGTAGGGAATAGCAATGATGGGAGTAGTGTTTAGATTTAGTAGCGAATTTGGAGATTTTGTTGTAGCAGATTTCTAGTTTTGAGGACATGGATGAAGCAAAGTTGGTTAGAAGAGTGGCACCGTATAGTAGTGATGGTAGTAAGTAGGTAGTGGCAAGAGTTTGCCTGGTAGAGGGAGAGAGGAAGTGAGAGTTTCTGTATAGTAACCCAAGTTTTTGATGTTTTTTTTATATTTAATTGGACATGAGTATCAAATTTTTGGTGTTCGTCGATAGTAACAACGAGAAGTTTAGCAAAGGGGACAACTTCTATTAGGGAGTTGGCATTACTGGTAATATTGAAAGATTGTTTGTCAAGGTGCAGGTTTTTAGAGGGAGAGAAAAGTAGGATTTTGGATTTATTAGCATTAAGGGAGAGGTGGTTTTGAAACATCCAGTTTTCAGTGGCTGTAAAGGCAGATTGGGTAATTGCTTGGAGAGCAGGAAGATTAGGAGCAGAGCAGATTAAAGTAGAGTTATCTGCATACTGCACTATTTTAGTGTTGGGAATGGCTACATGGAAATCATTAATAAATATATTGAAGAGCATTAGACCGAGTATTGTACCCTGGGGAACCCCGGTTGGAGTAGGAAGGAAGATTGAGGTAATAATTTTCCATTTCAGAGCCTGGGATCTGTTAGAAAGATAACTCTTAAACCAGGTAAGCGAGTGCTGATCGAGATTGAGGTTAGACAGGTGAGTTAGAAGGTGGGAGTGAGACACAGTGTCGAAAGCCTTGGAAAGATCTAGAAGGACAGTGGATACAATTTCTCCAGAGTCCCGAGCATGGTTTACTATGTCTAAAAATGAGAGGAAAGCGGTTATTGTACTATGGTTAGGGCGGAAGCCATGTTGAGTATTGGTAAGGAGATGGTTACTGATAAGGAAGACCATAAGTTGGTGGTGGATGCATTTTTCTAGAATTTTTGATATTGGGGAGAGAATGGCTATTGGATGGAAATTAGAGATGTTATTGTTTTTGCCTCCTTTGTGAAGAGGTAGGATCAGCTCTATCAGGTATATCAGATCTATTTTTCTTTCCCATGACCATATTTCTTATTTAGACCTTTCAAAAATCCCTAGATTTTGTTATTTGTATTTTTGCACTTTGACAGTCAGTCTATTTCCAAACATCCCAAGGTTTCTTGGTCTGTATAATGTTTTTGATGAATCTGTTGTATTAATGCACACAAATTTGCATCTGAAGCTTTTGACAGTTTTTCTTGTGCAAATATTTTCTTTCCTCTAATTTCTCTCTAAATCTTTTTGTATAACTTCTGTCAGGAAATTCTGGGTTTCTTGCATAACAGTAAGAATACATAATTTCTTTCTTACCCTCAGTACTCCACTCTATCATCTTTATTGCTCTTTTTGAGCCTAGCAGTTTCGTTGTTTTATATGGGCTACTACTTCCTTCTACAACAGGGGGCCATCCTCTCTCTGTGCCTGGCCTAACCCCATTGTAGGAATGTTTCTGGTGTATTGAGGATTCTACACTGTCATTTTTTTCCAGTCCTGGCACCAGCATTTGGCACTTTTTTATCCTGGGACTTGTGCACCAAACTTCTTTTTTTAATATACTTCTGGCCATAATATATGCAATATATAGTACAGTTTTTATGTCAGTGTCATCTTGGTGAGATTTTGCAAACACGGGGTCCAACTTATGAAGATACTCGCCAAGACCTGAGGATGAATTCAGTTCCAGCAATACTATTCTCCTTTGCTTTCTGATTTTATCATCTCTCCATTTGGACCCTTTTTTTAATTTCTCCAAATCTTTTGGGTTTCAATTACCATGATGGAAATGGACCCCATTCCTAAGTCGAAGTACAATTAAAGTTTATTAAATTAGTATTATTTCAATCTTTGATGTCAGCCAAAAGTGCTCTTCGCAGCACTCACAATGTACCCAGTAATGACTCCTGCAATTTGTATGGAGTTACATGTATTGGTAACATATCTAAATACAATTGTAGATTATTTTTATAAGACCCAGTGCTCTTATTACTATTAGAACTGTCTGGGTATCTTTCTTCTACATTACTCTCATTTCTGCTTGCAAATCTTGATATTTTATGACTTTGTGTCTCTCTGTACGCAAGAAACTGTAGTCACTGGGTGTAGCAAACAATGCTACTTTTGTCTTCGTTTCATGGACCACTACATCTGGTTTTCTCGCATCTATCTTTTGAACTGTTGGTAATGGGTGATCCCATGTGTTGTAGACTTCATCATTTTATGTGATGCTTTGTGGCTCATGTTTCCAGTGTTTTACAGATACTTCAGTATTATAATATTTGCACAATCCCCAGTGCAGCAGTCTTGCACATTATTATGTCTTTCAGTATACAATCCTTCTGCCATTAGTATGTCACAACTAGCAACAAGGTGTGGGACTTGTTTCCAATTCCAACCTACATCTGTCTTGTTTCTCCCACATGTTCAATGGACTTTGTAAATCAACATGTACGTAGCCCACTATCTTGGGCCGCCAGTATTAACCTTTCATCTTTTGGTTTGAATTCACTTCTCCTTAACCATTCCTGAGTTCAATCCTGGTCAACATGAGGTTCTTCCAGAAGTCTTCTTTACTTGCAACTATATTTATGCATTTTCCACGTTTCTTGCCTTCTCCTTATATTTTTTCTTTTGTTTTTTGTCACATTCGGTTGCTGCCTGATTTTTATCTACTTCTGGTTTGACTTCCATTCCTGCTTGACACCAATATGCTTCCTCTAGGCTAAACAGAAAAGTCATCTTAGATTTATTCTCCTCATGTTTCAAAACTTTCACTACATTTGGGTCTTGTGTGGTCAGCATGTATGTGTGCAGTCCCACAATTGCATATCTGTACTTGTAATCAAACACTGATTTATAAAAATCATTTGGTTAGCATGAAACATCCTTCTTGGTTTCCTGTCTAATGTCTCCAACATTTTTGTTTTGCCAATCAATCACTCCAAAACTGTAAGTTAGGACAGGAAGAGCAAATTGGTTTATAGCTTGAATTTTGTTCTTAGATGTCAACACTGTTTTTAGGATTAATTTAAGTCTAAAATATTGCTTACTACAGTTTATTCTCATTTGTTCATGTTTTTTCATTGATCTTTCATCAATTCCCAGATATGTATACACTCCCTCTTGCTCAAGTTATTTTATATCATATTCTTGTCCCAAACTGATGTTTTCTTGGTGCTGCTGTTTTCCTGCTTTAAAGGTTGCTTTTGCGCATTTATCAAGACCAAATGACGTTCTTATCATCTGAAAATTTTTTGACACTTACAATTGTGCTTTCAGTTTCTCATCTGATGAGATATACAATTTTAAATCATTGACAAAGAGGAGATGTGAGGTCTTTGCACTTTGTTGTTTTCTAGGAGCCAGATTATAGCCATGGCCTAATCTGTTAAGTTGACAGCTTAAAGGGTTAAGGGCAAGACAGAGTAGCAGCAGTGACAGGGAGTCACCCTGGAATATCCCTCTTTGAATTTTTATCCATAGAATAATAATTTGTCCTTTATCATGGCTTAACTGCAGAGTGGGTTGCCACTGTTTCATGGTCGTTGTGATGTAGTCAAGTGTAGTGTGTATCTTATACATTTTTAAGCACTCTTTTATCCACAAATGTGGGATAGTGTCAAATAGTATAGTAGATAGTATCAAATGATTTTACAGTTTTCCATTATGACTATTTAGCAACAGATAATCCTTTGTTCTGTATGACTTTCTTTTATTACCCTTTTGTTCTATTGCCATGATTGAATTTTCTTCTAAATGACTGCAAACTCTGTTGACATCAATTCCGGTATATAGTTTATATGTTGTCAGAAGGCAAGTTATTGGTCTATAATTTCTAGGATAACTTGCAGGTTCACTGTTAAGTTGGAACATTGCATTTCCTGTTGTTAAAAATATACAAACAAGCAAAAGGCACTGGAAGGAATAGAAAACCACGCAAAATAAAAAAAAATTCCTGTTGTTAACCAGGTTGGTGTCTGTTCAGAGTGTGCATATAAGTAGATCTAAAGTTGTTGTCTTCATTTAGTTTTCAACCTATGTGACAAGGATCCGATATGGATCTCACTTAGCCGCATATTCCCACATCAGATCCAAGCTCCTTCATTGTCCATAATACTCCTGTCTCCCTCCTCCCCCTAGATCTTGTTTGCCGTTCATGAGAGACAGCAATGTGAACTGCAACTCCAGACTTCCTTAGTGTAAGGGTAATCATTTTTTTGTTGTTTCTACTTCTTTAACTTCTCTAACTTTCTATCTTAGTCTGTCTTACTTTACCTACCCTATCCCTGTGCGCTAGTTCACATCGGTTTAAAAAAAAAAAAGTCTTCCCTCTATCCTTCTCTTTCTCGCCTTTCTCTTTCTTGTGTGTGTGAGTGCTGTGTCCTTTAACCGTGGTCGAACCCCCCCCCCCCAAGCCAGGCTTCAAGAAGTGTGCTGAGTGTGGCCATAAGCTGCCCCCCTCTGATGGCCACACTCTTTGTGTTGTGTCTTTGGGAAAAGAGCACCTAGGGACCTCCTGTTCAATCTGCACAGGTTTCAATCCCTGTGCTTAGATCGACAGGAGGAACAAGATCATTCTTAAGGGCCTCCTTCCACCGGAGGCTTTTACACCCTTTACCTCTTCTTCTGCTCAGGCTTCTGGGACTCAACCTCCCTCTTAGAAGTCCAGTGATGGGGAAAAGTCTCGTCCCAAGGATCGGGCCAGGCCTAAGAAGCGAACCCCGACTGCTCTTCCATAGACGAACCCCGGCCAAGTCTCGGCCAGATCTGACCCAAGGCTCTCCTCAACTCTGGTCTCAGCGGTTTTATCTGGAGCCGGAGATTTCCCAGGGCTGATCCCCCCTATCTGCTACCCCTCGGCACCACTGCCGGCCCGGATCGTTGGCTTCTTCCATTCAGTCCTCCCTCAGTCTTTCCAAAGCCAAGGTAGACAGGATGATGCAGGGGTTTATCCAATCCCAGATTCAGATGGGAGTCTTGCCTACTCCTTCCCCCTTCAGGGCTGGGAGCATGCAGTCTGCTTTCCTTCCAATTGCTCCTTCTCTGATCCGACCTCTGGTTTCGAAGTTATCGGGTCTGAGGTTTCCTGGCATCAAGGGATCTGCGCCAGTGGTTCCAGGTACCTCAACACCAACCATTGCCCTGAGTGGCTCGGCTCGACCTTTTCAGAGCTGTCTGACTCTCTGAGCCATAGTTTTAGTGCCAAATCCAAGGGGGTGGCAGTGACTTCAAGGTTTTCAGAGCCATCACTTCCACTCAGAGTCTCAGCTCCTGGAGGCTTGGATCTGGCTCCCCCCTTGGCGTAGAGGGCAGCAGATCCAGTTCACTGCTACGGGGATTGGTTTGCCCTCGGCTTTCGATGTGGTGGAGGGGGTTCTCTCAGCTCCGTCGAGACCCTTGAAGTTGTCATCCTCAGAGTCTGTCTTGGTTCCCTCTCTTTCTTTCCCGGAGTCCGCCATGCGGCTCCCTCAAGGACAGCCTGTCGCCATTAAGCCCCAGGGGGATCCCCCCCCCCAGGATCTTCCTGAGGTTTCCGAGTCCTCCCCAGAAATTACCTCTCGGAAACAGACATGCAAAAGGAGGCACTTGGACTCCCCACCAGAGTCCCTCACAGAAGACACCAACTTGGAGGAAGAGAAGGGTTCCCCCCGATCACCCCCAGACAATGTCTCCTTCAGAGACATCATGGAGATCCTGCTCCAGCGTGGCGGGGGTAGTCTACCCAAAAATCCAACCCGGATGTGTTGGTGTTCCTGGAGGTGTTTGGCACAGGACCCTCTACCTCCTGGGTGTCCCCTCGTGTGGGTCCCCTTGTGGATTTAATTTCATCAAGGGCATGGAAGGAACTGCATATGGTTGAGCCTATCCCCAAATGCCCAGACAAAATACTCAGCGCTCCTTCGGATAGACAACATTGGTCAGCGGGATCCCCGGTCAATGGCATGGTGGTTGCGGCAGCCGCCAAGAAAGAGCTCACTCAGGATAGCTCCATGGTCCATCTTCCAGACCGAGAGTCGCAGGCTATGGACCGTTTTGAGAAGCGTACTTACTCTTCAGCTACATTTGCATTGCATGCATTGAATTACATGGTACATGCCATCAGACTGCAGTGGGACCTGGTTAGAGAGGTCGCTGAGTCTGCCCAAGGATTCATGTTGGCAGAGGAGAAAAAGGTGTTCTCCTCCCATGTGGCCACACTTACTTCCATATCCAATACTTCCATGAGGTTCCTATCAGACGCTACTGAAGTTGCCTCTAGGGCTGCCAGAACAGGCACAGCCACTAGGTGTCATGCCTGGCTCAAGCTTTGTGCTTTCTCGGAGCCCTTCAAGATGTCATTTACGAAAGTAGCCTATGACGGTTCCACTATTTTTGGTAAGACAGTTCGAGACACCTTAGTCCAGAGCGAGAAAGATGGGAAGACCTTGTCTGCCGTCGGGTTTCACTTCTCAACACCACAACAATGCCTTTGCAGGAATCAGCATAGGGTGAACACAAGATGTGGTTTCAGGAAATCTCAGGGCTTTTCCCACGACACTCAGGACTCACCTTCCACAGAGGCAGAGGGGCTACAATAGACACTGCCCTCATGGCAGAGGGGGCTCAAAGAACCAAGGGTCTCAGGATTCTTTCCCAGCAGACCCTCGCAGCAGCCCTGAAGGGTTGCCTGACTGCTCATCTCTGGAGGCAGTTGGGGGACATCTTTCTCTGCACCCAACAGCCTGAGAGCCAATCACTGACAATTATTGGGTTTTGCAGATAATATCCAGAGGATACTCGATCCCCTTTCTTCAACCCCCAGTTCCCCCAAAACATCTCCCAGATGTCGCATCCACGCAAAGGGAACAGGCAGCAGTAGAAATTTCCAGGATACACGAAAAGAGAGTCATCCAGCCCATCCCCCAGGCCAATCCAGATAAGGTATCTATTCTTGGTTCTTTTTCGTGCCAAAGAAAACTGGGGACGTAAGACCCATCCTGGATCTTTCAACCCTAAATATGTTAACTGCCAAAACAAAATTTTGGATGGTCACCCTCCAATCCATTCTGCCCTTTCAGCAGATAAACAACTGGGTGTGCTTGCTGGACCTCCAAGACGTGTATTATCACATCAAGATGAACAGGCGCTCTAGGAGGTTCCTCCGCTTCCGGCTGGGAGCCAGTCATTATCAGTTCAGAGAGCTCCCCTTTGGGCTCACTACTGCCCTCAGGGTGTTCACCAAAGTGATGGCAGTAGTGGCGGCTCATTTGTGGCTGCAGGGGTTCCAGGTCTTCCCGTACCTGGCCAGTTGGCTCCTTTCCACTCCTTCCAGGCATCGACTGTGTCAAGCCAGGGATCTTCTTCTCAAGACCGCTCACTATCTCAGCATAACCATAAATATCAACAAATCCGAAATGGAACCAGTGCAAGTTCTCAACTTCATTGAGGCTCACATAGACACTACTCAAGGCAAGGTGTTTCTACCTCCGGACAGACTGTTATCTCTCTAACATCATGTCTCTTAATTGTTCAAGCCAAGTGTCTTCCTGCGGATTCAGTTCTTCGGGTGTTGGGGTCCATGGCAGCCATGATCACTCGAGGGTCCTCCAATGGACTCTGGTGGTTCAGTGGTCATTACTAGACCTTACCTTATCTCATCAAGTTTGATTATCTCGAGCTTGCAAATATTTGCTTTTCTGGTGGCTTCAATCCCTGGATCTTCTTCTGAATCATAAGTTCATTCTTTCCTCCCCTGTGATCACAGTAACCATGGATGCCTCCCTGCTTAGGTGGGGGCACTGCATGGGAAGGACAGTCCAAGGCATTTGGTCTTCCCTGGAAACCCATCTGCATGTCACCATTTTGGAGATGAGGGCAGCACTGTTGGCATTGCAAGCTCTACGTGCCTATCTTCCCCAAGGGATGATTGCCATCCAGACAGACAATATGTCTGTAGTCTGGTACATCAACAAACAGGGAGGAACCAGAACTTACCGTCTTTGTCATGAAGCCATGAGACTGTGAGAGTGGGCGATCTCTGGCCGTTTTCTGGTAGCAACACACATTACGGGGAGGTCCAACATACTGGCAGACAGGGTCAGCAGATCTATTCTGATGCCTTACAAGTGGTCTCTGAATCCTTCAGTAGCAGAACAGATCTTTCTAAATTGGGGTCAGCCTTGCTGCAATCTCTTCACTTCTCCTTCCAACATGAAGTGCAGCGAGTATTTCGCTCTGAACTCCCAACTGGGGGAATCCCCCAGGGATGCTCTAGTTCATGCTTAGCCCTCCGCTCTACTGTATGCTTATCCTCCACTCCCTCTAATTCCCAAATTCATTCAGAAAGCTTGAAGGCTGGGAAGCTTAGTGATCCTTATTGCCCCTTTCTGGCCTTGCCAAGTTTGTTTCCCCTCTATATAGTCTCTTGTAGTGTGTCCTCCTTGGACGCTAGATCCTGTTCGGATCTGATCACAGATTCCTCATGGATCCTGCAGCCAGACTTAGTCAGCCTGAAGTTCACGACTTGGCTTCTCCTGTTCCATTGATAGTAAGGACTCCTGGGCTGTCTTCTCCTATTAAGAAGATTTTGGTAGCGGCTCACAAGTCTTCCAACAGGAAGGTTTACTCCAGTAAGTGGACGCGTTTTTCCAGGGTGTATATTAAATCACCAAACACTTAAAAAAGCGAACGGTGATTGATCAACGCTATGTAAGCGAAAGCTTACAATGGTGAAGTGTCAGAAAAGCGATTTTTTTTTCCAAGGGAAAAAAAAACGCTGTTCCAGCACAAAAACAAAAATCAATTTCAAACATTACATTAAGTGGTGGGCGAAGCCCCACACACACCCTACTTAAATATACCAACTCTGAGACCGCACTACAGTGCTGAAAACGGCAAAGTACCAAAGCGGCCAAGCGAATTCTTTCCCAGGGAAAGAATTCACTTAACAGCCGCTTCAATATTTTGCGTTTTCAACCTTTTCAGTTCGACCAAGACGCATTCAAAATAATGTGTCTTCAGTCTTCTAATATAGACCCTTTTTCCATATGGGCTTCTCAGCATGATTTAGACCCCTTTATGGCTCCAGTTCCCGCCATTTTGGAGTTTTTGCTAGATATTTTTAATCATGACACTACTTTTTCTATGGTAAATGTACAATTGGCAGCGATCCCTAATCTTCACATAGGAGAGAATTCAGCTTCCTTGGCTTCCTCCAAGCTTTGTAAGGCCTTTTTGAAAGGTACCTTTCTACTTAGGCTTCCAGTCAAGGACCCAATGCCCCCTTGGGATTTCACCCTAGTGCTGCAAGCTCTAGTTTGTTCCCCCCTTCAAGCAGCGGCTACGATTGACTTGCCGTTTCTGTCTTGGAAGACAGCCCGTTTGGTCGCGATCACCTCAGCCAAGAGAGTTTCGGAGATTTAAGCCTTATCTGTCAAGCCCCCTTATATGGTGTTTCATAAACACAGAGTATCCTTATGGACAAATCCCTCATTCCTTCCGAAAGTGGCATCAGAGTCTAATATTAACCAGGTCATTAATCTTCCTGTTTTCTTTCCAAATGTCCAGAATAAAGGAGAGTATAAACTGCACTTACTTGATGTTCACAGGCAGCTACGTTTAGAAGCTGGGGACTCTGTCCCACAGGTTGAAGACCAAATGAAAACAACAACTTCAGATAAAAAAGTTATGTACTCACTGTAACATTCCATCTGACTTGTTGCTTTTCATTTGTCTTCAACCGCCGCTCCCTCCTAACCACTGCCTCATGTGGGCTGTGTAGTGGACCAGCTGGAAGAGGCGTAGCCCCTCTACTCTGGCGAGTTTTTTCTTACTGAGGAAATTTGTGGTAATGCCAGGGTTTTAGTCATATTGTCTAGGCTGGGGTGCTGCTGTCTGCAACAAACTCTATCTGAGGGGAGGAGGGAGACAGGGGTATTACGTGTAGGGGAGGAGCTTGGTGCTTGGATCTGACGCGGGAATATGCGGCCGAGTTGGACCCTTACCAGATCCGTGTCCCACAGGTTAAAGACAAATGAAAAGCAACAACTAAGATGGAACGTTATGGTGAGTACATAACTTTTTTTCCTTACTCATGGCTAAATCTTTGTGCAAAGGTGTTAATACTTTTAGCCAGAAGTTAGGTGGTGCATCTGGACATGGGGTTTTCATATTGGAGGATATTCTTAACTTTATCTCAATTTCTCTGACCATTACCTTATCTCATTTCATATGCTGTACCTTTGAAATTCTTATTCTTTCTTTTAATTCTTCTGTTCCTTCTTCTAACAGTGACATTTCTTGTCTTAATTGCTTTATAGTTCTCTGTATTCAATACTTCCATGATGGTATTTGATTTCTCCCCTTCCTTTCCCTTACTACCCTGTGTTCTTGTGGTAGAATTTTATCTGTTATTAATTTAGCTGCACAGTAATGTATCCTGTTTACATCTGTAATATTGCATGGATCTCTATGGACAGTCCTAATTACTGCATTCATTTGTTTTATCAAACTTCTGACTTTTTGGGTTTTATTCACCTTCTGCAATCTATTTCTTTCATTGATCTTAATATGTCTGTCTGTCTATTAAATCAAGCAGCTCTTCTCCTAGCTCATTTTCTTCTAAACCAAGGGCATATTCTTTATTCTCCATTTCTGCATGCATACTACAGAGTTCTATAGCAACTTCCTTTGGCACATTCTCTTCAATTTCATCTTGTGTCATCCGTTGCTCTGTCATATGGGAACTCTTCACTCCTCAACATTGACTGCGACAGAATTGCCACAATTTCCTGTTCCTTCCCATGCTGACCAGCTTCAAATGAACATTTATACTGGTTTCCTGTGGAAGTCTCCAAAATATCTTCATATGGCAACTGCCCAGTTGCTTCCCATTCCACTGGTCTCTGCTTAATGTGGCTGTATATTGCTCTATCCTGCTCTGGTGCTTTCTGAGTTAGATTTTCTACACTGAATCTGTCACTTTGCAGGTACTCCATAACTTAAGTTTCTATTTCTTTAAATTATCCATTACTAATCTTCATTTCTACTTTTCATCTTTTGTCTTCTTATTTTTTTGTATTGTAAAGTTTTCCATGTCCGGATTCCTTTGCCTGTATTTCTCCTCAAATATCTTTGGTGCTTTTGTTTTTGTATTGATTAATTTTGCTTTCTCCTTTGCATAAATATTACACCATATTAAATCTATTTTTCTTTCCTATGTCCATATTTCTTCTTCAGATGTCTACTGATCTTCATGTTTCTTCTTACTTTACGAACTCATTCCATCATGCTGTGATGTAACCTGTGTTAGACCTTCTACACCAAATCCTTCTCTTCGCAGGCATTCTATAACTTCAGCTTCTTTTTTTAACTTCTACTTTACTAATCTTTTCTACATTTCTTCTTTGTGTACATTATTTTTGGTTGGCATAATGCTTAAGGTACTTACCTTAAAGATACAAGGTACAAGGTTTGATTCTCACATGGGGTAATTGGCTAGGCTTAAAATGGCCCACAAGGGCAGTTAGCCTAGTACTAACCTATGAACCTATTGTGAAATTTTCCTATCTGGATGCCTTTGCATGTATTTCTCTTTGAATATCTTTGGGACTGCCTTTTTTGTATTGATTAATTTGGCTTTCGACTTGCATACATATTGCACCATGTCAAATCTCTCTTCCTCTCTCATGTCCATATTTCTTTTTTATACATTTCAAAAATCTCTAGGTTTTGTTGTTTATATTTTCACATTTCCTCAGATGCTTCTTTTTCCAAACAGATCGAAGTTTCTTGGTCTATATAATGTTTATCACAAATCTGTCGTTTTAATGAACATAATTTTTGATTTGAGACTTCTGACAATTTTTCTTGTGGAAGTATTTTTCTTTCCTCTAATTTCTCTCTTAATCTTTTTTGTATATCTTGTGTCTGGAAATTCTGGGCTTTTTCCATAATAGTAACAATACTTAATTTCCTTCTTATCCTCAATAGTCCACTCTATCATCTTTATGGCTCTTCTTTGGCCTGTTTTGTGATTTTTGTGGACTGCTTCCTTCTACAACGGGGGGAGGGGGCATCCTCCCCCTGGGCCTGGTCTAGGCCTTTTTTAATTTTGCAAAGTCTTTTGGGTTTCTAATGCCATGACAGGAATGGATCCCATTCCTAAGTCAAAGTACGATTAAAGTTCATGAAATTAGTATTGTTTCAATCTTTGATGTCAGCCAAAAGTGTTCTTTGCTGCACCCGCAGTGTGCCCAGTAATGACTCCTTCTGCAATTTGTACGGGGTTACATGGATTGGTAACATATCTAAATATGATTGTAGAGTCTTTTTTATAAGACCCGTTGCTCCTACTACTATTGGAACTGTCTGGGTGTCTTTCTTCCACATTGCTGTCTTTTCTGCCTGCAAATCCTGATATTTTATGGCCTTGTGTCTGTCTGTACAAAGACACCATAGTCATTGTGTGTGATGATTTCAATGATCAATGTTACTTTTGTCTTCTTTTCACGGACCACTATATCCAGTTTTCTAGTATCTATCTTTTGAACTGTTGATAATGGATGATCCCATGTGATGTAAACCTCATCATTTTCTATGATGCTTCATGGCTCATGTTTCCAGTGTTTTTCAGCCACTTCACTACCATAATGTTTTCACAATCCCCAGTGCAACAATCTTGCCACATTATTATGCCTTTCAGTATACAGCCCTTCTGATATTAGTATGTCACAACCAGCAATGAGGTGTGAGACTGTTTCCAATTCAGTTTTACAAAACCTACATTTGTCTGTTTCTCCCACATGTTCAATGGACTTTGTAAACCAATGTGTACGTAGCCCATTATCTTGGGCTGCCAATATTAACCTTTCATCTCATGGTTTGAATTTGCCTTTCCTTAGCCAGTCCTGCATTTGTTCCTGATCAACATGAGGCTCTTCCAATGTTTTCTATACTTGCAATTATATTTATGCATTTTCCACATTTCTTGCCTTCTCGTCTGGCCCTTCACCTTGCATTCTTTCTTTTGTTTTTGGCACATTCAGTTGCTGCTTGATTTTTATCTACTTCTGGTTTGAGTTCCATTCCTGCTTGATGCTGATATGCTTCTGCTAGATTAAGCAGAGAAGTCATGTTAGATTTATTCTCCTCATGTTTCAAAACTTTCACTACATTAGGTCTTGTGAGGTCAACAGATGCATGGAGTCCCACGATTGCAGATCTATACATGTAATCAGTTTCAAGGAGGCCCATCCCTCCTTCAGAATAGGGAATATATAATCTTGGTATGCACTGACTGTAAATTAGAACCGGAAGAGAAAATTGGTTTTATAGCTTGGATTTTGTTCCTAGATGCAATGCTGTTTTCAGGATTAATTTAAGTCTTCTAAAGTATTCCTTAGTAATTTTTATTTGCATTTGTTCATGTTTTATTGTTGGTCCTTCATCAATTCCCAAATTACTCCCTCTTGCTCAAGTATTTTTGTATCACATTCTTGTCCCAAACTGCTGTTTTCCTGATGTTGCAGTTTTCCTACTTTAAAGGCTGCTTTTGCACATTTATCAAGCCCAAATGACATTCTTATATCATTGGAAAAAGTTTTGACAACTTGCAGTTGTGTTTTCAGTTCCTCGTCTGATGAGCTGTACAGTTTTAAATCATCGACAAAGAGAAGATGAGAAGTCTTTACACTTTGTTGTTTTCTAGGAGACAAATTGTAGCCATGGCCTAAGCTGTTAAGTAGACAGCTTAATGGGTCATGGGCAAGGCAGAATAGCAGTGGTGACAGAGAGACCCCTGGAATATCCCCCTTTGAATTTTTATCCCTGGGATAATAATTTGTCCTTTATCATGGCTTAATTGCAGAGTGGTCTGCCACTGTTTCAGAGTCACTGTAATATAGTTGATCAGTGTAGAGTGTATCTTATAAATTGTTAAACTCTCTTTTATCCATGAACATGGGATACTATCAAATGCTTTTTTGTAGTCAATCTATGACAGATTCTTCCCCTTTTTACAATTCTCCACTATGACTTTATAACAACAAATGATCCTTTGTTCCATATGACTTTCTTTTATTGCCCTTTTATTCTAGCCCCATTGTAGGAAAGTTTCTGTATTTTGAGGATTCTACACTGTCATTGTTTCCAGTCCTGGCACCAGTGCACCTACCAGGATTGGGCATTTTTGTATCCTGGGTCTTGTGCATCCAGCTGTCTTTTTTTTATTTTTGACCTACTTCTGTCCATGATATGCTATATAAATTACAGTCTATATATCACTGTCATCTTGATGAGATTTTGTGCAAAACAAGGTCCGCCTCATGATCCGGACAACATCCCAGGCTGCGTTTTACACGAACTTCAAAACGAACTGGCTCCCCACTTAAGCACCATGTTCAGTAATAGCCTCGCATCAGGCTTTGTGCCCACTGAATGGCGCACAGCAACAGTTATCCCACTCCACAAAGGGGGAGCCACCACTGATCCTGGGAACTATCAACCTATTAGCCTGACGAGCCTGGTCTGCAAGGCCATGGAACGTATCATCATGGAACTCATAAACAAAGACATTGGTAACCTCCAAACTCTGGATCCCACCCAGTTCGGGTTTGTGAAAGGCAGATCATGCCTCCTGAACCTGATAGACTTCTTTGAGGCAGTCACCAAAGCCGTGGATGAGGGTAAGGTGGTTCACACAGCCTATCTTGACCTCGCCAAGGCTTTCAACACCATCCCCCATTCTGGAATTATAGCTAAACTCACTAAACTAGGTATAAATCCCTACGTCACAAGATGGGTTGCCAACTGGCTCACTGACAGAACCCACACTGTAAAAGTTGCAGACTCCAAATCTGACCTCAAAGCAGTGACAAGTGGAGTACCACAGGGTTCCGTCCTGGGACCTCTCCTGTTTGGTATCTACTTCTTTGAAGTACAGGCTAACACAGAAGGCCTCCGGCTAATGAAGTTTGCAGATGACTGCAAACTAGGAGCCATAGCCAAGTCCCCAAATGATGTGGACATCCTACAGAAGGGCCTCACTGAGACAGATACCTGGTGTCAGAGCCATGGCCTCAAGCTCAGTGCCAAAAAGTGCAGTGTCATCCCCTTTGGTAAAAACTCTGTACCCATGAACTACCACATAGGCAGCAATCTACTTAACACTGAATGCATGATAAGAGATCTTGGGACCCAGGTGGACAGTAGTCTCTCCTTTGATAGTCACATCGCCACAGTAGTCAGAAGTCCTTCTACATGGCACACCTCATCATAAAAGGGTTGTCATCCAGGAAAAAAAGAGGTCATTGTTCCCCTCTACTCGACACTCATTAGACTCATTATAGAGTACAACGTCCCTTTTGGAATGTACCTCACAAGACATCTGCAGCAGCTGGAAAAGCCACAGAAGTACCTCACAAAGAGGATTACTGGCCTCAAACAAATGCCCTACACTGACCACCTCAAAAAACTCCAGCTTTACTCCGTAGCATATTGCATACTCCGAGGTGATCTCTGCCTAACATATAAAGCTATGTCAAACCTAGAGCTGTTGGACATGCTACACCTAAAGAAATCCCAATCCCTCCGGGCTACATGCTCCAGGACCTAAACCTTGTCACCGCAATAAATAGGACACGCTGGAGGGATAGATTCCTGTCCCAGAGACTTCCTATACTCTGGAACAAGCTATCCATCTATGTCAAGCAAAGTTCTTCATTAGCACTTTTCAAGAAAAATCTTGATGAGTGGATGGGAAATAGGAAATACACCCCGGGATCACTTCTGTGTCTCTGCTCGACAGTGGCACAGGAAAATAACTTTCTTGGGTGGCCTAAGCCATGGAACCTTGCTGGCTAGGCTTACGTAGGCCCTTGGGCCCATAGCCTAGTATCTACCTATGAACCTATGAAGGTACTCATTAAGATTTGAGGATTTATTCAGTTTCAGCAATACTACTCTCCTTTGCTTGCTGACTTATCTCTCCATTCGGACCCCCTGTTTGAGATGAATGATGTGGCAGAAGCCAGAGCTCAAAGTGAATTTACTTATGATTCTTACAGGTATAAGAACTTGAGGGAATAGGGGTATATCCAATTACATTATCTGATCATGCACCCAGAAAGATTAAGGCAAGGGCTCAAAGGTCTAGGAAGTAGATGTTAACTGAAATTTCCCTACTTAGTTATTGAAAGGGAAGACATTTAAGGAGTGGGTAGAAGATACAAATCAGGAAATAGTAGGAAATATGGAAAGTAGGTCAGGCACACCAGAATAAAGACTGCTGGTGCTTGAGAAGCAGTGAAAGGAGACTTTAAAACTGTGGTTGAAATAAATGAAAATGAAATATGGGAAGTAGAAGGATTGGTGAGGTTTAAAGTACTGTAAAATAATTTAGAGAACCTCACTGATCCAAAGACCACTTGAGCTTTGCCAGTGCCCACTCTCATGTTGCACCTACCATATTTGGAAATGAGAAACAGGTTTTTCCAGGCATGAATTTGCAGATACCCATGGGTCATCAGGGTTTGATTTGAAAGATGTAAGGGTGCCACTTTGCTTAACACGCAGGGATAATTTATTCCAGCGATGCAGTAAACATTGGGTTATAAGTACTTCTCTCCAACAAGTTTTATATGTTGGTGGATATTTACGGATTTGTAGTGCTGTTGGTCTTGTGGAGAAACAAGTGATCAAGGAAGGCTGGATTCATAATGGCTCAGAAGCCAGGCATGCATTTCCACATAACAGCCTGTAAGAGGCTAAGTAGAGGGATAGGACTTTTAAGCCTCTCCTGGTAGTCTGGTTTATTTAAGCTAGTAATCTTATTTTTTTAGTAACATCTGGGGTTCTTGTATTTGTCTGTTGTGTCTGAAGAGATACATGCCAAAGGGGGCATTGTACTCTGTAACTGGCATTATCAGAACTTTGTACAGAGGGATGATAATTTCTTTTGATCTGAATGATATGCCTTTAGATATTAGTTGTGCTAAATAGAAGGATTTTCTGGTGACTGTACATGGTGGTGGAAGCACTTTATATTTATTTACTGTTTGCTCACCAGGTAAGTAGGCTGGTCCACTGACTATTTTCAGTCACAACCTGGGCTCAGTGAGCAGCAGTATACACATAATGTACAATAAAGAATAAGCATAGAAGGAGATGTTATCATTAGGAAAAAGTAATTCATAGCACACAAACTATAAGTACTAGTACACTGTGAATCAATAAGCTATCAGCAAGTAGACACTGGAAGAAGTATGAGCTGTGAACAAGAATTATGTACAATAGGGGAACATCAGATAGTATTTAGACCAACATTTATTTATCTAAATTTCTTTACCGGGAAATTCCGACTGGAAGCAAGTCCTTTTTCAGAGGATGCCCGGGGATAAATGCTCCACATTGAGGAGCTTTATAGACTTATGTGTCTCTTGTTTCAATGTCTCCCAGTAAGGATTCAGAGACAAAGACATTAATATGTGCAATACCAAAAGCTTGAATTGTCATCTAGTATTAACTACATTTAGGTTTTTACTAATGTGGGGAAGTGGTTCCAAATTATCAATCCAGGAAGCAAGATTCCACACTGTCTTGTCTGTAGTGGAGTATTGGCTATACTTTACATTGAAAGAAACATTTGATCTGATGTTGTTAATCTTCGTTCATTCCTTACTGATGGGTTATCGGTTCCATCCTCGGAAGCGAGACAGCCATATATCAAGTTCGCGTCAGCCAAAAATTCTGGAGCCAAGATCCTACCCAGAATTCTCTGCTCCCTGTAACCTCAGATCTCATTTGCCGCGGTGCTGTACAGGCATGTCAAGCCACTCTCTCACTCTCTCTCAGCTAAGTGAATACATTTTTGAAAGTTTATATATCGTTTGTACTTTAATGTTTTTCAATCAGTTACTATGCTATTCTCCTACCCTATCGTATCCTTAAGACTGTCTCCATTTAGTCTATTTTCCGTTTATTACGTTTTTCTTACCTTTGAGGTAATTCTTCATTACCATCATTGGTAATCCTTTTTCCTTCTCTCTTCTTAACCTTTTGTGTAGCCTTTCTTCTTCTTGATACTGTCGTTCTTCTCCACATCATTATGTCGGATAAGAAAAGTAGTGTCTGTTTTCAACAGTGTAAGGATTGCGGCCGTAAATTACCGCTTTCCTATGGCCATGACTTATGTGTCTATTGTTTGAATGTCTCCCACCTTACTATAGATCCCCCGTGTGGGATTTGTAGATATTTTTCAACCAGGACTCTTAATGAGAGAAAGAACAAGTTAATCCTGAAAGGCCTTCTCAAATCTCCTTTCTGTGAGGCTATCTCTCGGTCGGAGGGCTCACCCCCTCCTGCTAAACCCCGTCATAAGAGGCATTCTTCTTCCCTCATCGAGGTCATTCACTTCATCTCCTTCTGGAGATCACAGGGAGTCGACTCATAAGAAAGTGAAAATTACTACTTCAGCGCTGCCACCTGTGACACTTTCAGCTCCAGGCACGGCACCGGCCCAGTTGATTCTTGCTCCAGCTATGTCCTCCTTATCGACAGAGGCACCGGAGTTCCCGGTGCAGACACTTACGGCTCCGACCGTTCCTTCACAGCCCTTACTGGCACCATTCATGCAGGTACAGTCTCCTTCGTCCCAAGTATGACGTTACTGTCCTCCATGGTGCAGATACTTTCGGCACCAACATGCTCCTTGGTGCAGTCCTTTTCGGCACCGTCATTGTTACCAGTACAGACACCTTCCTCAACGGCACCATACCCATTGGTGCAGACACTTGTTTTTACAGTGCAGACATCTTCGACTTCTATGGCACTGACTTTGTCAGTGCAGACTACTTCAACACCATTCTCTTCGGTGCAGACATCCTCGGTTCCGGGCTCTGCATCTCTCGAATTAACAGGGACCAAGTACTCTCCTTCCTTGGATCCATTCATTGGTAGCCAATATATTCCTTTTCTAGAAAGGCCAGATTCACCCTCAGATTTCTCTATGAGGTCGACCAGGAGTCTCTCTGAACAAGATGTGTTGCGGCTTGTTGACCAATTGCTTTTGGCCAGAGGTCTGTCTCAACCGTTGAAACTCATGTTCCCTCCTTCGGGTGAACGTATTTCTCCTCAAACTGCAATGTACATTTCTCCTTCGACTTCCATCCAAGTATCGATGCCCATTACTCCAACAGCAGCTTCCCTCTTTCCAACCCCAAAAGTGGATCTCACTTTGGAACCGGAGTCATCCTTGTGGCCCTTGGTGCACTGGGCATCAGGCTCTTCTCAGTCTAAAGGCTGTGCTGTGGGGGGGGACATTCTGGGTTCCACGCTCATTTTTTTCTGTGGCATCCTCCAGGAATCCTCTCTCTCTCACACTTCATAGTCCTCTTGAGACTCCTGGTCTGGCGGTCGGCTCGTCAGGGCGGGGTTTGATCCCAGTTCCAAGGTTGTAGTGCTGGGTTCCGGGCTTCCATCCCTCCTTGGGCGGACCGGCCTTTCAAGCCATGGAGAGGGTGCTTGCCTCCATTGGCAAACCCCACATGTCGGAGTCCTCTCCCTCCTCTGTACCGCAACTCTCACAAGTCACAACCACCGGGCACAAGGGCCTCAGGTTTCTCCCCCTCAGGATACCCCCTCTTTGCAGTCTTCCCCAGAACCTCCCACTAAGGAAGTACCCCGCAAAGCTTTGTGCAAGAGGAAGCACATGGACTCCACTGAGGAGTCTTTGACCAAAGATACAGACTTTGATGACTGGAAAGGGTCCCCACGGTCACTCTCTGATGAGGTGTCCTTTGGTAACATCCTCGAGATCCTTAGACAGAGGGGTGACTGGAAGTCCTCTAATCCTTCCTCAGAGGAATCCGTATTCCTGCAGACTTTTATGCCCGGCCTCCTACCTCCTGGGTTACCCCGCCGGCTGATGAGCTTGTCCAGCTCATCGTCCAGCACGCATGGAAGGCTCCTGACACCTTGGAAGCGCTGCCGAGGAGACCTGATAAAATCTTATCTCCTCCAGCTGAGCATACCCATTGGTCGAGGTCTTCCAGTAGATGCCATGATGGTGGCAGCTTCAACAAAGACTTGGCAGAAGAGAGCCAAACTGTCCATACACCCAACAAGAAGTCCCAGGTGATAGACTCAGCTTGTGCTTGCTTCATCGACCTTTGCCGTAAGGTCTTTGAACTATTTGGCACACTTTACGAGGCTCCAGAGGGATCTTATCAACCAACTCTCTCAAACTTTGGCAGGAGCTGTTTCTGATGAGGTCCATGACAACGTAGCTTCTCAGATAGCCACCCTAGAGTCCATTTTCAATTCTTCCATGCATTTTATTTCTCATGCAATGGAAGGAGCGGCTAGAGCAGCAGGCGCAGGTATAGTCACCAGATGACATGCCTGGATGTGCCTTTGCGACTTTGCGGACTCCTTTAAGGCTTCCTTCATGAATGCCCCCATCAAGGCTGCTTCTTTGTTTGGCCCTAAAGTTAAAGATACGCTGGCAAGGTGCGAACAAGACGGCAAGACCCTATCTGACGTTGGTGTCAGACACTCCACTCCACAACAATTCTACTCCAGAAATCAGATGAGCAGGAAGATGTGGCACAGGAAATCACAGGGCTCTTTCTTTGATGCTCATGCCGAGTTCTCCCCTAGAGGCAGAGGGGGAAATTCCAATAGAAGACACCCCTTTCGGGGCAGAGGAGGTCCGCGAAACTGGGGTTCCAGAGATTCTTTATCTGGCCAACCCTATCAGCACTCCTGAAGCATTGCCCAACTGCTCACCTCTGGAAGCGTTCAGGGGTCGTTTTATCTTGTACCCCGCTGCCTGGCAAAACATAACCACCGACTCTTGGGTACAACAGATAATATCCAGAGGCTATCGCATCCCCTTCCATCTCTGTCCAACCTCATCCGGAGAATTAGCCGACATTCCACCCAGTCAAAGGGAAGCAGCAGCACACAAAATCCAAAAGCTGCTACAGAAAAGAGTCGTCCAAACGGTCCCCCAAGACCAGATAAGATTTTGCTCAAAGTTCTTTTTAGTGCCAAAAAAGACAGGGGACTGGACACCAATTCTGATTCTCAGCACACAGAACAAATTTTATAAAAACAGAGAAATTCTGGATGGTCATGGTTCAGTCTATCCTTCCTCTTCTGGAAGAAGACGATTAGGTGTGCTCTGTAGATCTTCGAGATGCGTATTACCACATAAAAAGGGACAAATGCTCCAGAAGATGCATCCGCTTCTGCATAGAAGTCAGTCACTACCAATTTCAAGCACTGCCCTTCGGTCTCTCTACAGCTCCCAGATTTTCACCAAATGCATGGCAGTGGTTATCACTTACTTGTGATTTCAAGGATTCCAGGAGTTTCCATATCTAGACGACTGGCTCCTCATCACCCACATCAATCTTCTACTGGAAGAAGCCCTGCACTACATTCTCCTCACAGCACAACGCCTGGGAATTACTATAAACTGGGAGTAGTCCAACACGACCCCAGCCCAGTCTTTAGAATTCATCGGGGTACTGTTGGACAAGAGAAATTGCACAGCATCTCTTCCAGACTACAGGCTTCAAAGAATAAGGCAACAGGTTCAACCGCTGCTCTGTCACCACAAATCTCCCGCTCGATCTATACTCCAACTCTTGGGGTCAGTGGCAGCCTCGATCACCATGTTCCTCTAGCCAGATTACACATGAAGCTCCTTCAGTGGTTACTTCTCACTCAGTGGTACCCTCTACAGCATCCTTTGTCTTTTCAGATAAGTGTAACTCAGAGATGCAAGCAAGATTTACTCTGGTGGATGTCTTGAAATCCCCAACAATGGCCTCGCCCCTTCAGCCCCCATCAAACGGAAGCCATGGTGACCATGGACGCCTCCCTGATGGGGTGTGGGGGGGGCTATGTTAGGGAAACTCGGTCCAAGGCACCTGGTCGGAGATAGAGGCCCTTTTACATATCAATGTCCTGGAACTGAGGGCGGTGCTACTGGTGCTGCAAGCATTCCATTCCATCCTTCCATCAGGGACTATTGCAATTCAGTCAGACAACATGGCAGTGGTCTGGTACATCAACAAGCAAGGGGGCACCAAATCTTATCCGTTATGTCGAGAGGCCTTGAGAATATGGCAATGGGCGATAGCTTCCAACCGCTTTCTAATTACAATGCACATTCCCGGGAGCTCCAGCGTGATAGCGGACAAATTGAGCAGGTGCATTCTACAACCTCACAAGTGGTCCCTCAACCCTGTGATAGCGGCAAAAATCTTCAACCGCTGGGGCCAGCCTTGCTGCGACCTATTCGCCTCCCCAACCAACTTCAAGTGCAGCAACTATTTTGCCCTGATCCCCCCTTGGGGATAGTCACCGAGGGATGCTGTAGTCCACACTTGGTCCTTTGGTCTGCTTTATGCTTATCCTCCTCTCCCTCTCATCTCCCAATTTCTGAAGAAAGCACGACAGTTGAAAAGCAAAGTGATCCTCATTGGTCCATATTTGCCTCGACAAGTCTGGTTCCCCTTCCTCTGGCCTCACCTGCTAGATCAACCGTGGATCATCAATCCATCCCCAATGTTGATCTCCCATCTGCAGGGTCTGATTCACCCCAATCTAACAACCCTGAAGCTGACAGCCTTATTTCTCCACTTCCAGTGATTGCCAGGCAGGAAAACCTCTCGTCCCCAGTACGCAATATTCTTATTGCATCTCATAAGTCGTCCACCAGACTAATCAATCTCAATAAATGGAAAAGGTTTTCTCTATGGGCAGCGAATAAACAGTTAGACCCCTTGTCAGCCCCAGTTTCTGTGGTTTTGGATTACTTATTACATCTTTTCCACTCTGGGTGTCTGCCTCTTCTATTCGTATGCATTTAGCTGCCATTTCAAATTTTCACATTGGTTTTCAGGATTCTTCGCTCATGTCACATAGACTCTGTAAAGGGAGTTCCTCACCTAAAGCCTCTCTTTAGAGAACCAGTACAACTTTGTGATTTGGCCTTGGGTCCTGCAAGCCCTAACAGCTCCCCCCTTTGAACCTGCATCCTCATGTGATTTAAAATATCACTCGTGGTAAACTTTGTTTCTGATTGCAATCACATCGGCCAGACGCTTGTCAGAACTTCAAGGCTTATGCATCAAACTTCCCTATCTTATCTTCCATAAGGATAGGGTATCAGTGAGAACTAATTCCTCCTTTTTGCCAAAAGTGGTGTCAGAGCGGTCTATCAACCAATCCATTGACCTTCCAGTATTTTTTCCTAATCACTCTAATAAGGCAGAGTATTGCCTGCACTCCTTGGATGTTCATAGGCAAATATGATTTTATCTGCACAGAACAAAATCTACCCATAAATCAGACCAACTATTTCTGGCTTTTTCTGGACCAAGACTAGGTCATCCTGTCTCAAAAGTTACATTGGCTTCATGGTTGAGAAATTGCATTACACAAGAATAATGTCACCTTGCCTCACAGAGTGAAAGCACATTCTACAAGGTCTATGGCAACTTCAGCAGCTTTCCATGCTAAGGCTTCCCTCAATGGTATTTGCTCAGCTGCGACTTGGGCCAAACCTCATACCTTTATTCTTCATTACAAATTGGATTTGGCCTCCAGAGGTAGAGCTTCGTTTGGCTCCATCGTGCTTAGGAATGTCCTTCCATGAGGGCCACCCAGGGATACAGGTAGCTGAGGACTCTGTCTCATCAGTAAAGAATGAATGAAGATTAACAACATCAGATAAAGAAGTTATGTCTTACCATAATGTTCCATCTGTGTTGATCTTCATTCATTACTCCCCACCCTCCGTCCCCCTCTGGAGGTTCCTGGTTGATCTCACATACTCCTTTATTGTATGTCTGTTATGACCAGGGGTAGTCCCTACTGTTGTCTATCAACTTGCAAACTCAATCTGAGGTAACAGGGAGCAGAGCATTCTGGGTAGGACCTTGGCTCGAGAGTTTTTGGCTGACGCAAGCTTGCTATATTGCCAGCTTGGTTTCGAGGACGGAACTGATACACCATCAGTAATGAATGAATGAAGATCAACAACACAGATGGAACATTATGGTAAGACATTACTTATTTTTTTCCAAATATACCAATGCTAAACTTTCTTGCATTTCATCTTAAACATTATATATTGCTCAGACGCAGCTCCACGTGGTCCTGTTGAGTCTTCCTGGCTACAGAGAACTGAAAAAAAGCGACTGCTTTCCTGATTAAGTATCCTGCTGTTTTTTATATTTGTTTTACCTTCTACTGCTTACCTAGAGCAAGCTTTAACTGTTTTCATAGTTATTTACTGCATTTTTTATTATCTCCACTGAAAAGTACATTTTAGTCGAAATTGGTCTAATTCAAGTCGAAAAGTGTTTGTTTGCTGTTTAATTTAATTGTTTGGCTGCCCACTAAAGTGTGCTAGCCTGTACTACTGACTTATTGCCTTTTCTGCATTTCTGTGCGTTTCTATTTAAAAACAGAAAAAACAAGAAAATATTCCTTGTTTTCCTGCCTCTCCTAAACTAGTTAGACCAGTTTACAGGCCTTGCTGTATCCTGGGCTGTGTTGTAGTTCCTGTGTTGTCCATTGCCTTACTTGGATAGAAGGAAGTTTCTTAGCTCACCAGTGGGAGTGGGGAGCCTTGAATAGCCTACCTGTCCTTGAGGGAAGTGACCTCAGCACAAGAAGCTGTAGTAATTGGTCATTTTGGACCTTTTCTAGCTCTTTTGAAGTTCCCTGGTTAAAATCTGCCTCTGGCATTTTTTGAAGCCATATTGCTCAGACACAGCTCCACGTGGTCCTGTTGAGTCTTCCTGGCTACAGAGAACTGAAAAAATGCGACTGCTTTCCTGATTAAGTATCCTGCTGTTTTTTATATTTGTTTTACCTTCTACTGCTTACGTAGAGCAAGCTTTAACTGTTTTCATAGTTATTTACTGCATTTTTATTATCTGCACTTAAAAGTACATTTTAGTCGAAATTAGTCTAATTCAAGTCGAAAAGTGTTTGTTTGCTGTTTAATTGAATTGTTTGGCTGCCCACTAAAGTGTGCTAGCCTGTACTACTGACTTATTGCCTTTTCTGCATGCAGCTGAGTTGCCACTAGAGCACCATCGGGCAGCGCCCGGTTAAACAAGGTTAAACTATTTCTGGCTCCGTAAAGTCTGCTCTTCATTTTTTCCCTTAGAACTGCTCTACTTGTAATCTAAACAGTCTATTCTCTATCTGTAAAGCTCAGCACTTGTTCCTAAAGCATTTTTTAGTCAGGTAAAGCACTTCTATATTATACAAAGTACTTCACTAGCTTAAAACCCCCTTGAGTACCCACTTCCCTATAGGTCCTTTCTGACTCAGTTACACAGCAAAGTTTTTCATTTCTTCTAGCATGTCGAAGGGTCAGTTGCTAGCGTCCTCTCCTGCTCAGCTGGTGAATCTGGGAATATTGAGGCAATGTTACAATTGCCTCATGTACACAGACAACCCTCTCCTCCTCCCACAAAACACAAATACATGCGAGAGATGCAACTATATAGCCAAACTGGAGGCTGAGCTCTCTCAACTCAGGACTGGCAAAACCAGACAGGAGGAGAAGGTAACCACACACACCATAAACCCAGTCTCACATAGAACTATCACAACTACAAATCAAACACATAAACACACAAAGACATACTGGAGGCACTGATCAAAAATCTACCAAAACAGCAGAGGCCTCCAAAGCAGACACCCAAACAACTGCCACCTCATGACATAACACAAGCAACACATACATCACAAAGTCAGTGTGCAAATCAGTCACAGCCCTTAAGGCCAAACACAATGCCAGACACACTTGTCATAGGTGACTCCATAGTCAGACACACTGACGTCCCACTCACCAGACTGAACAAGGAGAGGGTCACAGTAAGCTGCCTGTCGGGCGCTAGAATCCGCCACATAACACAAGCACTCAGGTCACTCCACAGCAAGTACAAGTATGACTCAGTCATTGTCCATGCCGGTGTGAATGACCTGAGACGCACTCCCTGGACTACATGAAAAGAGACATAAAGGAGCTCTCAGATTATGTAGCCCAGGCTGGTATGACCCTGACCCTGAGCAGTATCCTACCTTCACCAAGAATGATGCCACAATACAGAGACAAAATGATCAGTTTTAATAATTGGCTTAATTTCTGGTGTCATTCTAAAGGGATCCAATGTCTGTCTGCCTGGAATGACATGCTTGACAAGCCACTCTGCTTCGCAAGGGACGGCTTGCACCTGTCACCCCTGGGTTTCCGGATATTGGCAAAGGCTCTTGCCACCCCCATAGTGCCTTTTTTAGACAAGGCTCAAATTCTAAACCCACCGCCCTAGAAAACAATAATGGAAAAAAACTTAAGGGTAATGCTGCTCAATGCCAGAAGTCTAAATTTCAAGATGCACGCCCTCGAAGCCCTCCTCAGTATGGAGAACATCGATGTCTGTGCTGTGACTGAAACCTGGTTCAAGGCTCCTGAGAGCACCCTGGCACTATCAGGTTTTACCTCATATCATGCGTTCCGGCCCCAAAACCCGGACCGTACCACAAAAGGAGGGGGTGTATCCATATTCATCAAGGATACCCACACCTCCAGGCTGGTGGCAACTCACGAAGCATCAGAGACCATTCAGGTGCAATTAACCATAGGCAAAACTGCTCTACAGTTTGTAGCATGTTACAGGCCACCCTCTCAAACTCAAGAACCCCACACAGCCTTCCTGAAGACACTGGAGTGTATAAATGTCTCTCCAAACACCATCATATTGGGTGACTTCAACTACCCAAACATAGACTGGGAACACTACTCAAGCCCCAATACCCTAGCCCAGAGGTTCCTGGAGTTCATAAACTCAAATGCTATGGAACAACCTTCACCATTCCCACAAGAGGTGAAAATATACTAGACCTGATCATCACAAACATGGGGACAAAATGCTCCACACCGGAAGTATATCCCTCATTGGTGAGATCAGACCATAAACTAATCTCACTGGAGATCCACATCCCGCCCCCAACAAAAAAGACCACAGTGAAGAACTTCTCAAAAGCCAACTTCACACTTCTTAAGACTGGTGTGGTATCCTTCAAGGCCCCTGAGCCATTGGAAACCACAACCCACGCTGCTGAATCCCTTACAGATGCTTTCTACGAGCACCTCCAGGATTGCATGGATCAAGCAATCCCAAATAAAATCAAGACCCTTTCCACCAAAGGCAAGCGCCCAATCTGGTGGACCCCAGCCATAAACAAACTTTACAACAAGAGGAGAAAGCTACTACAAGATAGTGCAAAATCCCTAAAAGGGAAGACATCTCTGATCAATACTAGTAAAAAACTACGATCACTCATAAAATCATCCAAGGCCAACTTTGAGAGAAAAATCGCCAAGGACTCAAAGACAATCATAAGGCCTTCTTTAGCTATGTTAGAAATCTGGGTGGAAACTCCCAGATATGCTCAGAATTAGTCCAAAATGATACAAAAATCACTGAACCCACAGACATTGCAAACATACTGGCAGACAGGTTCAGTGAAAATTTCTCCCTCCCTCCCCAAAAGGAGAAATATCTATCCCAGCAGAGTGTAGCCTCCCAATCATCTCAAATGCCCAGGTGAGAGCTGCTCTCTCTAAAGCTAAAAACACAGCATCAATGGGACCGGATGGTGTCCCCGGCTGTGTGCTACACGAACTCAATGAGGAACTAAACTCACATATAAGGCTGCTGTTTAATCTTAGCCTTACCACAGGATACGCACTCCAAAGAGTGGCGACGGCAACTGTGGTCCCACTCCACAAAGGCGGTGCTTCTACGGACCCTGGTAATTACTGCCCCATAAGCTTAACAAGCCTGGTCTGCAAAGCTATGGAGAGGATCATAATGGAACTCATAAATAAAGACATAGGGGACCTACAGACATTGGATCCTACCCAATTTGGCTTTGTCAAGGGCAGATCATGCCTCTTGAACTTGGTCGACTTTTTTGAAACAGTCACCAAGGCCATTGATGAGGGTAAGGCAGTTCACACAGCCTACCTTGACCTTGCAAAAGCTTTCGACACAATATCCCACTCGGGTATCATAGAAAAGCTCACCAGCTTAAATGTAAACCCATATGTCACAAGATGGGTTGCAAACTGGCTCAAGGACAGAACCCACAGGGTTAGAGTTGCTGGTGCCATGTCAGACTCAAGCCGGTCACAAGCGGTGTCCCACAGGGCTCAGTCCTGGGCCCCTCTTGTTCGGCATCTACTTTTCAGAAGTGCAGGCAAACATAGGAGGATTGTGGCTGACAAAGTTTGCAGATGACTGCAAACTGGGCCATAGTTGAAAATCCATCAGACACAGATATCCTTCAGAGAGGTCTCATAGAAATGGATAACTGGTGCCAGAGCCATGGCCTTAAGCTAAACGCCAAAAAATGTATAGTCATACCCTTTGGTAAAAACAAGGTAACCCCAAGTTACTACATAGGTGGCAATCCATTAAGCACAGAAGAGGTTATCAGGGACCTGGGGACCCAAGTTGATAGTAACCTTTCTTTTGACACTCACATTGCCAAAGTGGTTAGGAGGACCTTCTACATTGCCCACCTGATTATGAAGGGATTCACATCCAGATCAAGGGAGGTCATTGTTCCCCTGTACTCTTCACTTATCAGACCAATGATTGAGTACAGTGCCCCATTCGGAATGTATCTTACCCGACACCTGCAGCAATTGGAAAGACCCCAAAAGTTCCTCACCAAAAGGATAAAGGGGCTCAAAAATATGCCATATGCTGCCCGACTGAAGAAACTCCAGCTCTATTCAGTCGCATACCGTCTGCTCAGAGGTGACCTGTGCCTGACATACAAGGCCATGTCCAACCCGGAATTAATGGACATGCTCCACCTCAAAAAATCCAAATCCACCAGAGCCACAAGAGCAAGAGACTTAAACCTCAACACGGATATAAATAGGACGTGCTGGAGGGACAGATTCATCACCCAGAGACTCCCTTTGCTGTGGAACAGAATCCCGGTCCATGTGAGACAGAGCACCTCGCTGGCTGTGTTCAAGAGGAATCTTGACCAGTGGATGGAAATCGTAGGTTTACCCCGGGGATCATCTCTGTATCACTGCTGGACAGAGGCACGGCAAACTAATGGGTATAGTATTCTTCAACCTAAGGGGTGGTGAAAGCCACACAACTCTGGCTAGGCTTATAAATGCCCTAGGGCAGATAGCCTAGTATGAACCTATGGAGCAGTTGAGAGGAGCCAGGAGGGTATCAAAGAATATTTGGACAATGAACAATATGGGTAAGAGTGGAAAGTTAGCCGTTATGCAATTATTCTGCGATAATAACCCTAGAGGGAAAAAACTTTTAGTGCATAGGTTAAAGAAACAGAAAGTGGAGAGAGCAGTAGTAAAGCTTAAGGATCCTAATTTCAGAAAATGATAAAAGGTCCTGAAGGAATTAAGGAAATATTCTAGGTATTTTATGAAAATCTTTAAAAAGCAAATAGAATGATCAGGTTGTACATATAGAAGAGGAAGGCATAAAGTGGTGATGGGTAATCAGGCTACAGGTGAGTCATCAGGATTGGATGGTATACACTTAGATATCTGGAACTTGGGGAGGGAGACTCAAATAAGAACATATAGGAAATTAGTTAATATTGTCTTAAAAGGCAGTGGAGATACCTGTATCCTGGAAGAAGGCAGTGATTGTAGTTTTACCTAAAAAGGGGAAAGATCCTGCAAATCCTGCCTTGAACAGACCAACGTCATTATTAAATAATGACTACAAAGTGTTATGTCTATATTAGTGAAAAGGTTAGCCATGAATGTTGTCAGAACTGATCTTAGATCAGTGTAGATTTGCAAAGGGTATGCAGATATGTGATAACATTAATAGAACTCTGATAATTCAGAAGAATGCAGAGGACAAAAAAATACCATTACAATTTTAAGTCTGGATTCAGAGAAAACTTCTGATAGAGTAAGTTGGGAATGTATTCCTACTGAAGTATTTGAATTAATAAAGAAAATATGTACATGGTTAGAGGCGAGTGTAAAAGTGAGGTGGAGAGATCTTCTCTGAATAGCTGAGTTTGTCTGGAAGAACCAGACAGGGATGCTGTATTTCCCCACTGTGTACCATTGACAATGAAAATAAGTAAAGACATTCAACAGTATGAATGAAAGGGAAAACAGAAAAGAATATCATTGTTTGCAGATGACATATTAACGTGTTTGACAAATCCAGAGCAAGATGTCCTAGTGTTGTAGAATATTTTGAGCCAGTTTAAAATGTGTAATATAAAATAAATAGAGATAAGGCAAAAGGCATATCTATAAACTGTATGTCTATGCATAGATTAGTGCAGCAATTCTAATACCTTTTGAGGCCATGAAAAAAATGAAGTGCCCAGTAATGGCTTAGGAGTGACTCATTAGTAGCAGTCAAGAGAGGAATATAAGCAGAAGATAATCCAAAAGGTAAGGGAGCAGAAGTTCCTGATTATGGGTCTAGAGCTCGCAACTGTACAGATTTTCGCAGAATGTCCAGATTTTTGCCCCATATTTTTAGTCCATTACGCATAAAATTATGGTTTTCTGGCAAATCACTGGCAAATCATTGAGGGTTAAAGTCAGAAAATAATGACAGCCACTTGAGTTTCAGACTTCATATTATTCAGAAAATTCATGCTAATACAAAACCTGTTATTCTATCAATTTTCTAAATTTGTAAGAGTAATATTTAAAATGTGTCCCTATTTTTGGGCCTTTGTCCCCCCATTAGTGATGCCTTTGTCCAGATTTCTTGCTCTAAGAGGTTGAAAGGTATGGACAGACTGTAAGATACAGGCAGTGAAAAGATTTTTGGTCCCCTTGATTCTATATGTTTGCCAGGTGTATTTCAGTCGAATACATGATAAGGTATGGCAAGCAATAAGTAAAGTATTGAATAACTTTATGCAATAAGGAAAGAGGCCAGGTGTTAAGTGGAATACAGTGATCCTAGACTAGTAACAGAGCAAGGGGTTATGAGGCTGCTTGATTTAAAGAGTCACTTAAATGTTAAGTAGTTAAGGCCATTTTATCTACTACAAGTAGAGGGGTATAAACCAAAATGAAAAGATATGATGATGAGACAAGGAAAGACTAACATAAATCATGAGAGACTGTCTTACTGGAAGCAGGTGTTGGAGGAAAACAAAAATAACTAGACAGAGCATTATGTATATGAAGTGGAAGATTGTATACTAAGAAATAAGTTAATGAGGAAATGGAATGAGATGATTTTGCAAATAAGGTTCCCAAGTAAAGGGATGGAAAGTTGACAAGAAACAATGAGCAATATCTAGAGGCTTCAGTCAAGGAACAGAGATATTAAAACCAAAGTACCTAGGAGGGAGGGGACTAAGAGAAAGGGAGGAAAGAATTGTTTGGAAAGGCTTCCTCCATATCGGGGACTAATAGTAGAATATAGACAGAGAAAGAAAAGTGATAGGTGAGTTGCCATCTCAAGTAATACATGTAATGGAACTGAGAACAGCTAGGACTGTAAGAATAGGGGATAGTTAGTAGGGTGTATGGAATTATACGTGATAATCATAGAAATAAATTAGAGGAATTCGGGCAGGATTGGGAAAAGAGGTTGGGAGAAAGAATTACAAAGGATCACTATAGGGAAGTGTGCAGGGCTTCTACATATACAAATAAATCAAGGCAGTTTAGAATATTTGCACATAGATATTTGTATAACCCAGATAGATTGCAGAGGATCTTCTCTTATGTTCAGATTAACTGCTTGAAGTGTATGGAGAGTGAGAGGGGAACGAAGAGCATCTTTTAGGGAGTGTACAGACTTGACAGAGTTTAAAAATGCATTACAAAATGCCATAAGACAGATACTGGGTGAACAAGTCATAGTTACTAAGAGATGATGTTGCTAAGCTGGACTACGGGAGCCAGCATTTCAGGATATAAGAAGGTCTTACTAACTTTAAATCTGATGTTGTCAATCTTCGTTTATCCTTGACCTTTGGGACATGGTTCCTATCCTTGGAACCGGCATGGCTGTTACACAGCTCGTGCAAGCAAAAAACTCTCGAGCTAAGACTCTACCCACAACACCCCTCTTTAGATTACCTCAGATCTCATTTTCCACTCTTGTAGCAAGACATGTCAACCAGATTCTATCTCAGCTAAGTAAAAAAATGTCTTCATAGTTCTTTAAAAAAGATCCTTTTCTATTTTATATATATATTTTGATCTGTGCTTGTATATCTCGATATATCATTAGTTAGTATTGCTCTACCCTTTTTCCCTTATTTGTTCTTGCTATCCCCCTCCCTTGACACTTTGGTGTTCTCCACTCGACACCACATGTCTCTGCGCCAACCATTTCAATACTGACAACTTTAGCTTCCCTGTCAATACTGGCTCCTCCTGTGACTCTTCTGTAAATTTTGGAGTTATACCTTCCTCAGTGCTGAAAACAAATGTCATAAGTGTAACCAGGACAAGATACTCCCTTTCTATTGACCCCTTTGTGGAACAACTTTCAAGTCCATTTCTAGAAAGACTGGAATCCCACTCATGCTTCTCTGTCCATTCCTCCAGGAGTCTGACTGAAGTTGGATGTCGTGAGGTTGGTGGATCAGTTCGTAGTGACTACAGGTCTTTCTGTTTCTTCCCAGGCTCCACTCCCTTCTAGAGATGGGGTTTTCTCTCCCAGGACTCTACCAAACATTTCTCCTCAATCCTTCTCTGAAGGTTTATAGTTTTCTACTCTGATTCCTCTGGTTCCAGCTGCTCTGGTGCCGACAGTCCTTACCCCTTGGGTTCCAGGATCTGCCTTGAGTTCCTTGGTTCCATTGGAACCGATAGAATCCGTGGGTTGTGGCTTCGCTACAAGGTGCGAGAGTCTCATATCGGCTCTAGTTTTTTATTCGGGGTCATCCTTGACTCTTGGAGCTTCGGTTGACATGAATTGTTCCTCAGCTGCAGTTTCGGGGGTGGGTTTTTCAGGGCAGGGTGGGGCCATGGTTGTCTTTCTCAGTTCCAGGCTCCCATCCTTCTTCAGAGGGACCTGCCTTCCAGGTTATGGAGTGGGCATTGGCCTCTGCAGATTCTCAGCTGACCCCTCCTATATTGGAGTATTACCCTAGGACTTCCTCTCACCTAGAGCTGCCACCAACCTCCACACCTGGGCAGCAAGCACCATAGCTTCAGGATACTCCTTTACAGGGCCCCTCTTCTTCTGAGTCCTCCCCAGAGATTCCCACTGAGTAGATACCACAGAAAAAGACGTGTAAGAGGAAACAGATTCCCCAGAGAAATCTGTCACAGAAGACACGGACTTCAATGTTGGGGAGGGTTCCCCTTCGTCACCCCCTGAAGATGTCTCCTTTGGAGACATTCTAGAAATCCTGAAACAGAAGGGCAACTGGAACCCCAAAGACCCTACCTCTGAGGAGTTTGTGTACCTACAAGCTTTTGGTGCTCGCCCATCTACTTCTTAGGTGACCCCACCTACTGACGACCTTTTCAAATTGATCAAACAGCAGGCTACGAAGGCCACTGATTCCATAAAGCCAATCCCCAGGAGACCAGACAAATTTATTTCAGCACCAGAAGACCACCAACATTGGGCTAAGGGGCTAGCAGTAGATGCCATCATGGTTGCAGCAGCCACCAAGAAGGAACTTGCAGAAGAAAGTTCCACTGTTCATCCCCCCCTAATTGTGAGTCCAGGGCAATGGACAGATTCTGAAATTGACTGTATGCATCCTCGACCTTCGCTTTAAGGTCCTTGAATTCTATGGCACATTTTACTATGCTTCAGAGGGCTCTGATCAAGGAGTTGACAGATACCCTTGCAGGAGCTGTATCTTAAGAAGTCTAAGGTAAAGCGGCTTCCCAGCTAGCTACCCTGGAATCTATTTCTAACTCGTCCATGAGGCTCATTGTGCAGGCAGCCAAAAGGACGACAAGAGTAGCGGGTTCCGGCATTGCCATAAGGTGTCATGCCTGGATGCACTTGTGTGAGTTTGAGGAGCCCTTGATGGACCATACTGAAGATACTCAGATAAGAAACCTAGATAAAATGTTTTTATTAGTGTTACTGCTGCCTGATTTTATCCTACTGTACAATCTGTATCATTTAATAACTGCTACTAGGGTTGGTAGCTGTCTGGTTTTGTCCTACTGTGAAAACTTAGTATTTAACAACTGCTGCAAAGTTTTTTTTGTATTAGCTCTGTTAGATGTACTGTTAGCTCTCTTCTCTTAGTGTTGTGTTACATCTCTGCTGCTTCCTTATCTTTTTTCATTTCTTTCTTTCCACCCCCCTCTACACTCCTTGTTCTCCCTTTTCTTTACCACTGAGACTATTTTCCTCCTCCCCTACTCAACTAATGCTTGTATTTGTTCTGCTCTTCTCCCTACAACTGTGCATGCTGCATTCCACCCCATTTACTACATCCTAAGAAACCTCCCCTCTAAGAAATTCTACTACGTGACTCTGCCAAAACCCTCTGAAGAGCTTCAGATAGCCCCTCTCCAGAAAATTTAATAGTGTATGTACTAAACCAGACTAAACCCAAAGATCTCATACCACCTTAGTCTCATCCCCATTTCAGAGATTATAATCTCAACCTTTTGGCTTCACATTGTAACCATGTTTTAGACTATCTACATATTATCTGAATGTTTTATAATCAGTATGTATAGACTGCTGTTTTCTTTTATGTTTATGTTAAAGCTATTTCTTCTGTATGCAAATGTATTGTGTCTTCTCATTATGTTGGAGCTTTTCTCCCCGGGCCTCTACTGAAAAAGGACATGTATCCAGCTAGACTAGCCCGGTCAACAAATGTAAAATAAAATAAATAAATAAAAATAAAATGTACTGTATTTTATAAACTTAACTGCTACTTGTGTCTTACTACTGTGGTGCGTGTACTTTTCCCTGTGCTAGCCAAGCAGCCTACTGTGTTTTCTATTTTACTTGCACCTTAATCCATTTTACCCTCTAAGCCATCTGATATCTATATATTTCTTACCACTAGGTGGCACTGCCCACCCACTTATTTTATAGACTACTTTATTCTTATTCTGCTCTCACCTAAGCTACCCCCCCCACTCTCTCTCTCTACTTATTCACCCCAATAGCCTGCTGTACCTGATGCATTGATTCACTACCTTTCTCCCCTCACTGTCTTCAGTATAGACTTACCTCTGCTGTTCCTGTCCTTCAGGTAAAGTCCCACATTTCTCCTATAGCTGACTGTTTGGTTTCTGTCAGCCACCTTCTCTCCAACTCTTCCCGCTCCGTTCACCCTTCGGGCTCACTCCAGTCCTCTACCCTGCCCCCAATTTCCACCCGCCTCCACTACTCCTACATGTATTGTTACAGCAAAGCCCGCCCCCTCCCTATCAACCAATCATTTCCACTCAGTAGCCCCTCCTCATTTGGAGATGTAAATATTGATTAGAACAAAATCAATAACCCTAATCCCACCATGTCCAATCTATTTATTTGCACCCAACTAACTAACTCCATCACCAGGCCTAACAAAACAACCCCCCTGGTACCACACTAGACTGGATCCTTGCATCCCATCCTAATAAAGTCACAAAATCCGTCATAACACCTGACCCATTATGAGACCACTTCCCAGCCTTCACACATCGAGCTTACCCTCTCCTCACCTACACCACTATATTCAAACACATACTCTCTCAAACTTTACCCCATTACTTTCTCTCACTCTCTAAGGCAAATTAACTGGAACCCCCTAAAAACACTTCCACTAGACAATGCCGTAGAATTTTTCAACTCATCCTTCATAAATGTCCTAAACTGCCTAGCTCCAATAAGAACAAAAAGAGAAAAAACAAAGACCGCCCCATGGTTAACTAAAGACACCAAAAAGCTTATGCTACAAAGAGATAAAACCTGGAAAGCTTACGTCAAAAACAAACAGCCTGAAACTTTACTTAAATACAAACAACTATGCAACTTTACTAAAAAACAAGTCATTAGAGATAAAAAGCCTTACTATATCAGACTTCAGTTTAACCATTCTAATAACCCCAAACAGTTCTGGAATTCCATTAATTCCCTTCTCAACCCAGGTACCAAAAGCAACCCCTACCCTGACACAAGCAAATCTGATCCTGAAATAGCCTCCCTATTCAATTCCTTCTTCACAAACTCTATAGCAGAACTGACCAAGACCTCCCCCAACAATAACCCTTCCCCTCATCCCATCCAATCTTCCTCACCCCCTACTACTCCTCCTCCTACATTTGAGCTCAAACCCATCTCAACCTCCCACATAAAGAAATTACTCTCTAAACTAAAACCATGCTCCAGTGCCCTGACAACATCTCATCCTCCTTCCTAAAAATAGCCGCTGATGGCATTGCTCTCCCCATTAGCATCTTGATCAATAGGTCCATGCTGGAATCCAATGTGCCCAGATTATGGAATGCCGCCTTTATTCCACCTCTCCATAAAGGTGACAAAAACAGTAACATCTCAAACTTCTGCCCCATAACTTTTCTCTCCCCAATCTTGAAAAAAATACATCCACCTTCAGCTTATGCCATTCCTAGCCAATCGTCAACTAATCACTTTCTCTCCTTCTTACACACAGTAAACCCTGCCCACGACTCTGGAAAAATAGTATCTATGGTTCTACTGGATCTGTCCAAAGCATTCGATACCATCTCCCATACCCACCTCCTAAACCATCTTTCTAATCTTAATCTCTCCCACAATACCTTATCTTGGTTCTCCAGTTACCTTTCTGGCAGGTCTCAAGCTGTAAAATGGGGAAAAGCACTCTTCCTTCCTTCTGACTCCCACTGGGGTACCTCAAGGATCCATACTTGGTCCAATGCTATTCAACATCTTTATTAATGACTTTCACAAAGCCTTACCCAACACCAAAATTGTGCAATACGCAGATGATTCTACTTTAATCTGCTCCGCCTCTAACCTTCCAGAGCTCCAAATAGTGACACAAACTGCTTTCTCCACCACTGAAAATTGGATGCTCTAAAACCACCTCTCACTAAATGCCAGCAAATCCAAAATACTTCTATTCTCTCCCTCTAAAGCATCCCCTATTGATAAAAACTCATTCCAAATCATTAGCCAAAACAACTCTACTATAGAGGTTGTTCCCTTTGCCAAACTTCTTGGAGTTACCATCGATAAACACCTAAAATTCGATACTCTCATCCAGCAAAACATTAAGAAAACCAATATATATAACTTGGCTTGCTATACAGAAACATCCACTTCCTCGCTCCTTCCACCAGACTAACTCTAGCCAATACCTATCTACTCCCCTCACTACTGTACGGGGCTCCTCTTCTAACAAACTTATCTGACTCCCTTTCCTCCAAACTGGAAATCTGTTACAATAAAATTTCCAAATTTGCAGCCAAAGCCAAATTCTCCTCCCTCCATTATATTTCCCTACATTTTTTAAATTGGCTTGAACTCTCCAACCAGCTAGACTATCTCCAAATCACCACAGCCCACAGACTAATATTTCATCCTTTTAAGTGCCCTGCACTAACCAACATCCTTCAACCTTATAGCCCTCACAGAACTCTCAGATCTATTCACCAAAACCTAATCTCTTTCCACAAACCCAACCGCCCTGCAGGTCAGCTTCTGCTATCATTCTCCTTAGCTAAAAAATGGAATTCTCTTCCTTCTTCTCTAAGGACTTGCAAAAACTTTGAAACATTTAAAACTCAGCTACATTTCTATCTTTACTCTAATAAGAAATGCAGCTGCACTCTCCCCCCATTACCTGATAATCACTTCTACCTTTTTAACACCCGACTACCTCTGTCTTCAAGCTAGCATATCACAAATGTAAATATTGTAAATAACAAAATTGTACTATGTATCCATGATCTTATGCCTCTTTCTCTTGCATGAAATGAAATTGTAAAGGCTTTTTCTTTTCTTTTCCACAATTGTACCTGTAACTAATGTATGTAAAGCAAACATTTCTGTAACTAAACTATGTAATGTAGAGCTTATCTCCCCGGGCCTCCACTGAAAATGGGCTCCCCGGTCATCAAACTGGAAATAAATAAATAATCATCCTTATTCAGCCCCAAAATCAAAGGAACATTAGCCAGGTGCGAGAAAGATGGAAAGACTCTATCTGCCGTAGGCATATGTTTTACCGCTCTCCATCGCTCCTATTGTAGGAACCAGAGGAGTGGGAAGATGTGGTTCAAGAAATCCCAAGAGCCTTTTCAGGACCCACGTGATGATGGCTCCCCTTGGGGCAGGGGGGGAGCTCCAATGGAAGACACTGACACCACGGCAGACATGGCTTGCAAATTCAGGGTTCCAGAAACTCTTTCTCCTGGAAACCCTACCAGCGCTCTTGAAAGGGGGCCCAATTGCTTACCTTTGGAGGCAGTCTTGGGGAAAATTCTCTTTGTACTCAAGGGCCTGGTGGCAAATAACAGATACTTAGGTGCAAAGGATTATTGTCAGAGTTTACCACATTCCCTTCACTTTCATTCCAAGATCAAGAAGAAAACTCCCAGATGCTCCACCCAATCAGAGGGATCAAGCAGCTCTGGAAATTCAAAAGCTGCTAGAAAAAGAGAGTCATCCAAGAAGTCCCAAAAGACCAGATAGGATCTAGATTTTACTCAGAGTTCTTTTTGGTGCAGAAAAGACAGGGGACTTGAGACTAATTTTGGACCCAAATTTCCGGATGGTCACAGTACAGTTTATCCTACCCTTCTTAGAGGAAGACGATTGGATGTGCGCTATAGATCTTCAGGACACGTATTACCACATAAAAATGGACAAGTGCTCCAGAAGGTTCCTAAGCTTTTGACTAGAAGACGGTCATTTTCAGTTCAGAGTGCTAGCCTCCAGAGTGTTCATCAAACAGGTATTTCTATATCTAGACTGCTGGCTCATCACTGCTCCCACCAGGCATCCACTGCTTCAAGCAACAGACTTTGTTCTTCGATTGTTTGCTTGCCTAGGCATTACAGTGAACCACTCAAAATCTCAACTAAGTCTGACTCATGATCTAGAGTTTATAGGAGCCTGTATAAGTATCACCACTTGTATAGCTTCCCTTCTACACAGGCTGCAAATGATAAGAGCCCAAGTACAAGCCATTCTCTCCAAAAAAAAGGTGCCTGGACACTCTTAGTCCTTTAAGCCTTAGGGTCTGTGGCAGCTGCCATTACCTTAGTTCCACTAGAAAGATTTCACATGAGACTACTACAGTGGCTTTTGGCATCCCAGTGGTCCATCCTGACCCACCCAGTGACTCATTCCATTTTAATCACCAGTCATTGCAAGAGGGGCTTATCCTGGTGGGTGGAATCTGAGGAAATTATGTTAGGCTGTCCCTTCGTTCCACCTCAACCCAAGGCCATAGTGACCACAGACGCCTCCCAGGTGGGATGGGGGCATTATCTGGGAAGAACAGTCCAAGGTACTTGGTGCCCGATGGAGACCAGTCTGCATATCAATGTTCTGGAACTAAGGGCAATGCTCTTAATGTTGCAAGCCTTCGAAACTGTCCTCCCTCTAGGAACAATTGCAGTTCAGTTAGACAACATGTCAGTAGTCTGGTACATCAACAAACAGAGCAGAACCAAGTCTTACTCCCTGTATCGAGAAGCTCTCAGTGTGGCAATGGGTGATATCCTCCAACCACTTTCTGACAATGATGCACATCCCGGTGAGCTCAAACATGGTAGTTTACAAACAGAGCAGATGCATTCGCCTGCCTGAATGGCTTCTCAGTCACAGTGTGGTGAAGGAGGTTTTCCATCGCTGGGGCTTACCTTTCTGCGACCTCTTTGCATCACCCCGGAACAACAAGTGCGACAGCTTCTTTGCCCTAATTCACTCTCAGGGGGAGTCTTCGAGAGACGATCTCCTTCACAATTGGCCATTTGGACTACTCTATGCCTTTCACACTGATTCCTCTTTTCTTAAAGAAACCCAGTAGTTTGAGAAGCAAGATGATCCTCATTGCGTCCTTTTGGCCTCGACAAGACTGGTCCCCCTTTCTATGGCCTCATCTAATTCACTGTCCATGGATTCTGGACCCAGTTCCGGACCTTCTGTCTCATCCACAGGGACTGGTGCACTCCAATCTTCAGAACCTCAAGCTTACAGCTTGACTTCTGCAATTCCGTTAGTTGCCAGGCAGAAAAATCCATCTTCTCTAGTCCAAAAAATCTTACTGGCTTCCCATAGACCTTCCACCAAGAAACTTAACTATAGCAAGTGGAAAAGATTTTCTATTTGGGCACACAATAATGGTCTTAACCCTTTTTCCGTACCAGTTGAAAAGGTGTTGGAGTTTTTAGCTATACTTTTTGGACAAGGAGCATCTGCTTCTACTATTAAGGTGCAACTAGCTGCTATTTGCAATTTCCACAATGGCTCACCATTCACTCATTTCCCATAGATTGTGTAAAGTGTTCATGAAGGGAGTTTTGAGGTTGAAACTACCGTTTAAAGACCCTCTAGCTCCTTGGGATCTGATTATCGTTTTGCAGTCTTTGGGACTTTCCCCTTTGAACCGGCGGCTACCTGTCACTTAAAGTTTCTTTCATGGAAGACCATTTTTCTAATAGCCATTACCTCTGCCAGAAGGATTTCCAAAATACTGGCACTATCTTCAAAACCCTCGTATTTGATTTTTCATAAGGATAGCATTTCACTAAGAACAAACCCATCTTTTTTCCTAGGTGGTCTCAGAAACAAATATAAGTCAAACCATTGACTTACCTGTTTTCTTTCCAGATTTTTCCAGCAAAGATGAGTATTGCATCTGATGTCAATCTTCATTCATTCTTGATTGTTGGGTCTCGGTTCTGACCCTCTGAACTGACTCGGCCATTATAACAAGATTGCGCCAGCCAGAAACTATCTAGCCAAGACTACCCACAATGCCTCTCTTACCTTCCCTTCAGACATCATTTGCTGTGTAGAATTATAGACATGTCAGCCATGCTGTCAGCTAAGTGCTAACTTTTCTTATATACATATAACATATGCATATAATAATAATACATAACTTATTTCCTTGATGGTCGTTGTTACTATTGTGTTTCTTGAGTGTGTTATCTTCCCTCCTTACCTTATCGGGTAAAAAAATCTTGACTTGCCGTTGTTAATATAGGCCCCTCCCTTCCCTTTTACCTTTGGTAATTTTTTAAATACCATCGCTGGTATTGCCTTATCTTTCTTCTTCCTCCTCTTACCCTTTGTGGGTATTTTTCTTTAACTACCATTGCTGGTACTCTTTAAAATAAAAAATCTCTTTCTCTGTTTTTTCCGTTACTTCTTGTGTGAGTAAGTTTGTGACGGTCCATGTGCCTTCTGTAAATTTTTTGTGAAAAATGGCAGAGATACACAAGGGAAACACTGGGTTCAAGCAATGCGAGGAATGTGGCAAAAATATGCCCAACTCAGATGGGCATCTTGTGTTTACTGTATGAGGGTGCCACACTTTTTCAACTGCTGTGTGAACTCAAGGGTTTCAGCGCTTGAACCCTTGCAGAAAGGCACAACAAACTCATCCTCAAGGGGCTGTTAAAATGCCCTTTAGGCAAGGCTTTATGTGAGACAGAGACGTCTAAGTCTCCCAGAAAAGAGTCAAAGAAAAGAAGTCACTCTGTTCTGGTATCTCGTAAAGCTCATGAGTCTAAATTTACTAAGGGCCAGGTCCTGACTCATACCTCGGAACCGCGACCTAAGATACCAAAATCTACACCCAGTACTGTTCCGGCACCGAAGCCTATAATGTCCCCCATGTTGCTGACAACTGTTGAACCTGCAAAAGTTGCTACAGCACCAACCACTTCATTGATACCAGTGACCCTCTCAGCACTAACAATAGTCTCCCTCATAACGGTTACTTTCTCCCAAGCAAAACAATTTATTGGTCAGCCGACCACAGTGCGGAAGGTCGACTGTGTACCCAGGGCTAGTTACTCTCCAGTTATTGACTCTTTCTTGGGTCAGCAGTTGAGTTCATTTCTTGAAAGGCCAGAATCACCATCTGGGATGTCCGTCTGTTCCACCAGGAGTCTTTCAGAGCTTGATGTAGTCAGAATAGTGGATTAGCTCTTGGTGGCCAGTCTTTCCTGACCCATCTAGGACCTCCCTCCTATCTGGAGCTGTGTGTTACTCTCCCAGGACATCCACTTCTCTTCCGCCTTCAAACTCTCCGCAGGCCTTGAAGACCTCGACTCTGACATTCGCAGTGCTGACTACTTCGGTGCTGATGGTGGACCTCACCTTGGCTCCGGATACGACTCTCTGGTCGGTGGCTCCATCTGAGCCATTCTACCTTCTGGACTATGTCTAGGCTGCTGGCTCCGCGATCCCTGGAACAGCTCCGATTTTTTCCATGGTGCCATCCACAGTTCTTGGTACTCCAGCAGTTGCGAGTCCTCTCATGGCTCCTGCTATGGAGGTGGGCTCATCAGAGTGGGGTGTGTCCCCAGTTCTGTGGTTGTCTTTCTTGGTTCCAGGCTCCCATCCCTCTTTGGGTGGGTCTGCCTTCCAGATTATGGAGAGAGCTCTTGCCTCAGCAGGCTCGCAGTTGGCACCATCCCCATCAGAGTGTCACATCTATGTATCCTCTGGTTCACAGTTGTCACAATCTACTACATCGGGGCTGTGGGCACAAGAGCAGCAAGACACCCTGCTGCAGGGTGCCCTCTTTTTGGAGTCCTTCTCAAATCTCGCCCTGAGGAGCCACCGCTTAAGAGATCGTGCAAGAGGAGCACCTCGATTTTTGAGAAGAATCTGTTACCAAGGATACAGATTTTGATGAAGGGGAAGGGTCCCCATGGTCATCCCTGGAAGATGTCTCTTTTGGAGACATCCTGGAAATATTAAAACAGAGGAGTGATTGGAAGCCCACAAACCCTTCCTCTGAGGAATTTGTTTTCTTGCAGGCTTTTCGTGCCGACCTTCTACTTCTTGGATGACCCCTCCTGCAGATGGTCAATCTCATTGTGCATTGTGCATGGAAGGCGCCTGACACTATAGAGCCAACCCCCCAGAGACCAGACAAAATTCTTTCCACACCCGAGGATCAGTCTCACATGTCAAAAGGTCTAACAGTAGATGCCATGGTGGTGGCGGCTGCCACAAAAAAGGAACTCGCCGAGGAGAGTCCAACTGTTCATAATCCAAACTGAGATTATGATGGATGATGGACAGATTTGGGAAGCAGGTGTATGCTTCAAAGACTTTTGCCATACAGTCACTGAATTTTTTGGCACATTTCATGTGACTTCAGAGGGACCTGATAAGTGAACTTTCAGGGACCATGGCAGGAGCAGTGTCTGACGAGATACATGATAAGGTTGCTTCCCAGCTTTCCATCCTAGAATTCATCTCCAACTCGTCCATGTGGCTTATTGCACATACAGCCGAAAGGACGGCCAGGGCAGTGGGTACAGGCATTGCCATTAGGTGTCACGCTTGGATGCTCTTGTGTGACTTTGCGGACCCCTTCAAGTCTTCCTTTATCAATGCTGCTGTTGATGCTACATCTTTATTTGGCCCAAAAGTCAGAGACAAATTAGCCAGGTGTGAGAAGGATGGAAAGATCCCTTCTGCTGTGGGCATGCATTTTTCCACTCCTCAATGACCTAACTGCAGGAATCAGAGGAGTGGAAAGATATGGTTCAGAAAGTCCCAAGGGCCTTTTCCAAGCATGGTACAGTGGGGATAAGGAAATATACCCTTTTGCCCACTGTAGTGCAGTCTTGGAGTTAGTATATATAAGTAGCAGAGGTATGTTTGGTGAAATGAAACAGATTTTTGCGGGGGACAAGTCCCCAACACTCCACATGTGGGGGGGCTGCACCCCCACACCCCCCCACTAATTACATATACTAACTCCAAGATCACACTGCAGTGGGGACAAGGGTATATTTCCTTATCCCCACTGTACTGTGCTTTGGTTAACTGATTTACCCAAAAGTGCACTTTCGCTGAAGTGAGCTTCGGCTTTCTGTTCGAAAAAGTGTGTTTTTGAACAATAGTAGACCCATATGTGCCATATGTGTGTGTGTGTGTGTGTGTGTGTATATATATATATATATATATATATATATATATATATATATATATATATATATATGGTTCCCCTTTATAATCTTGAAATACTGAAATCTCAAATTTTAATATCTCGAAACTATAAAGGTGAACGACTCACAATCCCAAAACCCAAAAGCATGAAAAACACAATCACGAACATACACACACCATACACCACACAACACACACACCATTCTACCCACACCACACAAACTACAAAACATTACACTACATCTAAGCAGGGGGGGCAAGCACCCCTGAACCCCCCACACTTCCCCTACTTATATATACCAACTCCAAGATCGCACAAACAGAAAAAAAAAAAAAAACTGACACCCAAACATTCTACAGTCCCTCGCGCGCGCACACACCCAACACATCCAACATTCACACTCATACTTCCACCTCCCTTCCCTAACCCACACGTACAACTTACAAAAACACTCACTTTAAATTCCGGACACCATCTCAGCCAAACACTTCATGTAACGTAGCATAAATGCATAAGCGTGGATTTGAGATATTTGGATTCATGCTTATGCACTTTCGCTATTTTGAAATTTTGCTTTTATGGGCTCGAAATACTGAAATTCGAGATTTCAGTATTTCGAGATTATAAAGGGGAATCATATATATATATATATATATATATATATATATATATATATATATATATATATATGTATACACACACACACACACACACGTGTATATGGATTCGTATCACTTCACCTGAAGAGCATTTCATTGAAACCCTTTTCACTGAGACCAAATCACCTAAAGTTCATTTCACCTAAAACTCATTTCACTGACAAGTAGCAATCTAAGGCAAGTCAAAGGTATATGTCTTTTTCCCCACTGTAGTGCAATCCTGGTGTTAGTATATATAGTTAGGGGTGTGTGGGGCACATAGCCCCCCACTTAATTTCGTTTTATGTTGTCTGATTTTGTTTTACATTATTTGGTAAAAGCCAACTAGATGGGGGTTACACCCCCCACACCCCCATTTTTATCATTAAAATGAGATTTTATCACAAAATATTTTATGTGCATTTTTTGTGGAGAAGTTTTCATTTCTGGCAAAGGAATCTCAAAGTAAGTTATTTATGCTGTTTTAAAAAGGGTGTGTATATATATATATATATATATATATATATATATATATTTGAATTTTGCCGCTGTTTGGACAAGGAATTTTATTTGGTACTGTGACTGTGTGCTGTTGTTTACTGGACTTTGCAGGTTGTTGAGCAAGGCTTAGGCTTAGCACATTTTAAATTGATTCTGTTATGCCTTTTAGTCCTACTTGCTGTGTGGGGACATAGTTTATATTTCTATTATTGCTGCCCTTAGTCAGTCTATAATAATGTCAGTTTATTATTCTGGCTGTTGTTTTTCCCCTGACTTCGTGGATCCTGATATGGCTGCCCCCCCCCCCATCAAATCCAGTTGCTCCTAAAAAGAAAAAATCAATAAAAACTTGCCTCATCCTATGGTTTGTGAATCTGTTGCTGCCTTAAGCCAGCTCACAGACCACTTACCTTTTTCCTTGTCTCCCCCTCATGTGAGCCTGCAGCCCTCTATGGTACTGGGGTCAGACACATCCTCTGGGTTCTGTTCTAGTACCTGGTTCAGGTAAGGGAGAACCAAGCCCTTTAGGTGCATGAAAGGTCTGGGATAACAGAGACCCCTTGCCAGACATAATACTGTGATCCCAGAAGTTTTGTCCTTGAATGTAGTTCGTAGTAAGAAGAAACAAACTTCACCACATGACAGATAATAAGGTTATTACCATGTACAGGGCTAATGTCGTTTCCTTAGCTAAGAGTATTTTACAGTCGTCTAATCTCAGAGACTGTGTTCTTATTCAGAGTGGCTCTGAAGCTGTCTTCTCCAGAGCTCAGTCGATGGCCACAGATTTTGATAGTCCGTCCAGTCTGATTCTTTGGAAGGTGAACAGTTTCAAAAACCCAAGAAAGATTTTGTATGCTCCTTTAACTTATGAACTTGCTTTTAATCCTGTTGCTGCTCACATTATCAAACAATGGGACGATAGAGGTAAACTGATGTATGGGGTATCTAAAGTTTTTCATATTCACGGGTTCTTTCCTATAAAGTCAGCCAACTTCAAAGGGCAGAATAGACTAAGTCCCAGCCTATCAAGAGTCAGTGTACCAATTGGAAGTGGGAGGAGAATAATGCTCCCAAACCAAATAAAAGGTTTCCTTTCTCAAAAAAGATAATTTTCCTGCCAAAGACTGACTTTGCTGAGGCACCAGCATCCCGTCCCTTCCTCCTGTCCCTCCTCCTGTTTTCACCCCCCCCCCCCCCCAGGCTTTCTCTCAACCCAGTAGCCTGGCCACAAATAGTGTCAGACAACTGGATGCTGAGAATAATTTAGAGAAGATACTCTTGACGGTGAACAGAAAATCCTTCCTCCTTCAGGGGAATCCCCCTGCACCTTCCAGGCCAGATGCATCTTTTCTCTGTAGTTCTGCTTCACATGTAAGCAGGAGTTATAAAATCAGATCCTACATCACAGAAAGGAAAAAGATTTTACTTCAGAATGTTTTAGTACCCTAAAAGGAGTTATTGTGGAGTCTAGCATTAGATTTCTTACCTAAACACCTTTTTTTAAAAGTACCCATATTAAATGCTCACCCAGTAGACAGTCTTACCCCTTCTTCCAGAACACTATTTCATGGTGACTTTGTATCTAAAAGATGCTTATCATCTCATTCCAGTTGGTCCTATCTTCAAAAAATATCTGAGATTTGCTGTGACTGGTTCACAGTGTCAGTTGTCTGCATTATCGTTAATGCTGTGTACTGCCGCTCGAGTATTCACGAAGTGCCTGGCATCATTGGTGACTTACTGCAGGACCGAGGGCATCAACATTTTCCCTTATTTTGCTGACTTGCTGATTTGTACAGAGTCTGTTTCCAGTTGGTTAGAATCATTAGACAATGTCTTGACCATTCTAGTTCACTGGGCATCATGTTACACCTGCAAAGGTCCTATGTCTTACCCTCGCAAAGAATTGCCTTCCTGGTATGTACGGTAGATTCAGAAAAAAAAAGAATAGCCTTTCTACTGGAAGACAAAGTCCTAACTTATCAGAGCATTTTAGGGATTTATCTCTTCAAGTCGTTTCCTCCGCACAAGAATGCTTATGGTATTTATGATCCTTATAATACCACTGACCACACTCCTTATGAGAAAGATTCAATGGTTCCCAGCATCTGCATCCCTTAGACTTACAAGTACCAGTGCTGGAATTTATAAAACGAGAGTTACAGTGGTGAAGGGATCAGATGTTTCTCAACTCAGGCCTATCTTTCTCCATCTAGACCCCAGTTCAGTCGGTCCAGATGGACTCATCAGATTTTTGCATGGGGAGCAGTGTCCAAGAAAGGTCAAGTTCAAGTTGAATGGGGCCCTTGGACTCTACAAAGCACATAAATGTCAAGGAATTGTTAGCCGTGATTCAGATCTTAAAAGTTCTTCACCGCATATGGTCTCAAGGTTATATTTAAGTGGTTGCAGACAACACAACAGTCATGTGTACCTGAACAAACAAGAGGATACAAGTCCATACCCTCTTTGCTGGTTGGCGATTATGGCCTGGGAGCTAGTTTTACAGCATTCTCTGCAGACTGTGCAGTGCTGCATCCTCACAAGTAGAAACAAGACAGAGGTTTTCCAGGATTTGGTCTACATATGGGGAACACCTCACAGAGATCTTTTCACCTCCTTTCAAAACAGGCAGTTGGAAAAATTCTGTTTGAGACTTCCTTGCAGCCATGCCTGCAGGACAAATACAGTCTTGTTCTCTCTGACAGGAATTTTCCTTTATGCATTCTCACCCTTTCCAATGATGCCCAAGGTACTTCTGAAAATTCAGAAAGAATTACCAAAGATCATCTTGGTAACCCAGTTTTGGCCCAGGCAAAGTTGCTTCTACCTTTTAATGGAATTGGCCAAGGGGCAATTAGCACAAGCGTCCTCAAACTCTGGATCTGCTCACACAGTGTCAGGGATGACTGGTGCACACCAACTTAATTGCAACTGATAGCGATTCTATCTAGATTCCTTTTAGGCACTTATTCCATGTGGATATATGCAGCAGCTATTGAAGGAAGCAAGAAAACCTGCATCTAGAAAGTCTTATGTTTACAAGTGGAAAAGGCTTTTTAGGCAGTGCCTGACTAATATTAGAGGGCCTGGTATACCACTGTAGCTTTTGAAATATTTGTGCACACTACTCAGTGATACCTTGTCTTATGCATCTGACAAAGAGCATCTTGCAGCCATTTCAGCTTGTCTGCCCATGAATCCCCCTCTTTTGTCTCTCTTTGTGGTCAGTTTATAAAAGGAGTATTGCACTTGAGACCCCTCAAAAGCAAATCCCTCCTTGGGATCTCAATTTTATTTTTGAAAAATTTACCTTATATCCTTTAGAACCTGCCTTTTAGCCTGATTTGAAGTTCATCTCTTGGAAAACTATTGTGCTTGTTACCCTAACATCTGCAAGGTGAGTTTTTGAGTTGCAAGCTCGCAAGGTGGGCCTATTTTATCTGATTTTCCATAAAGACAGTGTTGTTGTATGCACTAATCCCTCTTTCATGCAAAAAGGTGTTAATAAATTTACCCTAAAGCAAGCCATCAATCTCCCTGTTTTCTTCCGACCTAAAAACAAGGGAGAGAAGATTCTGCATACTTTGGATGTGCACAGGTAGCGTAGGCACTACCTTGACAAAACTCAACCCTTCAGGAAAGCTGAACAGCTGTTTATTTCCTATTCTGGGCCTAAGAGGGGTCAACCTCTCTGTAAGGTTGCTTGTTGGTTGCCTTTTGCTATTGCTTTTTGTTACTCCCACCATTGTAACTGTATTCCAGGCAAGGTTAAGGCACATTTCACCAGAGCCTTCTCCTCTTCGGTGGCATATTGTGAAGGGTTGGGCTGTACAAACATTCTAGAAGCAGCAGCCTAGTTCTTTTTTCATACCTGTACAAAGTAGTAAACACTTAAGTTCCAGAGCAGGCTGCAAAATATGAGGACCATTTTCCAAGGGCTGCTGGATCTTTATCCTTACTTTTCCCAGGTAGGGTAAGCTTTGGGAATCTACTCATAATACCACTAAGGCAGTATGAATGATGAACATAGTACAGTTGCACAAGTATTTCTTACCTGTAACAGTATATGTTTGTATTTTACACTTCCTCAGTGGCACTATCCACCCACCATTACCCTTTTTTGTATGTAGTTTGATGGCATCCAACCTTGTTGTCTTGTTGGCTGGCTTGAGTTACCTATGTTGGAGTTTTCTGGCTACGAATTTGTTGGTTTCAGGCAATGCTTGCTTCTATTGGTTCTTCCTATTTAGCACTAAAAGCCTGAGTAACTGACTTTCAGTTATAGGGGTTAGGCTTCTCCATTGGGAGGGCCTTAGCCAATTCCTTATCACAGAGAGTCAGAGGAGAGGATTCTGAGTTCTGGAAATTAGCCAGTATGGGTTAGTGCAGACACAGAACCCATATGCCACTGACTCAGTATGAAATTTGAACATCTACTATTACAGGTACTGTAAGTAGGATTTACGCAACTGTACTTTTCTCTCCGTCATACATATTTTTGTTCTTCCGGTTTCAACTGTTGCCTATTCCTGCTGTAATGCATTCCTTCCTTAGCCACCTACTGAATTCATTGTTTTCTTTCTTTGCTCAGCTTGTGCAGACAACACTTGCAAGAATGCTACTACATTCTCTAAAATGTTCATAGGTCATAGTACATCTTCAGTGCCCTTTGCTTATTCCCATGTGTACATTTATGTGGGAGTAGCCCCTTTTTTCTTGTTGCCTGGCACATTGCATGAACTTCCTCTTTCAGAATCAGTCCCATCACTATCTCTGCCTACACTAGGTGCCTTCTCTCACATCTTTTTTCTTTCTCAGTTTATCTTCTAAACACTAGTAACCTCACCATACCATCCATTATCTTTACTGTCGTTACATTCTGTATCTCCTGTCTGTTGTTGTCCTTTGTCTCCAAAGCCATAGCCTAGGATTCCCACATCCACAATGCTAAGCTACCCAGCATTATATCTGCAGCATTCTACCCACATCTTCCATTTCTCTCTCTCTCTCCTGTTCGTATAAAAAAAGACTGTACAATTTAGCCACATGTACATTTGACAGAGGATCAGGATTGTCAAATAAATAATGTAAAAAGGTCTGCATATCCAGTAACCTGTCCATCAGTGCTCTTAATTACATGCATCATGTTAGCACGTACTAAAGTTCCATGTTGAATTAGATAAAGGAATGCACTTAAAACTTACCAGACTCAGTCTGATGCCATCTATAAACATGATAAATTAAAAGGTGCATGTTGTAAAATAGGAGTCTGTACATTAATACATGCTGGTTAAGGCAGATAGTGCTGTTTGGAGAAGACATGCTTTGCTCAGGACAGAATATGTAAAATATTGGCTCCTTGCAAGTTTTCTTGGTATAGAGGGATAATTCCTTGACTATAACCCAGATGGCACAAGTTCCCCTAGCAGCTCACCTGCTAGTAGAACTGGCCAAGGAGATAATGGAAATGATAAGACAAAACCTGCTCACATGTATGTATGTGTGTGTGTGTGGGGGGGGGGGGGGGGTATGTCAGGGTGCATCTCTGGTGAAGACCAGAGATCACCATTGTCACTTGCCTTACAAAGAGGTGGGGCTATTTGATAGGACACCCAATGTGGGAACACTTTAGATCTAAATAGAAAACCTCAGTTCCCCATGGTAAATGATGGCTGTATTCCTGCTGTTTGCCTCTTCTCTGTAAGAGAAATGACTGAGCCACAAGCCTCTTGCCTTCAGGAGGAAGGAATGGAATAGTTGGGTTGAGCGGGAAGGAAGCTTGATAGTCAGACTGGAGACTGAAGCAAAAAAAAAAATAACTCAGTTGCTGGATAATGCTTCTGTTACTCAAAACTTAATGTTTGGTCAGCCTACTGATGGCAGTATGGCAGACGTTGAAAAGAAGGCACTCACTTTTCACAGACACATCATGTCCTTGTAATGGTTGTTGCTGCAGTTGCTTGCATTATACCCAAGTGTTTCTGTGGGTAGTTCATTTTCCCCTCCTCTGCCTTGTTAGCAGCAGCATTTTAGGAGCTTTGGAAGAGAGGTCCTTGGTTAAGTTCTGTTTTTTTTTTTCTCTTGTCACTAATCATCCCTCTTTTATGAGTCACTGTTAGTGAGGGGAAAATAAATGGTGGCTCCCAAAGAAGATTTCAGTCCTGGTACTGACATTTTATGCCAGATTAAGTGCTGTACTTTTTGTTTACCCAGCTTTGCCTGTATATAAATACCCCCTTTGGAATGTTGAATATCCAGTGGGGATTTCTGACTCTGTAAGTCCATTTTCTTTTTATAATTTAATACTCCCTATCATCATCACAGTGTAAGTTTTACATGGTATTACTGATTTTATGACCAGTTACAGGTCTAAGTAAAAGAAAGCAGCCTTCCCTATACATTTTCCTGAAGGTAACTTGAAGTGTATCCTAACAGGTACAATTATCTCATCAGTTATTAAAAAAATCTTGTTTAATATAAACAGCCTTAGCCGTAACTGTTTTTATTGGCATTACTTCTGCATTTTTTTCAGAAAATGTAAACCCATGGGTAAACTCAAAATACTAAAGAAGTTGTTGCCACACCTTGTATTTTAATAAACAGATCCCATTTAACATTGTTAACACCAGAGTAGTAAATAATTAGTTTCTTAACAGCTTTAGGTAGGGTAATTACATCCTGAATTTCTGAGTAAGAGAACACTGATACCTTTATGATTGTTTTTTGTCCACTGATTGTATAACCCTGCTCAAAGTGCTCAAAGTCTAATTCTGGAATCCATCTAAAGTATTTGCTTTTACTGTCTCCCTTTGCTTAGAATGTAAAATAACATCCATATGGTACTAATTTTTGTCTTTGTCAGGCTTTGATTTAGAAATGCAAAAAAAACATCCATATGGTACTCATTTTGTCTTTGGCAGGCTTTGATTTAGAAATGCAGAGGGGGAATGCCGAGTTCATTATTAACTGTTCAGCAGTGGGTTATAATTCCAATTGCTGATCAGCAGTAATAATTTCAGAAGTTTCAATTAAAGGTCACTTACTTTTCCACTATGCCGTTATTCCTCTTCCTGGTTTTGCATTTCTTCTTCTTGTAATTCACTGTCATTGATTCATTTGAGTTTTAATTTATTATTCACTTTCATGAACTTTTGCTGGTCTGTAATGTTGCATTTAGCAGTTCATCAGCTCTGATTCCCAGACTAGTGTTTAGAGGCTGAGCAAGAGCACCAGTTAATAAGACAGCACGAGTGATCTGTTCTTCAAGTTATGAATTTATTTTCATGTTTTGCATACTTCAGGAAGAAAAATTAACCATGATATTTTATGATTATTCTCATAGGGATAACACTTACATAGTTTGGTTATTCATCTCACATTTAGGACGTTTTGTGAATATATTCCATTCTTTGGGCCTCTTAAGTATTAGTTTTAGAGCTACAGTCAGTCTGCACTATCACAGCATTACTTTTTGCAGTTACTTATATGCTAACCCCTCAGGGTGTATATATATATATATATATATATATATTATATATATATATATATATATATATATATATATATATATATATATATATATATATATATGGAGAGAGAGAGATATATAAAGCCCTGACTAAGGCACAGGTGATCCAAGCTCGACTGGTGTCTCAGGCATCTGAGGTGCTCGCACAGAAGGATGGGTTTGCCCATCTTGAAGGGAGGGCATGCACTTGCAAGCACCTCACTGTATATTCCTGGCAGGAGGCACAGCCTGCGAGAAGAATAGGTGGAGAACATTGGCTGAGTCGACTGAGGAGGGACGAAATATCAGAACTTTCTCATTCTGCCCATGGATCTTAGCAGATGTGCTCTCAGAAAGAGAAAAAGTTAGAACATAATGTAAAAATACTCCCCAGAAGCAGCCACATGATACTGCACCATTCATAGTCCTCAATCGGCTCACCAACCCCAGAACTAGGTCAGGTATAGCCTGGGGAAGGCTACGGCAGGTTCAGTAGATCCAGTGAATGAGATGAGTAATTGGTAACAATATTCAGCTGCGGGGAGACAAAAAGAATTACAAAAAAAAATATTTTGCAGGCACAGATGCTCCATCCCATGCACAAACATATTTTATTCAGAATATAAATATAGTCATGTAGTCAACAAAGCAGTAAGAGCGTAGAATAAATTGAAAGAATCTAAACCTCAGGCATTAATATCTAAGACCAGTTAAACAGTACTTTTTTCTGCAAGTAAAAATTGCCAGTAGTAGCCTGTGCAAAAACTAGTACGCATGACTACAACTACCAGCTAAAGCTAAAGGCCTAAATGTTGATTGAGGAACGTGTACAGTAATTAAAAAGTGTAATCCCCATTCATAAACAGTAAAATAAAAACCTTTTAGCATACTCAAGTGTTTCTGGATATCTACTTTGTCACCCCAAAGCATCTATCCCAGTATCACTGAGGCTTTGTTAAAACAGCTCATAATTGGTAGCTCAAGTACACACATTTTTGAAACACATTATCTTGTGAGCAAATTACACACAGAAAAAAAAACTCCAGGAAGACGAGCCTCCCCTTAGCTCCATACCCACTTAGAAAGGGTTGTCAGGCAGTGTAAAACATGTTTCTGTGTTTCCCCAGGAGTTTGTGAGATCAGACCACCCCCTACACAACCACTAAATAGTAATATACATGCAATATCTGCTCCTTTGTAAAGCAAGTGACAGTACATGAACAACAGTGACTTGAGCTCAGGTGATCAGAGCTTGCAACTTTACACTGTTTTTAATGGATCTTGCACAAACACCATACAGGAACGGTATATTACATTTTAGGAGACAGATTTCTGTAAATCAAACTGTAAAACTGCTTTAAATTATTTCTTGATAATACTTGAAATATACTGTCTTTAAGTGTGGTTTAGGATCCCTTAAATACTTGTGGTAAGCATTTTATTAGAGTAAGAAATGTAACAGGGTGCCACAGTGATGTAGCAATTAATATTTTTACCTTACAACACTTGGTTCTCCAGTTCATTTCCTGATTGGGATGTCTTCTTCTCTGTAGAGTTTCTGCATGTCCTCCTTGTGCTTGCATGGGTTTTTGCCAGATACTACAGTATCCCCTCCAACCCAAAGACAAGTATTTGGAGAATTGATACATAGGTTCACATGCCACACACAAACTTGAGTGTGCATATGTGTGTGTGGGTGAGTGGGTGTGTGGGGGATGTGTTTGTTGCGGGGGATTGACTTGAGAGAAAATGTCATGCTGTCATCCTATCCTGAAATAGTTTTTTTTTTCCTTGTGCCTATTAGTCTTAGGGTAGCCTCTTGCTCCCCTGCAATTGTAAACTGAATTAAGTGAGTATAGGAGAATAAATATGTGAGTGAAAAGGAGATACAAATTAGAAAACACAATTTATTCAGCACATCTGATACTTGGAGCCAGTTTCAAAAGACTTGCTGTCAGTGACTTAACTCCAGTACAAGAGTAAGACTTTGGCCCCCAGTATAAGCCTGTTTATACATAGGCTGTATACCAAGTAAGTCTTTCAGAACTTGAGTCGGCTTACACTGCAGTAATTCACTTACATTGAGAACAAGTCTTTTGGAATCTGGACCTTGGTCAGGATATTTTAACTCCTTAACTGCAGTAGCAAAAAATACTCAGTGCTGCAGCAATTCACTTCTGTTCTGGGTGCCAAGTATTTTTTTTTGTAACAGTAACAATTCAGGGAAGAGATATGGATGAATAAGTTAAAAATTGTTACAAGGAAGTCTGCAGAATTTCTAAATTTTAAACTAAGCATTTTTTGGGAAGGGAAAATTCTTCATTCAATCATTCATTCATTTTACACAGGTAAATCACTGTGTGAACAAATAAGTGGATATGGTTTCATTTATAAGGTTTCTTTAATTAGTGACATAATCCACACAAGTGTCATCATTATTTCCCTGATGTATATGTAATCATTATTTTGCAAAAATGTTGCTTATATCTGGCAGGAGGGATTACATACTACTGCTAGACCCATTCGTTTAGTATTAGAATGCAGGAAATTTGAGAAGGAGCTTTCTTCAGAGTTTTTCAGAGCACTTTAAAACTGTTGTAGGTGATTTTACTAACATTTTGCATACTGTCGGGTCCAGGGACACACATTTAATATTTTTTGGCTTTTTTTGGTTTTGAAAGGAAATACTGGCTGAACATCTTTATAAAAAAAACAGGATATAGCAGTGTGCTGATTAGGGAGATGAAATAAGTCTAGTGACAGTAATTTTATGAGATCCTTTCTTTATCCATTTGGAAGTTGGTTATTTGTTGTCGGATATATTCACAACAGTCTCTAGAAAATGTGGAAAATATATAGCAGTTTTTCTGCTTGGTTGTTACCATGAATATAGGCTGATAGTGTCTGGCCTACCAGGTGTGAGCGTACACAGCAGTATGAAAATAGCCTGAGAGAAATATATTTATTCATTCATCAAGGTTCACTGGTTCATACCTCTCAACTGTCCAGAATTTTACAGAATGTACAGATTTTTTGCTTCAAATCTTTGGTCTGTTCCTCAAACATTTGTGGTTTTCTGGTAATTTGTTGAGGATTACAGCCACTAAATCATGGCATACATCTGAATTTCAGATTTTATTTAGTTCAGAAAATGCATGTTAATGCAAAACCTGCTATTGTAGCAAATTTTAAATTGTATGAGCAGTATTTAAAATCTGTCCCATATTTTGGCCCTTTGCGTACCCCCAGCAGTTTTATACAGACTTCTTGATCAAAAGAGTTGAGAGGTATTCTGGTAGTCTACACACCCCATCAGGTAGGAAACACACAATATTATACAGAGGTAGTTGTGATCTGAAGTATTGGTTAGACTTCCTGACTGTAGCAGGACATAATAGTGAATTGAACAGGGTGACAAAAAATGTGATAGCTTATGGATTTTTGAGAGATCTTTTCTAACCTTTTAGAAAGATGGCCATTCGCTACTTGATAGGTAATATGTCTACAGTGTCTATAAGTTATTTTACAAATAAACAAGCAGTTTGCTGCCTGGTTGTAGTCATAAGTACGGATTGGATATATTGATAATCCTAAATCCAGCAGGGTACAGCAGTGTACTCACCATGCTTATAAAAAAATGGCAGTTTAGAAATTATTGAGTGATGTTTATCATATTGATCACTGTTGCAGTAGCCTTAGCTATAACGGATGGCTAGTATCCTTAGCTTTGGGACATCTTGATAATACCCAAGTTATCAGTCAGCTCTAGCTGAGCTGACACAAAAGACAAGCTTGGGCATCCAGCCCTTCAGAGCTTGCCTGCTGTAGAAGAGAGCAGTCCTCTGTGGGCTTTTGTGGATTGACAGTCAGCTTGTGCTGTTCCTTTATTTATCAGATTAGTTCCCTTTGTTTTCTTGTACTTGTTTAGGAAGTTTATTTTTAAGCCAGGAGTTTGTATTTAATGGACCATTGTGAGACTTTACTTTTAAACGGGAACACACATTTTTCCTACCAGTTTAAAAGTTATTTAAAGCAATTAAAAACATTTTTGTGGAGAAATTGTGTTTATTTTACTTTTGGGGGTTGATAAAGTATTTTAAAGTGCTTTTCAATGTATTTTTATGTGAAAAAAGTGACTTTTAAATACTTTAAATTTTTACCGGCTCTTACTGCTTGATTTCCCCAGAAAAGAGGCACCATTTTTAGATAGACCACGTAGCAAAACAACCAGTTCCATGGTCTGTCCTTCTTCCGGTCACAAAAAGAAAAAGTTAAGCAAACAGCCTTTGCCACTACACAGTTTGCCTCAGCCGCAGGTGGGTGACTCTGCTGTTGCTATAGCTTGTTCGTCAGACCACTCATCTTTTACCCCGGATCCCTCTGGTGTAGCACATACAGCCACTATAGACTGGGGGTTAGCCACATCTTTGCTGCTGTTGGAGTCCCCACAGTAGTCAAGGGAGAGACACTATTGACAGTTCTGGGAGAGGGAATATATGGAAGACTTCCTTGTTTGGTCAGAATGTTGTGTCCATCCCTGGGAAAGCAGCTGTTGCTGCCATTAATAACACTTTTGGCCCCATTTTTACTGTCAAAAAGAAACAGAAAATTAAACAGGTATCTACTCCTCAAATTTCTTTAGACAGGAATAGTTTATTGTGTCTAGCTTAGGTTTTAATTCAGGATTTTTTAAGGTGGTTTCTGGTAAAAGAAAAAGAGAGACTTCCTTTAATGAAGAGATTCAAGATTTTGAATCTGGACAAGAAGGTGAAGGAACAGCTATAAGGTTTTCTCCTCAGTTTTCTGATTTTTGACTCAGAATAGCTCAGTGTTTGATTCTCACTTTAGGAGGGTTATCTTTCCTGTAATTGTTTCCAGAATGTGCCATTGTTTTTAGTGGGAAAACTCTTGAGTTTTCTCAGTCCCAAAGAAAATACTACGAGCTGCTACAGAATAAATTTCCAGAACCTGCACCCATTCCTCCAGTTCTTTCTGCTTTAGAGAGAGATTGTGTGTGTGTGTGTGTGTGTGTGTGTGTGTGTGTGTGTGTGTGTGTGTGTGTGTGTGTGTGTGTGTGTGTGTGTGTGTGTGTGCAGATAGACTATATAAATTCTTCAGTCTTTTAAGTTTTTATACCCTCTTCTATAACATTACCCAGCAGCTTTAGTTAATCCTACTGCTGCTAAACATTTGGTTAATTCCAATCCTAGTCTTTCTGATAAGGATGGAAAGATTCTTGATAAGTATGGGACAAAAGTGTATGCTTCTGCAACTTTGATTTTCAGAATTTTGAATTGTCAGGCTCGTGTTAAAGTTTATCCTAACTGTGAAAGTGTGAGGAATATTTTTCCTGCAGTTTATTCTTCTTGTGAGAAAGTTCTGTTTTCAATTTAGTTTCTTCCATTTCACAGGTCACAGCTAATTGCTTACATTGTGTATATGACTCAGTTGATGGTTCTTCCAGGGGTACGGCCACTGGTACTGTTTTGAAGAGATTTGTCTGACTGCAGTGTCAGAACCTCCCAGATGTTATGAAAAAAATGAGAGTTTAAATTCTCCTTTTGCAGTTTTTGGTTCCCGTGCCACATAGGTTATCAAAACATGTGATGAAAAGGGTAAGTTGATACAGGATATCTTTAAAATATTTCAACCCTCCTTTTCCAAATTTTCTAAAGAATTCTTTAGTTCCTTATCCAGTTTTGGGGAAAAAAAATAAAATAAGTAGTCTCAATAAAATATTGGTAAAGGTATGATCTGATGTTGTCAGTTTTCATTCTTCCTCAACTTATGGGTTCAGATCTGATACTCGGATCCAGCTCGGCTGTTATTCTCACTCATGGCCACGAACAAACTCTCGAGCTCCTGCCTTACCTATAATGCACCACCCCTTATATCACTCAGATCTTGTTAGAGCTTGGTCGCTTTCAGCTCTCAAGTTTTCTTTAAACTATAAGTTATTTCTTCTTATTATTTCCTTCTAATTTTAATGAATTACTGTTTCTTCAATTTTAATCTGAAGTCTAGTTTATAGACTTTTCTCCTTTACATCTAGGAAAAATCTGCCTCGCTTTACCTTTTGAATTGTTTTATAACTACTAATGCAGGAAATAAATGGAGTAAAGCTTTTTTGTCCCTTTACCAGCCATTTTTCTCCATTATTGTGACAGTTTATTTTACAGCTTTATTTTTCTGTTTTGATGTCAGTGTTTTATTACTACTGATATTTTTTTCTGTACAGCATTTATTGTAGTTCTTTAAATTCCCGTGCTACAACCTTGATTATATTGTTTAGGACTGCAGTTTTTATCACAAGTGTCGGCAGACAGGAAAGAATAAACTGATGTTAAAGGCTTTACTGCCATCTTCTTTTTTCTGATGCCATTGCTGGGGCTGAACCCCTCCCCTCATACAAAATGTAAAGACTTGTCAAAAGGTCTAGTTTCTCAATTTCTCTAGTCCCTGCTTTTCAGAACTGAAAAGAAAGAACAAAAACTGCATCCAAAGCTATGTGCAATCCGAACGTCATCGGATCTGACCAAACAGTTCTTCAGAACTTAAACAAAAGAAGAAATAAGTTAGTATTTAAATGTTTGCTGATAACTACCTTTTTCTTAGAATATTGCTGTAGTTCTGCATTCATGAACTTTTCAAAAGCTCCAGGTATTCAAATTCTTTGGCTTCATATTCATTATAAACAAACAAAACAAAAAAAAAAAGAGAGAGAGAGTTTTAAAGAGTTCGTTCAGATCCAGCCACCTCGAATCCGGCATCTCTAAGATCTCTTCCGGACGTTAAATCCTCTTCTCATCCAACAGGTTTGAATCCTATCATGGGATCTTAAGTTTTTTTGGATCCAACAGGCTTAATTTTTATCTTCAGACAAGAATTACGAATCCAACGTCCCCTAAGACTTTTTTCAGATCTTAAGTTCTCCTTGGATCCAAAAGGTCTGGTGTTACTCCTGTATTAGATCCTAAGCCTTCAGATCCAACAGATATAATTCTTATTATGGAGACATGGAATGATTTTGGATACAAGCTCTCTGGATCTAAAACATTTTCAGCCTCCTTCATATCCTAAGCTTTCAGATATGACAGACAGAAGTTTGACTCCAGAGAAACTAGGAAGTGTTTTGAATCCAAAGCCCCTAGGGTCCTCTTTGGATCCTAATTTCTCTTTGGATCCGACAGGTTTTGGTTGTTACTTCTACATCGGATCCTAAGTCTTAGATCCAACAAACACGAGTTGTATTCCAGAGACTTTGAAAGGTTTCAGATAAAAGCTCTTCAGATTCAAAGCCTTTAGAACTTCCTTTGCATCCTAAACCTTCAGCTCCAACAGACTAATTTTAACTCCAGTGCAAAGCTCGAAAGACTTTGAATCCAAAGTCGTAGTGCTTCTATGGGCCCTAGTCCTCCTCGTATCTGATTGGCTTGCTGTTACTTCTTCATTGAATCCTAAGCATTTGGCTCTGACAGACAAATTTTACTCCACAGAATTTGAAAGATTGAAAGATGCAAAAGCCTTTCAAACTTCCTTCAGATCCCAAGTCCTGTTTGGATCCGATGGACTTGGTCCCTATGGTGATTAGTTCCTTTCCTTCTGATTTTCCCTTCCCGCTCAATTTTTTTATTCAGGATGTGGATAAAATGATGTGAAATTTTCTGTGGCTCAAATCCAGATGGAGATTTAACCAATTCTGCCCTCTCATGGATTTGTAAATGCGTCTGCTAAGTCTAATTTTCCCCCTTTTCCTACCCGGCCAGTGGTACCCTCCAAGAGATTTGAATTCAGATAAAAGAAAGGTTCTGTCATTCATTCTTTAGATATAACTGTCCATTTCTTTTTAGATACCTTTGTATCAGAGTGGGTCTGGAACACCAGATCTAAGAGATTTTTGGTTCAGTCCCAACCTTTTACTTTCCTTCTTTGAAAACTCCGGTTCTGAGTAATGGGAGATGGGGAGTTTTTCCCAGTTATGCCGCTTTTCTCTTGCATGATACCCAGAACCTATTTCTAGATCCTATTCACTTGTACCACCTACACAGCCATTCAATCCTAAAGTACCCTTTAAGAGGCTACAAAGAGATTTGATTAAAGGACTGTCTAATTCACTTTGTAGAACCAAAAATTGCTGACCCTCATCTTCAATAGTCTGTCTGAGGCTACCCTACGGACGATATCCTGTTTGTCCATGAGGTTTATCTTGCATACTGCAGAAGGTGTCTCTAGGGCTGCAGGTTCAGGCATTTCCATCAGGAGACATGCTTGGATGAGCCACGATGATTTTGTGCTGTCTTTCAAGTCACCTTTTGTCAGTGCTACCTTTGTCGGTTCTTTTTGGTTTGGCCCCACAGATAAGGATATAAAGACCCTATCTGAAGTAGGTGCCCCCTTTTCCGTCCCTTCAATGTTTTTTTTTTCCCTCCCCAAGGCACAGGAGGGAGCGATAATAGCTAAAAAAAAAATCAGTGACAGAGGGCTCCCACAATTCTAGAGTCTAGAGATAACTTCTTCTGAAAGGAGACCTCAGTGCCATCCTGTGCAGACAGTCAGGAATCTCTTATCTCTATACCAGGAAGCATGGCTAATCATAAGAAGGACGCTTCCTTGCAGAGAATCTTTTGCTGAGATTATATAATTCCCTTTTTGCCTTCCACCCCCATTACCCAAGAAGCAGCTTAGAGTCATCCGAAAGTTCCCTCTTGACTAACAGAATCTGTAATTGACTCAAAATACTTCTAGTGCCTAAATAAAATAGGATACTGTTGATCGATTTTAAGTCTCACTGTGTTGAACAATTCTGTTCAGCGCACTAAATCCTAATTAGTCTTGGTTCAGTCCAATTTTCCCCTCCTAAGCAGGACAGCTGGATGAAACTGGTAGACCTTCAGGAACAGTACTATCACATACAATGAATAGACGATCCAGGAAGTTTGTAGTTTTGAATAGACGATCCAGGAAGTGTTTATAGTTTAGGCTGGGAGCCAGTCGTTACCAAGTCAGAGTCCAGCCTTTTGGCTTAACCACAGCGCCCATGGTGTTCACCAAGTGTATTGCAGTACTGGCATCTCACTTAACTTTGCAAGGATCCTGTACATTTCCATTTTTGGCCGACAGGCTCATTACTGCTCAGACTGAGCTTTTACTGGCAGAAATCTGAGATTAAGTGTGATAGTCTTGTCCACAATTTGGAATATCCATCAATAACAAGTCATAATTCTAACCAACCTGCACATTACAGCTTATAGGAACAATTTTTCAACACAGTGTCTATCCTATCATCTCTACCCTTTTGCAGAGTACAAACAATAGCTCAGAAAATATTTGGTAGTAGCAGAATATCAGCAGGATTGATTCCGCAAGTTTTGTGATCAATGTCAGTGGCAATAATCCTACTTCCTTACCAAGAATAGATACTACGAGCACAAAGATAAACTCTCTCTCAACCTATTTTGATAAAGATAACAATAACTCAGCGAAGCAAAGATTATCTTTCCGAGTGGATGCAGTCAAAACAACTGTGCTTGCCCGTCATTTCCCATCCAAGGCCACATTTGACCATGGTGCTTCCTAGATTGAATGGAGTGGACAATTCCTGGGGAATACAGTCCAGGGCATTTGGTACCCCAAGAAGGCCAACTTATATATACTGAAGGTGTGGCAGTGGGTGATTGTCTTCCAACTGCTTTGTAATTGTAACTCATTTTCTGAGGAATTTCAGTGTGGTAACTGTCAGCTTGAGCAGGTCCAACTTACATCCACACAGCTTGTGTCTCAGCAACAAAGTGACAGACATGGTTTATTTATTTATTTGTTTGTGTATTCATTCACATATTATAAGTACAGGCTTGACGCAAATGAAATTGAATATTTAAATGTAAGAAATAGTTTATGCAAACTAAATGTGTAGAACAACAATGTGGACGAATATAAAACGTGATAGGCACTTACAATGCATCTTAATAAAGATTACTTCAGAAAGCATCAACTTTGAAAAACAAGCCCTCCTCACTGTATCTTACTGACCTCAACTAGGATGGTTCCCCATCCTTTTGAGTTTTTTTTCTGTACTTACCTTCAATTTTAGATCTGTCTACAGAATTTCTGTCTCACCTGACAGGCATGATTCATCTGCACATGTCTGGTCTAAAACTGATTGCGTGGGTTTTTTTCATTATATTGGTAGTCAGGCAATCTCTGCATTGTTTTTTGCCCAACCATTCCATTCTGTTACCTTCCCATAGTAACTCTGTATGAGGAATCTCTACAGAAATTTATTGAGAAGATTTTTTCTTTGTTGAGTAGAGCAGTATCAGGTAGAACCTTTCACAGCCCCACTACGTTCTGTTCTTGAATTTCTAGCCACTTTATTTTAAGAGGGTGCTAGTTTATTGAATGTCTAACTTCTGCACACAACCTTTATCGAATTTCTATGTAGATTTTCAGAAGTCTTCTCTGGCTTCCTCTAAACTTTGCAAAACATTTTTTAATGGTTTTCTTTTACTTAGACCTCCTTACAAAGATCCCATACCACCATGGGGTATGCAGTTGGTATGGCGAACTTTGACACAGTCTTCTTCAAACTACAGTCAAATGTAATCTAAACTTCTTTACCTTTTAGTTACATTTATTTCCATTGAATAATGTCAGAACTTCAGGCATTATATTCTAAGTCCCCATCTTGTTTTTCCACATGGGTAGGCCACTTCACATACAGATGCTTCCTTCCTACTGAGGGCAGTGTCCGAATCCAGCATTAACCAACCAAATTAACCTGCCATTATTTTTTCCCAGACTTTCCAAATAAAGGAGAGTATGTGCTGTGCTTACTAGATGTTTACAGGTAGTGGCATTTGTACCTGCACAGAACTAACAACTTAGGAAGACATATCAGTTCTTGGCTTCCTTGACACATCACAAAATGGGCAAATTAGTCACAAACATAAGTATAACCAAGCAGTTGACAGTTTATATTTTGTATCCATTAAATTGAATTTACCCTAACAAACCAATACAAGCTCGTTCAACTACACCTATGACCACTTCCACTATATTGCAGTCTAGGCTACGCATGGAGTCCAGTTATGGGACAACTACTTGGTCAAATCCTAATACCTTTGTCATTCATTACAAATTGGAGGCCAGTCTTGAGAGAAAGAGAGACCTTTGCCTCAACTGTACTCAGGAATATCCTTCATTAATATCTGCTCAGGAATTTAGATAGCTGGCTACTCTGTCCCATACGTTGAGGAAGAATGAAAATTGGCAACATCAGATAAAGAATTTATGCACTTACCATACATCTGTGTTTCATCTGTGTTGTCCATTTTCATTCTTCTTCAAGTCTCCACCCTCCATCCCCCTCCATTTATCACAAGTGAATTCTAGAGGAGTGAAATTCTTGGGGCACTACATGTCCTATGTGCTGAACTCTAATTATGGCAATTTTCTTTGGTCTTCTTGTCAAGCTGCAAACAAGATCTGAGGGATGTTAGGGTGGTGCATTGTGGGTAGGGAAGGAGTTCGAGAGTTTGTTGGTGACCACAAGCTAGAACAGCATCCGATTTAGATTCAAATATCGGATCCAAACCCATACGTTTGGGGAAGAATGAAAATGGACAATACAGATGGAATGTTATGATAACTTATTTATGCATATTAATCTTGATTAATATGATTAATTATTCATACTGGACTCTATGGAGTTCATGAATCTCCTGTGATGAAGCTTTTATCTGCAGCATTGATATACGTTGAATTTGTAAATTATAAATAATGATATTTTATAGTTTAGCTTCTAAAATCAATCTTTGAAGACTATATTATGGTTGAGCTTCAAAGTTATTGTTAGGTTCATTTCTATAGTGGTGTCCTACACTACTTATCTTATTTATTTATTTTGGTTTTGCTTGTGGTATTTGTTCATGATTCTGTTCTTAAAAGAATATATTATTCATAAGATCTGAGGTATTTTATAGGATATATATATACTCTGAATATTGGGCGCCTACTGAATTTGACATTAGAACTTATCCTTTATCATAATTATATATTTTTGTGATCATACCATCTCTGCTGTGGTTAATATGGCAGCGTTTCTACTGTGCTAAGCCTAGCCAGCTGCCACAATATGACAGTTTCCTTTCATGTAATTATTAATTCTTTACGACATAAATACCGTCACATTTGTTTGTGGCTCTGCTTTAAAGACATATAATATCTGCATAAGGTTCTTTGGCGAACATGCTGAGACGATATAGTCTTTATAATAATCCTTATGAGTGTATAGATACATATAAACTAATTGTCTTGTAATAATTATTTTTATGAGATGCAACATTATTTAGTGGCAACACATACGCCTAAAGATGAGCCAGGATTGTTAGTCTAACAAAAACTTTAGTGGAAGCTACACTATACATTGCCCCTTCTAAATATGGGCATGGCTTCCTAGTCTAATTTACGGAGGTTAAATGAAAATGCTTGAGCTACTTGAGTAGCCTTATCTATCTCATTATTTTGTTAATTAATGTGATATATTTTGGTCTGCCTTCCTAACTAAATATGGGCATCGCTTCCTGATCTGATTTACTGAAACACAATGCTGATGTCTGAATAGTTTTATATATCATTGTAAATAATGCAATATTCATTTGCTTGAGATTTATAATGATGAGCTTTAAAAGAGCTAAGTGGAATATTAAATAGATCTTTAGGTTGGTCTTAGATACAATGTTAGATAGATAAAATTAACACCACTGTTTTGTTTTGTTTTGTTTTGCTTTGTTTGTTGGAATTTTATAAACAAGCTCAAAGCTTGCTAATTGATTTTAATTATTTAATTGGTGTAACTAATTGGTTAATTATGACAAAGGGGTTTCTATAAAAGCATATGGGATTTTATGAATGATTGTAACCTGATGAAGCACAATTTGTTTGTGTGAAAGCGCTCGTTCCTGTTCCACTTTTATATTAAATGATTTTTGGATTACATCGTGGTGGTTTCAAGCAGTTTATTTCATCATTACTTTTTCTACTTGATGCAAGAAACCTCTGGGTGATTGGATTCGTTTTTCTGCAGTTATTTCTCTGGTTCTTTTACCTATCCAGTCATCACGCGATGGAAGTGCAGAATATTGAACTAGACTACAATCCCGTGAACAACTCTTCTCATGACAACTGGAATTGCCTTTTTTATCAACGTGAAAACCCGCTGTTACTCATGGATTTAAATGGTGAGACATGTAAAAGCCCATCTGCTAATGCTGACAATATGCATGAATTTTTGGGAACATGAGAACATTAGAGAATGATCTTTATCGTCTGCATAGACTTGTGTGGCAGAGACGACATCTGCAAGCATGTCAGCATTTTAAAGTGATTCCCCGCGGCATGCGCGTCCTGTGCATGCCGACTTATGGGGATTCTCAACCAGACCTACTTCGGCAATGGCAGAAAATGAACATTGATTTTGGCTTTAAATATATTCAGCTCCTTTTAGATTATTTTTTACCACAGGAAGCTGAGTTATTAGCTAAGGTTGAAGAGCAATACAATTCACTCACTACCACCTATGAATCTGAGTTTTGCAAAGCTAAAATACAAGCCATGAATAAGCAATTGTCCCTATATAGTAACAAACTGGAGCAAATCAAAATGAAAAAACTAAAGCGTGATTGTGAGGATTTTCAGCTCGGCCGAATTTTTGTTTGGCGAGGGTATCCTCAACTTTATCAATCTATCTAATAATGCAGGAGACACTACTTCTGGCTTGGACAATGATGTTCCTGTTAGTGCACACAGCAATACGAGCAACACAGGATCGCATACAGAGACTGTACCTAATGAAACATCTGTACTATCAGATACTCCAGCTCTATCAATACCCTGTAACCAGCAAGGTTTGGCACAGATGTTAAATACAGGTGCGAAACCTAAAGTTACAGTTTCCACCTTTAAACCGACAGCACCCGTGCCTTTGAATTTTCCCCTCCCTTACAAAGAGGTAGTGCGAGCCCGATCTCACAGTCGGGAGGGAAAAGGAAACTATCAGGAGAAAGAAAGGAGCAACGAAGAAGAGTGAAGATTTGAGCTTCTCATCAAATCATGGAAGGTGCATTATAGAAAAATTGGAGAATACTGACTTAAACTGTTTATTTTTTAATTTATCATCTAGAACATTTTCAAATTATGCCGTGAATGTTCTAAACAAGGGCTTATCCTTCATACTCTCTCAGCATAGTAATATCACTGACACTCTCATAGGTCTACGTAAATTTTGTAGAAAATTATCATTGAGGTTAATGTTTAAAAATAGTAATACACCTGACTCTGTTAACACACTTGGTAACAATTCTAAATTCGTTTGCAGAAAGAAAAGTGTTTTACACCACCTATGACACCCATAGTGGACTGTTTCTTGAGAATATGTGAACGTGATTTGTATGCTTACTATGAGAGCCAACTGAAAAAGAATATTTTCGTTAATCTTAATATGGAGGAAATGTCTGAGTTGAATATGATGTGTAATGATCCTGATATCATTTTTAAGCCAGCAGATAAAGGAGGGGGGATAGTGGCTATGGATGCGACTTTTTATAATGATCAAATGCTTCGCATGCTAGATAGTGACACTGCCTATAAAAGGATTGAGAAGTCACATGTAACTACACTAATACAATATGTTCATGATACTCTTTATGATATGCTCATGACCAGGTCCATTGAAAAACCTCTTTATGACTTTTTATTAGTAGAGCTCCCCCTTATTCCTATTATCAAAGGCTTGCCGAAACTACACAAAAAGACATATCCACCACCATTGAGACCTATTGTCTCTGGTGACCATTGGGTCACCTATAATGCATCACTTTATATACAGGATAAACTAGGTGCCTTTGTAAAACAGATTCCTACAGTTCTTCTGGACTCTTATAGGCTTCTAGATGATTTGAAGTCAGATATCATAACTAAGGAAATAATGAATAGTACTATTTTTGTGACTCTAGATATTGAAAGCTTATTTACGAGGATTCCCCATGATTATGGCCTAGAAGCAATAAGAAGCCATTTGACTCAACTCAAGGTTTCCAATAATGAGGTCATGAATATATGTTGCCTTTTAGATCTAGTCCTGAACAACAATGTCTTCCTCTACGACAATGTGGCATATGCACAGACATGGGGGTTGCCATGGGGACCCCTGTGCTAATGCATATGCCAACCTTGTCGTTCTGGAATGGGAAAAGGAATTTATATTTAGTGATCCAAGGTTTGCAAGCGTCGTATTATACAGGCGTTTTGTAGACGATGTATTAATCATATGGAATGGTGATGTAGATAGCCTCACTTCATTTATTGACTATATGAATGGTGTTACTCCGTTCTTTAAGTTTAGCTATGATCTTTCCTACCACCATATAAATTTCTTAGATATTACCATCAAAAAGGACAACGAAAATAGACTAGCTACAACACTTTACAGGAAAACCTGCTGGAGGAATGGGATCCTCCACTATGATAGTTTACATCCACGGCACATTTTTCCAAACATAATAAAGAATCAAATGGGAAGGATAGATAGAATTTGTAGTGATAGATTTGACTCTCTAAGCTTGATGGAAACTCAAACTAGATTTTTTGTGGAAAGGGGATATCCGATTAAATTGATTAATGAAATAACAGAGCCATTAATTAATGATACTGGGTCCTATGTTAAAAAGCCTAATGTTTATTATAATTCCAATAGGAAGACATTTAATACCATGTCTTATGATATTAAATACACCAATGATGTACAGCATTTGACCAATATAATAAAGGGCAATTGGAAAATTCTATTGTCAGATGCATCCATTTCAGAAGTTATAAACAAAAAACCAACTTTTAGATATATGAATTGTATGAACATAAAGAGATTATTATGTAAGGAGAAATTAATTAATAGATCTACTGACATCAGATCTTTGATAAAAACTGGTACTTTCCCATGTTCTAAATGTTCCTATTGCCATTATATTAGCAAAGATAATGGCTTTACGCCTCCAGATATGACAAGGAACATAATACCTATGCATTATGCAAACTGTAGTACTAGAAACATAATTTATTTGGCCACCTGCGTCCTTTGTGATGCTTACTACGTTGGTTTAACATCACGAAGATTAAAAGATCGAATCTATGAACATGTGTATAACATCAGAAAGAACAATCTTAATAATGCCTTAGCTTTACATTGTAGTATGTACCCTCAACACAGTTTTGTGTTCCAGGTCCTACAGGTGGTGGATTATAACAGAAGGGAAGGTGATAACCTAAATACTCTAGAGGGCTTTGAGCTAAGATGGATATTGAGACTTAGAGCACATTTATTGCCAGGTCTCAATTCTGTAGTCAATCTCCGACCAGCTCTGGTAGGTCCAAGTTAATTATGTAAGCATCTAAACTAAGCTTCGTATACTGAGTCATTTTTATTAAAAATACATAAGTTATAAGTATTTTTTGTTATATATATAATTGATTGATATTATATATTGTCATTATAAATTTATTTTTATTTTTATTTTTATTTTTATTTTTATATTTTTTCATATTTCATATTTGTTGCTTCTATTTTTATTTATGCATATTAATCTTGATTAATATGATTAATTATTCATACTGGACTCTATGGAGTTCATGAATCTCCTGTGATGAAGCTTTTATCTGCAGCATTGATATACGTTGAATTTGTAAATTATAAATAATGATATTTTATAGTTTAGCTTCTAAAATCAATCTTTGAAGACTATATTATGGTTGAGCTTCAAAGTTATTGTTAGGTTCATTTCTATAGTGGTGTCCTACACTACTTATCTTATTTATTTATTTTGGTTTTGCTTGTGGTATTTGTTCATGATTCTGTTCTTAAAAGAATATATTATTCATAAGATCTGAGGTATTTTATAGGATATATATATACTCTGAATATTGAAGCCTACTGAATTTGACATTAGAACTTATTCTTAATCATAATTTTATTTTTGTGATCACATTATTTTTGCCGTGGTTAGTATGGCAGCGTTTCTACTGTGCTAAGCCTAGCCAGCTGCCACAATATGACAGTTTCCTTTCATGTAATTATTAATTCTTTACGACATAAATACCGTCACATTTGTTTGTGGCTCTGCTTTAAAGACATATAATATCTGCATAAGGTTCTTTGGCGAACATGCTGAGACGATATAGTCTTTATAATAATCCTTATGAGTGTATAGATACATATAAACTAATTGTCTTGTAATAATTATTTTTATGAGATGCAACATTATTTAGTGGCAACACATACGCCTAAAGATGAGCCAGGATTGTTAGTCTAACAAAAACTTTAGTGGAAGCTACACTATACATTGCCCCTTCTAAATATGGGCATGGCTTCCTAGTCTAATTTACGGAGGTTAAATGAAAATGCTTGAGCTACTTGAGTAGCCTTATCTATCTCATTATTTTGTTAATTAATGTGATATATTTTGGTCTGCCTTCCCTAACTAAATATGGGCATCGCTTCCTGATCTGATTTACTGAAACACAATGCTGATGTCTGAATAGTTTTATATATCATTGTAAATAATGCAATATTCATTTGCTTGAGATTTATAATGATGAGCTTTAAAAGAGCTAAGTGGAATATTAAATAGATCTTTAGGTTGGTCTTAGATACAATGTTAGATAGATAAAATTAACACCACTGTTTTGTTTTGTTTTGTTTTGCTTTGTTTGTTGGAATTTTATAAACAAGCTCAAAGCTTGCTAATTGATTTTAATTATTTAATTGGTGTAACTAATTGGTTAATTATGACAAAGGGGTTTCTATAAAAGCAAATGGGATTTTATGAATGATTGTAACCTGATGAAGCACAATTTGTTTGTGTGAAAGCGCTCGTTCCTGTTCCACTTTTATATTAAATGATTTTTGGATTACATCGTGGTGGTTTCAAGCAGTTTATTTCATCATTACTCTGTCCCATACGTTGAGGAAGAATGAAAATTGGCAACATCAGATAAAGAATTTATGCACTTACCATACATCTGTGTTTCATCTGTGTTGTCCATTTTCATTCTTCTTCAAGTCTCCACCCTCCATCCCCCTCCATTTATCACAAGTGAATTCTAGAGGAGTGAAATTCTTGGGGCACTACATGTCCTATGTGCTGAACTCTAATTATGGCAATTTTCTTTGGTCTTCTTGTCAAGCTGCAAACAAGATCTGAGGGATGTTAGGGTGGTGCATTGTGGGTAGGGAAGGAGTTCGAGAGTTTGTTGGTGACCACAAGCTAGAACAGCATCCGATTTAGATTCAAATATCGGATCCAAACCCATACGTTTGGGGAAGAATGAAAATGGACAATACAGATGGAATGTTATGATATAACTTTTTTTAAAGAAGAAACGGCAAGGGATGTCCAAAAAGCATTCAGGACCCCACCCCCCATAAAAACAATGACAGTTCAAGTCAACTTAAATACTTGTAGGGCCTTGTTCCCCTCCTCCCACCCTGGCAGTCCCTACTCCCTTCCAGAAAGTCCGAATCTCAATCTTTTTCTTTGGCAACAGCTAGTTTTAGACAAATGGGCTCTGAATATCATTCATCAAGGTTAGGAGGAATTCCTCATCCAGTGAACAAGACAGACTCTCTTATTTTTCCTCATCCTTCAACCCATGCTGTTCCCAGGATTGATAGAATCAGTTTCTCCTTTCCAGGTTGGGAAAGTTTATTTTTATTCAAGGATGTTTCCAGTGTCAGAGAAAGAAAATGCTTGGAGACCAGGTCTGGATCATTTCTTTCCTAAACCTGTTTGTGATCGTGCCCAAGTTAATAATGCTGTCACTTCACAACATGTTACCTCTTCTTCCTCATTCAAGTTTCCTGGTAACACTAGATTTAAAAGATACTTATCATCACAGCCCTATTCATCCAGACGTCAGGCGTTTCTTAAGGTGTTGTGTGTCTGGAACACATTATCAGTCTTGCTCTTTGAACTATCTACTGCACCAAGAGTGTTCACTAAGTGTCCACCTACATTTATAGCTTATTGCAGGTTACAGGTTATCCACAATTTTTCATATTTAGATGACTTGCTTATCTTTGCAGTCTTTTTCAAAGTATCAGGAATCCCTGATTTGGGTCAGAGATCTCTTAAGCAAGTTGGGATTCCAAGAGAACATTCAAACTTCTTTTTTTTAACTCTCATCCAGGATTGTGTTCCTGAGCTATCAGCTAGACACCTCAGTTCAAAGAGTTTTTTCCCCCCATGAAAAAATAGATCTATCTCTAGATCTGTTTGTAAGGTTTCCACTCAGACTTTAGTTACTCTGATGGAATACTTCAGGATTTTGGGTTTCCTGGCATCGATGATTCTCATGAGACCCATGGCAAGATTCCACATGGAAAAGATACAGTGGTATCTTAAGTCTCTTGTTACCATCACCAACATCCTTTATATTTTGAAATCCCAGTGCTGGGGTTTGTCAGAAGAGAAATTACCTGGTGGAAACAACAACTTTCTGTAAATCCATGTCTCCCATTCTTCCTGCCTGCTGCAAAGCAGTCAGCCACCAAAGATGCCTTGGACTTTGTTTGGGGAACAGTTTCAGGAGGATAAAATTGCAAGTTGTGTGGGACACCAAGGACAGATGCAAGCTCATAAATGTACAAGATATGCTTACCCTTATCAAGGCACTCAACTCTCTGAATCACCTTTCACCCTGTGGACCTCTTCAAGTTGTTGCAGACAATATCACAGTCATATGGTACATCAACAAGCAAGGAGAAACCAAGTCAAACTCCATTTGCAGAATAGCCATGTTATTGTGGGATATAGCTTTCAGAGCACAGTCTCACTCTACAGGCATTCTACATTCTGTCAGAGCAAAATTCTGTAGCAGGCAAACTGAGCAGATCAAGGGCATACCTTCACAAATGGAAACTAGATCAGGTGGTCTTCCAAGATTTAATCTACCTGTGGGGAGTTCCTCAAGTAGACCTATTTGCCTCTTGTCTGAACAATCAGCTGGCAAGATTGTGCTTCAAGACTCCATGCAAAAAGGTGTGAAAGACAGATGCCTTTTCCTTCCCTTGGACAGGAATATTCCTGTATGCATTTCCACCTTTTCAACTAATATCTAGGGTACTTCCAAAGATTCAGAAGGAATCCCCCAGTACCATTGTGGTGACTCCCCTCTGGCCCAGGCAGCAGTGAGTTTCCCTTCCTTTGGAAGTGGCTAGGGGCAATTACCACAAGTTTCCTCATAGAATAGATTTACTCACACAAGCTCAGGAGTGTTTGATACAACACAATCCCATCAACTTTAGCTGACTGATAAGATCTTAATTCCCTTTAGGAACCTGTTTACTGAGGGCATGCAGCAGGTACTAAGGGAGTCAAGAAAGCTAGCTACTAGAAAATCATATATTAGCAAAAGGAAAAGATTTTCTAGTTGATGCAAACAACATGACTAGCATCCATTCGGGGATAGTTGTTCTCTGGTTTTACAATATTTGTGTGAGTTATTGCCCCATGGCCTTTCTTACTTCTCCATCGTGTCTGCTCATGGATTCTCCTCTTTCAGCGTATTCTCATATTGAAATGTTTTTGAAAGGGGTCTTGCATAAGAAGCCTCCATGAAAACCAGTAGCCCCTCTATGGGATCTTAATTTTGTGTTAGAGAAGGTAAGACTTAACTCCTTTTGAACTAGCTAATCTGGCTGACTTAAGGTTCTTTATGTAGAAAACCGCTTTAATGATTGCTGTGACCTCTTGAGTTGGAAGCTCCTATGGTGAGTCAACCTTATCTCATTTTCCACAGCGACTGAGTGTTTTGAGAAGTAATCCTTTTATGCCTAAATTGGTTTCTGAGTTTAAACCAAACTATCCATCTCCATTTTCTTTCCTGAACATAAAAATGAGAGAGAAAGGATGCCTTGGATGACCACAGACAACTCTGGTACTATCTTGACAGAACAAAATCTTTCAGATGTTTGGATCAGTTGTTCATTTCTTGTGAAGTTATAACGGACAATCTTTGTCAAGACAGACCATTTCCAAATGGTTATCTTAGACTATTACCTTTTGTTATACTCATCACAACAAAACTATTTACAGGCAGAGTCAAGGCCAACTCTCCAAGGGCTTTGCTGCCATCTATGGCTTTTGGAAAGGGTTAGATTCTAGAAGATTTCTAGAAGCAGCAATTTGGTCCTCTATACAAATGTTTTCAAGGAATTACAAGCTTGATTTTTTTCTCTAGGTCTAAATCAGGCTTTGCTAGGACTAATCTCCAGGGGCTCCTGGACCCTTGCCCTTTCACCTCCCAAATGTATTAAGCTAAGTTAATCTACCTATATAGCTAAGGCTACAGCAGCAGTGATCAATATGGTAAACACAGTACAGTTGTGTAAGTAAACTTACCATAACAGTAGATGTTTGCATGATCACTGTTGAACTACTTGGTCCCTCCCTCCAACCCCCTTGTTTTTTGGTGTTTTGTTTATGCCATGATGTGAGTACTTAATTTTGTGGTTCTTGGCATTGTCCTTTCTGGACTGAGCCTCCCACTCTCTGTTGGCATGAAATCCCTGAAGGGCTTGGCACCCAAACCTGTCTTTATAGTCAGCTCAGCTAAAGCTGATAGATTGAACAGGTGTGTGGAAGATGAAACTTTATAGTCGACTCAGCTCAAGCTGACTGGCGGTTTGAAGGTGTGGAAGGTGCCTTAAAGCTTTAGAAGCCGGCCAGCTGTTATATCTTTGTTGTAATATAACCTTTACTGGCGGTTTGAGGGAGTGGAAGATGCCTTAAAGCTTTAGAAACCAGACAACTATTATATCTTTGTTGTGATATAACCTATATAGCTAAGGCTACTGCAGCAGTGATCATTTGAACATCTACTGTTACTGTGAGTTTACTTACACAGCTGTAGTATCTTTTCTGTCTGTGTTTAGAAGCATGTCGTGTTGATTGACAAGTGTCTGCACTAAAACTAATTAAGCAGATATATATAGGGATTTTGTTGGGCGGCCACGGTGGTGCAGTGGTTAGCATTGTCGCCTCACAGCAAGAGGTTCTCCGGTTCGATCCTTGGCTAGGGTGCCTTCTGTGCGGAGTCTCCATGTCCTCCCTGTGGTCACGTGGGTTTCCTCCGGGTGCTCCAGTTTCCTCCCACATCCCAATGACATGCAGTAGGTGGATTGGACACTATAAACTGGCCCTAGGTGTGAGTGCGCGCGTGTGTGCCTTCTGTGGAAGGTTGGGCACCGGGCTGGCAACTCGACACTGCAAAACTCCACTGCCAATCATGAGCGGACAGGTGATCCGCTGTGGCGACCCCTAACCGGGAAAAGCCGGAAGAAGATATAGGGATTTTGTTGCCTGGTTGTGATCAGAAATATAGGTTGATATTAACTAGATGTTCTGTTCTAAGAAGATGTTCAATGTGGTGAACAGACTGATAGAAATAATAATATTAAAAATGTGCATGCTGAAAGAGAGAATTTTTGGAAACTGATTTCTGATTCGACTGACAGTATCTAAATTTTCTTGAAAAACAGCCTAATCTAGCATGTAACTTCCATGGTATTAGGCACAGTCAGTTTCATCACCTGAGTAATTCCTATGTCTTTATAATTGCTATGACATTAACATCACTGTTTTCCACAGCATTGTCAGGGCTCCATCTGTTGTACTGTGTAACTTCACTGATGTTAGGCATTATATATAAACTTTGTAAAGCATATCTTGAAAGAAGTTTATGGTTAAGCATGCTCTTGTAGATATAATTATGGACCCTGACTCATTGGATAGCAACAATAGTGAGTCCAAATCATATTCCTCAGATACATATTAGGTTGGTGGGTTGAAAGATTATTAGGGTCCTTCTGTGTACTAAACATAGGTGTTAAGTAAAGGAAGAAAAAATAAAAATGTCAAACGGGACAATATTTAAACATTAAGGACAGTATTAACAGAATCAACAAACTGTACTACCAGCAAAAATGAGAGAAGAAATAAAGAGTATGAAGAGCAGAAGGTCAGGAAATGGATGCCAGCCAGCTGTGTGCAGTGATGAAGTCAAACACTACACAGAGCTAATATTGCTGATACTAGAAAGAGATGCAGACATGAAGGGACATGGTATGAGACTGCACACCAGGAAAATCAATTAGTATGTGGCATTACAGTGTAAATCAGGAAAACTCATTCAAGTTTACAATAGACCATTGGGTTAATGCCACTTGTTTGTTTACTCCAGCACTCTTGCAGTGCTTTTAGATATATATTTTTTTCAAATATTAATCATGGTGGGATCGATGGCCTCATTTATAGGAAGACACAAACAGATATGCTGAACTGGTTTTGACTGTGAGACACTCTTAACTAGTTTTCTCATGCTTTGTTTTGTGGATTCCGCTGTCACATAATGTATATGTTTTTTCTGGGACATCCTTGCTAATTTCTGCAGTAAGAACCCCCAACATTCAGAATACTGAGCAGTAACTATTTTTTGCCATCCCAATTTTCCATGAATTTCTTAGTAGAGACAAATTTGAAATTCCTATATTTAAACAACAAAATGATACAGCACAGTCATATGACAAACAGGCAAACAAATAAAAAATATAAAATTCTAAAACCAGTTATAGGTATCCTTAAAGGAAGATATATTTATTTTAGTAAACAAGTCCCTTCTGCTTTTCAAAGGCAAACTCAGTTTTAAACAGTACTTCAGATTGTCTGATGTGTAAAACTGTTAAGATTTATATGACATCTCTGATATCAACAGTATATATAGGATGACGTGTGGAATTGTATACTACCTACTGGCAAACCCACATCACAACACAAAATATTAGATTCAGCCATCTTACTACTCTCATAAACTCCAACTGTGACACTGTAACCTTATGATGAGGCATTCTTGAACTCTTTTTGTCCTTTCAGGGAACAGGTACTTTCTTTATGCCAACTGCTTCAGTACCAGCCCTAAACTTCTCCAGCATATTTACAAACTCCGGAAAAAGTGTTGTTGTGTAATGAGTAAGAAAGCGAGGGATTCCAGTGCAATCACAAGAAATATCAATGACTGTTGGCAAAGCATTTGTCCCTTTGCTGATAAATTCTGTAAAAAAAAAAAAAAAAAGAAATTATATGGCATGCTTAGCCTAGAAAGACAAAGACTGTGTATATGTGACTACTGTACACAAGGGTAGCAGATACAATGCTGTAGTAAGAGTCCAAAGATGCGGTTCACTGTAACAGCAAGATAGGAAGAGCAGATGGCAGTGACCAAATGCTGAGGAACTGTACATGCATAAAAAGTTGAGAAGGTGGTGTAAATCTCTTCATTTTTCCAATGTCTCTGTGAACATCTGTAATCAGCAGCAGAAGGGAAGATAAAGCTAGTCACTGTCGGCATTTGACAGTGCTAGTTGAACAGACTGCAGAAGTGTACTTATGTCTTCCTTCTGAAAGGAACATTTATGTCTTCTAATCACAAATTCCTCCAGCAGCAAAGAAAAGGCACCAAACCACAACCTGTAGGATTTGTTCTCCAAAGGCCACTTGCAACTATTACTGGATAAAAATGCAAAAGAGAAACAATTTGTGAAGCTCATAATCTTGCTGTTGTTGCCTAGACTGCATTATAACACTGTGTGAAGACAATTTCAGATCTACCACAGTATGCCAGATAATGAAAAACCTGACAACAGCATAGGATAAAAAAAAAAATTATCAAACAAATAACTATATATGCAAGTCCATAACTTCAGTACTATATATGTTATGTATATAAAGTTTAAAACAATCAATATTTTTCAAGAAAATCACTTAAGTTTAAGCCAAGCTTTGTATGAATGCATAATATTTGATGTTCTCATCTTTAGTTAATAATTCATTTCTGCATATATTTTTATTAAGTTAATAAATTCATCAAGTGAGGGAGTAACTTTATTTTTCCAGTTCTTAGTTATTATTTTTCTAGCTGTTGCTAGAATAGACCAAAGAAGAGGCACTTGAGTCCCAAGTACAATTGCAGGAAATGGAGCATTAAATAAAATCAATGATTTAGATATTATCTGACCACAGTGCTTGAGTAAAGTTATTAATATTTTTCCAAAAGGGAGATATGACCCTAAACTCATACACCATATGTACCCAATCAGCTTATCTGTCCAAGTCGCATCTCCAGCATTTATTGTAACAGTTTTGTACATTAATGTGATTTTATTCGGCATGATAAAAGCTCTATGCAAAAATTTCAAAGTAAAGAAAAAAAGTTCTAAGCTCGTTTCCCACCTTTCCTGTAGCTAGTCTAGTCCAGATACAGATTTGCTGTATCCAGGACTGTTTTGTAAGTTTCTGAGCCCCCAGACCTTTCTGTGTTGGACGAAAGCCTTCTAGCTTATCAGTAAGCACTAGGTAGCCGATCTACCACATGAGGAGTGGTTTCTGGCCCAGAAATTGTAGATTATTAGCCGTTTGGGCAGTTTTTCCATCTCATTCAACTTTCTGGTGTAAAAGCCCCTGTTTACGTGGGTTTGTGCTTCTTTAAGCTCTGCGGATCCAGTTTTGGCATTCTGCAGACTACAAGAGCAACAGGAAAGAGAAAGAGATATTCTAAGTGCCTCCATTTTGATTTTTTCATAATTTACTGCTCTCTGCACTTGTGTTTGTCATCTTTAAGTTATCTGCATTTATTTAAATTGTATTTGCCTTAATATTGCTACACACTCAAGTGTGCTAGCTTGTACTGCATTTAAAGTGTTTTTACCACGGTACTAGCTGCTTTTCTGCAAAAAAAAAAAAAAAAAGTTCTAAGCTTTTCCCCCCTTTCCTGTAACTAGTCTAGTCCAGATACAGATTTGCTGTATCCAAGACTGTTTTGTAAGTTTCTGAGCCCCCCAGACCTTTCTGTGTTGGAAGGAAGCCTTCTAGCTATCAGTAGGAGTGGTAAGCACTAGGGCACTAGGTAGCCTATCTACCACAAGAGGAGTGGTTTCTGGTCCAGAAATTGTAGTTTATTGGCAGTCTGGGCATTTTTCCATCCCTTTCAACTTTCTGGTTTAAAAGCCAGTGTTTGCACACCATGCAGCAGCGCTTAGCTGAGGTAAACTATTACCGGTGCCAGAAAGTCTGCTCTTCAATTTTCCCTTTAGAACCTGCTTGTTCTTTTACTTCTTGCACTTCAGTTAGCTTAAGGGGAGATTCTGCCTGCTGAATCTGGTTGACGTCTTCGAGGCAGTCACCAGGGCTGTGGATGAGGGTAAGGCAGTGCATACAGCCTACCACGACCTGGCCAAGGCCTTTGACACCATTCCCCACTAGGGTATCATTGACAAATTCACCAAACTAGGCATCAGTCCTTACATCACTAGGTGGGTTACAAACTGGCTCACCGACAGGACCCACAGAGTGAAAGCTGAGGATTCCAAGTCAGACTGTCGACCAGTCATGAGTGGAGTCCCACAGGGCTCAGTCCTTGGCCCGCTCCTGTTTGGCATTTACTTTTCAGAAGTCCAGGCAAACACAGAAGGACTTTGGCTGACCAAGTTTGCTGATGACTGCACGCTAGGAGTCATTATCAACTCCCCAAGTGATGCAGACATCCTACAAAAGGACCTTTCTGAGACCAGTGACTGGTGTCAGAACCATGGCATGAAGCTTAATGCCAAAAAATGTGTTATCATCCCCTTTGGAAAAAAACTCAGTTCCCATGAATTACCACGTTGATGGGAGCTTACTGAACACTGAAGGGGCCATAGGATATTTGGGCACCCAGGTCGACAGCCACCTCACCTTCGACCACCACATTGCCACTGTGGTCAGAAACTCCTTCTGCGTGGCACATCTTATAGCCAAAGGTTTCGCATCCAGGAAGAAAGAAAGAGGTCATCATCCCTCTCTACTCATCCCTCATTAGACCAATCATTGAATAGAACGCCCCGCTTGGCATGTACCTAACCAGACACCTACAACAGCTGGAGAGGCCATACAAGTATCTCACAAAAAGGATCCTAGGCCTTAAACACATGTCCTACATGGACAGAATCAAGAAACTTTAGCTGTTCTCAGTCTGTTATCATCTACTTAGAGGTGATCTCTGCTTGACTTACAAATCTATGTCTGACCCAGCCCTCCTTCAAATGCTACACCTAAAGAAATCCCAATCTCCCCGTGCCACACGCTCCAGAGATCACAACCTCATTACCACAATTAACAGAACATGCTGGAGGGACAGGTTAATCTCCCAAAGACTGCCCATACTCTGGAATAAGCTTCCCACTCATGTCAAGCAGAGCACCTTGGTGGCCCTCTTCAAGAGGAATTTTGACGAGTGGATGGGTAACAGAAAGTTCACTCCAGGGGTCATTCCAGTTGTCCTACTGGATAGGGGCACTGTGAACTAACATCTTGTGGCACGGTGCCATGGAATTTTTTTTGGGCTAGGCTTGTAAAGGCTCCAGGGCCATTAGCCTAGTACACACCTATGAACCAAAGCAATGAAGATGCACTTTTATCTGCTGATTTTAATACTTACTACTTATTTTCATCCGAAAAAGTTTCATTATTAATTTTTGTATAGTAACTCCAAAATATGCTATCAGAAAATAAAGAAAAGGATCTAAGAATTCTGTAAATTACATTGATTAAAAAAACACTGTTCATTAAATTAACATTTATTAAAAATTCTAAAATTTTGGGAAAAGATTCCAGCTTTAAATCATATGTCATGTTTATTTTCGTATTTACGTATTTTCTGCAAATCTGCATGGGTTTACTTCTGATCTATACCTAGAGAGAAAATTCACTACAGAGTAAACCATACCCCATTAAGGAATTGATGCCAATACATTATATTATTGTTTTCTTTCAGTTCTAACATTTTATTAAAGGTATAATTTTCTAAACATTTTTTTTTGTATAAGTAAATGTTGGAAAAAATGAAAAAAATAAGTTTTTAACAACATGATTAGAATCAATAAACTTCTTAAAAGAAAGAATGAATGAAATTCTTGTACTTGTCTAACATGAGTCCAGTCTGATCGTTGTTGATTAATTTCGGTACATATTTAATTCTGTTAGCTAAAATGGACATTTAATCAACATTAAGGAGTGAAAAAGGCTGATAAGAACAACATTGTGAAGAGTCCTTATCTTGTTTTAATATTGGTGTTATAAGAGAATATCTCCATGATGGGGGAGTTGGATGTATTTTTAATTTCTTTAAAAGCTTTCAGTAATACATTAACTACATTATCAGGTAATAATTTATATAATTCTGAAATTATTCCATCTAGTCCAGGTATCTTACTGTTTTTTTTTCATTTTTTGATTTGATCTTTAATTTCTTTTAAAGAAAATAATTTATCAATATTTGTTACTTTTATTTGTATACTATTCTTTAAAAATGTATCAACTATATTGCTATTGACTAAATCGTTATTGTTATTATTTATACTCTCATGATGCTTTCTGAAGCAATCAGAGATATAATTTATGTCTGTTATTATTAATTTGTCAACAAATTTCTTTAATATGATTTAAGTTACTCATTCTTTTTGATCTAATAGCTAGTGTATGTACATTTTATAGATTAGTTAAATACGTTTGAAGTTTTAGTTTTTCTATACTAATGGAGAATTTATGATTTAAGATTTGGACATATTTTGTATTTAGATTTTTTTAATTCTAGTTGAGTAGACTTTAAACATAACTTTAAATTATGTATTTTAGACTGTAGTGTGCTTAGTTCCCTATTCCATTCCCTTTTTTTACATTTATACCAGTTTGTAATTATACCATTCAGGTAAGCTTTCAATGAGTCCCAAAGAATGACATCTGAAACTTCATTATTCATATTTATTTCTACAAAATTATGCATCTCATTTAAAAAAACATTATTTATAACTTTTAACTGTAACAGTATACACTGGAAGCCTATTATAGTGTATTAAATTACTAGACTTTAATATAAGGTTACATGTAATTGCATTGTGATCAGATGCAGGACAAGCCACTATTGATATTTCTTTAATATTATTAAGCAAATTATTAGTAATAACCATATCAATGTTAGTTTGAGTTCTGTATCTGTAAGAATGAGGGTATTGAAGAGAATTAGATGATTTCAAATCATAAATATCTTTAAAGTTCACTGAGTTTAAAAAATATATTAAATGTTTAGCTGATGGTAAAATTCTAGGTTTCTTATTGGCCGTAGTATCGTTATCAGACAAAATACAATTAAAATCACCAGCCATAACAACTTCATCCTTCATATAATAGTTTGCAATATCCAAATATTGTTTGCATCTTTAGCTGCAACCCCTGGAATCCAATAAGAACTTACAAATGTTTAGATTTTTTTTTATTAAATTCAGTTACAGCAAGACTCAACATACCATTTTTGTCTGAGTAAGATTCAATTACTTTAGGTATTATAGATGAATTTCTCCACAAAATAAGAGTGCCCCTTCTTTTAGTTGTAAAACAAAAACTAATATTGAATAATCTTTCAACATCGGTCTAACATCATTATTAATTAAATGAGTTTCTTGTAAAAATACTTTTGAGTTTTATGTAACTTTAAATATTTAAGTAAACTGCCCCTTTAAAGGACTATTTAATTCATTGATATTAACAGATACGCATTTAAAAGATGCCATATGTAACATAAAAGTACAACTAAAATAAATAGATGAGAAACTGTTATTTATATTTATATATAAGTGTGTGTGTGTGTGTGTGTGTGTGTGTGTGTGTGTGTGTGTGTGTGTGTGTGTGTGTGTGTGTGGTAAAAATAAAGATTTAATATACTCAGTTATGGAGAAAACCACTAGCCTGTGTAATAAACGCCTTAAAATATTAGCATTTAAACATCTAATTATAGAGTAAGCTATTCCTAGCTTGTTAAGACAAACAAACTACTTCTTAATCACCCCATTAGTCAGTCTAAAATCAATCTAATGCAACTACTTTTAAAGTATAAATGTTGTAATGTAATAAAATAACTTCCTAGAGCCCTCAGTTATGATTAAGAATAAAAAGGAAGAACAAAAAATTAAAAAAACATGCAAAACACTATTCTATAACAGCAAATAATTATCTTTGTCAAAACTTCATATGGTGTTATATGAAATCTTTAACTTGAATTTAGATATGAAGCTATATGTTTAGTTATATACTTTTTAGTACAAAATAATGTAAGAAATTCATTACTTATTTCTATATACTCTGGCCTTAACCTCACTTGTCACACAATAAAACATTAAGTACAGTTGAATCATTGTAGCTGGCATAAAATCATACGAATATGTTCTAAATGAATAAATACATCAACAGATGTCATAATATGTACCTACATATGTTAAAAACTTTAATTCTATAAAGTATGACTGCCTTATAATTCAAGTATATAATATTAGTTTAAATATTATTATAACAGCTCAAAATATATAAATCATAACTTCTATATAGTGTCTATTCTATAAAAGTGATTGTCTGTTTTCAGTAATGAAATGAGTCATCTATTATTTATTACTATTATATGCAATTTGAATACCGGGCAGCCACAAAATACTATCTCTGTTATTTACTAAGCTACAGCATAACTGTCAAACATAAGTAATAACTAAATGTTTAATATCATTCCTTAATTTACTGTTGATATGAAACTAGCTTAAACTGTACTATCCTAAGTAAAAGTTACTAGCTGTAATCAATAGTTTCACTAAATAATAAAAACTAGTTTATCATTGCATTTACTTAAACACAATAAAAAGCAGAATGTACCGCTCACCTATTTTCTGTGCTTAAAACGAATGCCTGATAATCATTATTGCAACCTTCAAATACTTTAACCATCCTTCAGTTTACATTAATAAATAGTTTTAAGTTTCTAATTTGTAAATATTCTAAATAATAAACCATGAAACCTACTCAAACAGCTGTATTTTAACAATTTTACCTGCTACAAATCCAAAAGATTCCCATTTAACCAGTTTTATCATTCTAAAATAAGTACTTCCAAGTCAGGAGTTAAGGTGAGAGGTCATCCCAGTCCTCAACTAAAGGAAGACATTTATAAGAATGTTTTTGTTAAAATTTCCTCTCAAAACTACTCACAATCTATTTAAATGTGTAGATTAGGTGTCCTGATGCTTGCAGTGGAAAATAAAACTGTAACAGTAAAATAACATGTGCATCTACTGCGAGACGCAAGCAAGTATATTTAATTGTCACCTTCAAGCAAAATAAGTTGGCCAAAACAAAAATAAACCCTGCAACCTTAATACATCTTGAAAATACATCTGAAACATCATTTAATTGAAGAAAAAGACTGCAATTAAATATGCATATGCAGAGATGTTAACACTCAACCACCCTCAAGCAGAGAAGCACTGCAAGCATATTTCCACTTTGTGTAACTTTTAAAAACAGGGAATATTAAAACTCTCAAACCTACCTATCCCCTTCTTTAATATCTAAACCCCTTGCTATCAAGCACATACATATTTTTCTCACACTTTATTGAAATAACTAAAAAAAGGAAGCAATTCAGCTAAGCTAAATCATTTAAGAATATAGTGCCAACAGCTAACTCAAATAAAATATCTTCACTTTTTCATAACACATCAAAATAAAGATATGTAATAGGTAACAAGCAAGTAAAGGTGTTTTAGCTTACTAATTTCAATACTCATTTATTTGTTTAGAGTATTCCATATAAATCTTTAAAAATTAAAAGCATAATACAGATGAAATCCATTAAGTTTTCACTTGTCTTTCAGTTTTTTACTGTTCTTGTTTTTAAGTGGCTATCAATTTCAGGTAGCATTTATCTTCAGGGATGGTAAACTCCAGTTCATCTCTTCTATTTTTTTCTAAATGTTTATTTTTTGTGTATATTCAATAGCATCGTCTAAGGCATTAAACATTTTCTGATTATCAGACAAAAAACAAAATCTTTATTTTTGCAGGAAGCATAAGCTGCTCTTTGATATTTTTCTTCATGTTTTTTATAAGAGGTATGTAAGCTTCCTTTTGTCATGACTGAAGAAGAATAGTCTTTGTCAAATGTTATAATATTTTCTTTTATTTTGATTGGATAATTTGCCCATGTAGTTCTCAGAACTAAGTCTTTATCTTGTCTAGAAAGAAATTTTATGTTCACTGACCTTGGAGATGGAGGATTTTGTATTTACGGAAGTGTTTGATAGTGAACTGTGAGCAATCTGTATACCAAAAGAAAGGGCTTCATTCAAGTCAAGTGCCTGAGACAGCCAGGTGTTTAGAAACTGAATCCTGTTATAACCTTCTCTTTCCGGAATATCATAAATCCTAATGTTATTTCTTCTGGATCTATTCCCAAAGTCCTCTATTTTTTCCGGGTATAAATTATTTTGTCTATAACAAATTCTGTATGTTTTCATTGTCATTTATTCTTCCATCTAAATCATTCTTAGCTTCTTCAGTACTCAAGATCTGCTGAAATTGCTGCTTAAGGACTTTGTTTAGTACTTCTTACTTGTTTTTTACATTCCTCTTTGATGTTGCTAATTTTATCCAGTTAGTCCATTTTTGGTGAAAGATCATACATGCTGCTGAGAGGAGACTGTATGTTTTTTGTTTTTTTTTTTCATTTTAGAATTCTGTGTACTAGGTTTAGAATGGCTCATTCTGAATAAGATAAACCTTTAGTTTTACTCTGACAGGAAAATGATGTAAAATACTTCAAATCTGATTTTTCTTGAAGAGACTTACTGAAAGTTTAAGTATACATCCATCTTATTTTAAAAAGAATTAATTGATTTTTGATAGAAAATTCCTGTCAAAATTATTGAAAAGAAGCAGAGCAAAAAATCAGTGCTGTTAACTGCTCACCATCTTGGCCACACCCCCTCCAAGTTTTACTTTCTTGACTGAATGAAATAAAAAAGATATACAGAAAGCATGTTTCTCCTCATTTACTGACAAATGAAGAGTAACTATAAATAAAAAAAACTGCTTAGTGAATATTCACATTATCTTGCTTTTTTTGTTATTTTATTATTATTATGTTTGCAGTTGTATTACCCTGTACATTTAAAATCATTAAGGATAAAACAGCTCATTTTATTTACACTCCTCTATATTTTCCCCCTCTACCCACCAATGAACTTTAATGATGATGTAGTATAGCAGGTACATGAAGGTTGTATACACGATTTCCTGGACAATCTCACATGTTTTCATGAGCATAAACTGCTTTAACTATTGCATACTCATGAGATTTCTACTAAACGTTTGATACATTTATTTGTCAAGTAACTTTTCTTTTGCCTGTATACTCATGTGAATTCTGTAGAATGTATGCAAGTCTTCTTTGCTCTATGGCTGAACTGTGACTGAAAATGGGCTTTGGATTAGCTGACCAACTCCATTAACAAATTACAAATGAAAGTAAATTATACAAAAAGCAAGAGTTATGTGATGGATCAGCCTACTTGTTTCCCTCTTGCATACACAAGGGCATGCTATGATTCATGTCTGGGTAGGCACATTCCCGACCCACATGCAGCATGATCTGCACCTCTTCTACAGTGGTTGCCAACAGTGCAACAGGCCAGACCACCTCCTTCCCCCAGGATGGGCAAGTTGACATTGGCCAATTCACTCCTCATCTTACAACTTCTCCAGAAAACAAGCCACTAATCCATCTTAAATCCTCTGTGTCTATAGAGTCATAGGTTAGTGCTAGGCTCCCTGCTTTTGTGAGCTCTGTTTAAGCCTAGCAAAATTTTCCAACTGGTGTAGTGTTTCTATTTCCCTTACCCCTTCATAGACTTGATTCATATTACACATAGTGATAATTACAGAGATGACACTATAGTTATTTATAAGGCCTCAAGCATGGTATATATCATTTAGTAGAAGTCTCTGTCCATTAGTAGAGTCATAATAATACCCATTTGTTAGCCAGGTAGACCTGCTTCGACATACAGTTCTTTTTCATGAGTAATCTGGGAGCAATGTCTGGTTAATTGACTTGTTCAAGGTCACGCAGTATGCAAATAAAGGCTGAGGAGAAGAGGGAATCAAACCGTCTTAACCCTCTGCACCAACCTCCCGAGTAATGTTCAGCCCTGGGCTAAATTTCCTGTTTTCCATCCATCAGTTCAAGTTATGCTTGAATGTAAACCAGGATGAGCTATGTTTAATGTGTTTAGAGAGTTTGTTCCAGAGCAGTAGTATCCTCTGTGAGATATACCTGTCTCTCTGTGCACTATACTGTTAATGCTGCAGAGGATGTTTAGATACCTGGACTTGAGTATTTTTATTGTCATTTGATTTGATGATGTCCAGTAGGTCCATCAGGGCTGGATCAGAGTATGCCTTGTATGCCAGATTCATAGGTAGGTGCTAGGCTATCGGCCCAAGGGCCTAAGTAAGCTTAGTCAACAAGGTTCCCTGGCTTACGCCACCCAAGAAAGTTATTTTCCTGTGCCCTTGTTGAGCAGAGCCATAGAAGTGATCCCCGGGGTGTATTTCCTATTTCCCATCCACTCATCAAGATTTTTCTTGAAGAGTGCTAATGAGGAACTTTGCTTGACGTAGATGGGCAGCTTGTTCCAGAGTATGGGAAGTCTCTGGGACAGGAATCTATCCCTTTAGCATGTCCTGTTTATTGTGGTGACAAGGTTTAGATCCCTAGAGCCTGTAGCTCGGAGGGATTAGGATTTCTTTAGGTGTAGCATGTCCAACAGCTCTGGGTTTGACATAGCTTTATATGTTAGGCAGATATCACCTCAGAGTAGATAGTATGCTACGGAGTAAAGCTGGAGTTTTTTGAGACAGTGTAGGGCATCTGTTTGAGGGCAGTAATCCTCTATGTGAGATACTTGTGTGGTCTTTCCAGCTGCTGCAGATGTCTTGTGAGGTACATTCCTAAAGGGGCGTTGTACTCTATAATGGGTCTAATGCATGTCTGGTGGAGGGGAACAATAACCTCCCTTTTCCTGGATGAGAACCCTTTTGTGATGAGGTGTGTCATGTAGAAGGATTTCCTGACTACTGTGGCAATGTGATTATCAAAGGAGAGACTACTGTCCACCTGGGTCCCAAGGTCTCTTATCACACATTTGGCATTAAGTAGACTGCTGCCTATGTGGTAGTTCATGGGTACAGAGTTTTTACCAAAGGGGATGACAATGCACTTTTTGGCATTGAGCTTGAGGCCATGGCTCTGACACCAGGCATCTGTCTCAGTGAGGCCCTTCTGTAGTATGTCCACATCATTTGAGGACTCAACTATGACTCCTAGTTTGCAGTCATCTGCGAACTTCATTAGCCAAAGGCCTTCTGTGTTAGCCTGTACTTCAAAGAAGTAGATACCAAACAGGAGAGGTCCCAGAACTGAACCCTGTGGTACTCCACTTCTCACTGGTTTGAAGTCAGATTCGGAGTCTGCAACTTTTACAGTGTTGGTTCTGTCTGTGTGCCAGTTGGTAATCCATCTTGTGATGTAGGGATTTATACCTAGTTTAGTGAGTTTAGCTATAATTCTAGAATGGGGGATGGTGTCGAAAGCCTTGGCGAGGTCAAGATAGGCTGTGTGAACCACCTTACCCTCGTCTACGGCTTTGGTGACTGCCTCAAAGAAGTTGATCAGGTTCAGGAGGCATGATCTGCCTTTCAGAAACCCGAACTGGATGGGTTCCAGAGTTTGGAGGTTACCAATGTCTTTGTTTTTGAGTTCCATGATGATAAGTTCCATAGCCTTACAGACCAGGCTCGTCAGGCTAATAGGGCGATAGTTCCCGGGATCAGTGGTGGCTCCCTGTTTGTGGAGTGGGATAACTGTTACTGTGCACCATTCAGTGGGCACAAAGCCTGATGTGAGGCTATGACTGAACATGGTGCTTAGGTGGGGAGCCAGTTCATTCTGACGTTCGTGTAAAATGCAGCCTGGGATGTTGTCTGGTCCCATGGATGCTGTGTTTTTGGCTTTAGAGAGTGCAGCTTTTACCTGCATAGTTGTGATTACAGGGACTCTGATTCTGATGAAGTCTGAAACTTGACGAAAAACACTTAAACCTGTATTTTTGCTGCTGGTCTGTTCTGCATGCTTCTTTCATCTAGTTGCTGCTTTTGAGTGTTTTTGGCATTTAGGTTTAGTCCATGATTCTGGCACTAGTTATTTGTTTGGGGCAATCCTTTTCGAAGTCTTTTGGAGATGCTATAACTGCACCCAGCTTGTGATCATCTACAGATTTAATCAGCTAGACTCCTTTAGTATTACCATTAACTACAGAGAACTAGATGCCAAACAGCAGCGGTCCCAGCACCGAGCCCTAGGGGACTCCACTGGTGACTGGTCTTTTTGTAGAGGTAGCTTCCTGTATTTGGATCTCTTGCATTCTGTCCGTAAGACAAGGGTTTATTCCTAGTTTTCTTAACTTTTCTACTACACCTGAGTCAGGGATTCTGACAAATGTCTTAACCAGGTCATGGTAGGTGATATGCATTGTTTTACCTTCATCCATTGCCCTGGTGACTCTTAAAACGAAATCCACCAGTTTGAGTAAGCATGACCTATCTTTGGCAAATCTGAACTGAGATGGATTCGGTCTTTGTAACCTCCAATGGATTCAGTGTTTGGAGGTTCCCTGTGTCCTTATTGATTAACTCCATGATAATCATTTCCATGGCTTTACATATGAAGACATAAAGCTGGCTTTTTTGCATTTATATTTTTGCCTAGAAAAACTGTTACATTACTTAAATGTAAAATTATTGAAAGTTTATTGAAGTTTGTTATTGAAACTTTAATTATGACATTTTGTAAAAGAAACAGAAGAGAATTTTGTACCATACTGTGCTGTTATAATTTCTTGAAAGGTTTGTTAAAAAATCTCAGAGCAACAGACGTGCCTGAGGATTCAAAAAGAACCCTACCATAGGCCATATGTGCTACAGCAAAAAGGCCCTCTTTCCACAATGCGGTCTTTTGCCATTCATAGACACATTAGCAGCAATGCAGAAAGACCTCATTATGTGCTAATTTGTATGTCTATGAATCGCATTTAACTACCGAGAAGTGCAGATAAGCTCTTCCTGTGGTAGTTAACATTGTGTTAGCAGAGGAACCCCGGCCACCACAGTCACTCTCACACACACAAGCGTACACATCACATATCCAACACCTGACCCTGTTATCAGAATGTCTACAATGACTCCTTTTCCCTGTTCCTGATAATTCACAGATAATTACAGTTAGTCCTTAATGCTGGACATTCAGCTTTCGTGCATCATATCTTTCAGTAAATGCATGTTAGGGCAAACGCTGCTATGCTACAAGGTTGAGAAGTATGCCTAACATTTCCTGCCCCTTTTTATTCATCAGAACATGTTACAAGTATTGCATAATGCCAAAGATCCTCAATGCATCTTAAAAAAACCTGACAAATTAACAGAACAGTGGGTTAATGCATGGGTGTTTCGTAGCAATGGTAAATGATTCAAATCTAGAGTTTTTGTTTATATGCATAGTATGTTTCAAATGGCAGGGTTTGAAATACCCAACCATCTGGCTTACACCCAATTAATCACAACTTCTAAAATAATATATAAATAAACCTTCTGACTTCCTGCTCTTCACAACTACTTCCTCAGTCGATCACTGTGATCAAACAAAAAAAAAAAGTCCTTTCCTTCCTTAATCCACACAATACACCTGGCTACTGCCTGTCCTCTAGCTGTGTGGCAAAAACTTGGAGCTCATTTCCAGTAAAAGTCAGGTACCTCGACAGATATTCAAACTTTGTCAAAATATTTCCTAATAGTTGGCTGCACTCATGCTCTACACCAGGCAAGTGCCACATTCTTATCCTTCACCACTACCCACCCTACTATAAAATTCCTACCTCTTATTCTTATCTGTACTCCCTCTCGTTTATGTTCTCTCCTTCTGTCTTTAGAACTCACTCTAACAAAATCTTCCTGTGCTGTCTCATTCCACATCAGTAAATATCTATCCTTATTAGCACTCTTTTTTTAAAGCTACTTACCCTCCCCAGTTTCCTTTCTTTTAATTCATCTGTGACCAAACTTTATTCCTGTATAATGAAATATGTATGCTACTGTGTTAACTGCCATAACTGTATAGTGAATAATTGTAAAAAAATGTTTGTGCTTATGAAAATGTCTGATATATTTAAAAATAAACCAAAATGAAGTACCACGACCACCACAGCAGAGTCATAGAAGTCACCCGGAGTTTCTCTTTCTCTGAGACTGTTGCTAGAATGTGCCACTGTTTTCAGCAGGAGAACACTGAGGTTTCTCAGTTTCTCAGAAAATACTATGAGTTGTTACAGAAGGATTTTCCAAAATCTAAATCTATTCCTCATGTTATGTCAGCTTTAGAGGACATGTTTGTTACTGTCTGCATTTTTTCTGATAGCCAGCCAGCAACCCCTAAAAAGCAGATAGGATGCATAAAGTTTCTCAGTCTTTTAAATTTTATATACTATTCCCAAACCTGACCCAGTCGTTTTAGTTGATATCACTGCTGCTAAGCACTTAGTTTATTCCACCCTATCTGCTCTTTCTGATAAGGATGGGAAAATTATTTGTAGATATGGGAGGAAAGTGTATACGTTCATTGGTGAGTACTAGGCTAATGGCCCTGGAGCCAACACAAGCCTAGCCCAAGAATATTCCCAGTCGTCGTGTTGCTGGACATTAGTTCCTTGTGCCCCTCTCGAGCAAGGCTGTTGAAGTGATCCCCGGCGTGAATTTCCTGCTATCCATCCACTCATCAAGATTTTTCTTGAAGAGGGCTAGTGAAATGTTCTGCTCGGCATGAATGGGGAGTTTATTCCAGAGTATGGGAAGTCTCTGGGGTAGGAACCTGTCCCTCCAGCAGGTTCTGTTTATTGTGGTGATGACGTTGAGGTCTTTGGAACTTTGATTTTCAGTATTTTGACAACTGTGAAAATATGAGGAATGTTTTATCTGCAGTTTCTTTTTCTGAGGAAAATTTGCTTTAACTTAGTTTATTCTTCTACTGCAAAGGTCACTATTCATTGTTTGCAGTGTGTCTGACTCTGTTGATACTTCTTCCAGGACTATGGCCACTGGTACTGTTTTGAGGACTTTTGCCTGGCTAAATTCTCAGAACCTCACAGATGATGTTAAAAATGAGATTTTAAATTCTCCCTTGGATAAAAATTTAGTTTTTGGTCCCTCTGCTGCAAAAGTGATCAACACATATGATGAAAGGGGCAAGATGATCCAGGGAATCTCTATGATTTTTCAGCCCTCCTTTTTCAAATTGTCCAAATATATTTTTATCTCCTCATCTGGTTTTGGGGGGAAAATAGAAAAATAAACATTCTCAACAAAATTCAGGTAAACAGAGGTATAAGAAGAAATGTCAATTGGGTTCCAAAAAAGAAATCTCGAACCTCCCAAAACCAAGGACAGTCCAACAAGCCTGAATGAATATTCAAGGGACCTTCTGACCCCCTCACACCCTGACCCCCTGTTTTTTCCAGAAAGTCTAAATCATTTTATATTTTTCTCTTTGGCAATAAATTGTTTCAGACAAATGGGTTCTGAAAATCATATATATCAGGGTCACAGATGGCAGTGGGAGGAAATTTCTATTTTCCAGGGGGTCATTCCCCATCCTCCATATCAGACTCTCTTGTTTGCACCTGTTTTTCATCACATGCTGTCACAAGCAGTGATAGAACCAGTTCCTCCTTTGCAGGCGGGAAAGGGTTTTTTATCTTTTGCAGGCGGGAAAGGTTTTTTATTCAAGGATGTTCCAAGTGCCAAAGAAAGGAAATGTTTGTAGACCAGATGTTCATAGTGTTTCACTGTTGCAGTCATTGCACTTGGGTTATCCTGCTGGCAGGCTACCCGCAGTCGGCCTGAATTCCAAAGTCCTGGTCCGGCGTCGGTTGCTGTCGCCTCTTCCCTGACGTCAGTGCGCCAGGGGTATATAAGATGCAGCCAACGCCATTTTCTTCAGTCTTTCTTGCCACGCGGTGCCCGAAGCAAAAGCAGTTCGCAAGTGTCGGTCAGCCGACTCCTGAGATTTACGAAATTGAATTTCAGATCCGAAGTCTTCAATAAAGCTAAGTACTCCGTTGGGAAACTTTTTCTTGCTCCAGACCGATGTCAGTAAAAGTTAACAATTGTATTTCTTGTGGGAAGCAAATACCTTATAAGGATTTTCATTCTTACTGTATTCCTTGCCTAGGCCCTGACCACGACGTTGCTAGTTGTCGGTTTTGTGCTAGATTCAACCAATGCACTATTAAGCGTCGGTTCGATTTTGCTTTACATTACTGTGGCCGAAGGTTTAACTATATAATGCCGTTGGAACAACTGACTACCGGAGTTCAGAAAAAGCGCAAGGACAAAGAAAAGGGCAGGCATCCGAGGTCCAAAACTGACGACGAAGCCTCTTCAAGGCCAGTAGCTGGTTCTCAGTGAGGCGCTTTCGCAGCCCCTGACACCCGCTACCTCAGAGCCACAGGCCGCGTCTGACTCCCACGTGGAGACAACTAGGCCTCTGGAAACTCAAGGTATTGGGCCTACGGAAACTATTCCCTCAGATGGGTCTGGAGCCGCTGAGCAGGCATCGGCTTCTGAGAGTGTTTTCAGGCCTACACAGCTTACTATCAAGACCACTTCAGCAGTCAAGGCAAAGTCAAAAACACCTTTAAAGACAAAGAAACAAGTACAGCATTCTCCTGGACAGTCATCTATGCCAAAGAAACACATGCTTAAAATGGCCGAGGACCTAATTACTTTGATCAAGAGTTCCATCCCCCTCCTGATAAAAGGCCTAGGTAAGACACTGACTATGACCCTCTGGCCAGGTTTCTATTTCTTCTGATTCCTTTTCAGAACAGGGATATTCTCTTCCTCCCTATGAGGACTCTGATGCTGAAGAATCCATCCCTTCAGCCTCTCCTCCTGAGGACTACTCTTTTGGGGAAACCCTGCACACAATGAGGGAGCATTTCCATTGGGAGAGCCAGGATTATTCAGAATCCAAGAAATGGCTCAGAGACTTTCTTTTATTGCCTCAGCACAGGCCTCTTGCTATCCCCCCTGTGCTAGATATTGTTGATGATGTATTTTCTGAATCCAGTTTGTCTCCTGATTCTTTACCCTCTGCACCAGTTAAGCCAGATAGGTACTACAGGGTTCCAGATTCACATAAATTTCTTTATAAAAACCCCGCTTCTGATCCAGAAATAATTTCTCAGGGTCCCAAGGGGGTCAAGGCTTCCACTGCAAAAAACCCTGTTCCCTCTGATAGGGATTCTAGAGCACTGGACAGATGGGGGAAAAAAGTTTACACCTCTGCTACTTTAGCTGTAAGGGCTTTAAACTGCCAGTTTCACATGCTTAAATTTCAACAATACCTAATGTCTCTGCTAAAACAGAAAATGCTTACAAGCTCTGAATGTCCTGAAAACAAGGAAATGCAGGATTTATTGCATGCAGCTAAACAAGTGGGAAAGCATACTTTGCAATGTGGTTTTGATTCATTAGAGGCTTCTTGCAGAGCCGCAGTTACAGGTTCTGTCATTCGAAGGCATGCTTGGTTAAAAGAACAGAGTTTACCTGATCATGTTAAAGCAAAATTATTGGATGCTCCATTACAGCATGATACTTTGTTTGGTGTTAAGGCAGAAGAGGTGTTAAAGAAAATGGAGGATAAAGCAAAATCAATGCAGGCAGCAAAGGATGTCTTACAGGTTCAGCCACCCAGATTTAGCAGGAACTGGCCTTCTAAAAACTGGTCCTTTCCAGTGTCAGACAGGCCACAAAGAAGCAGATACAGACGCCCAAGAGGCAGGTCTCAGCCCCAAGGCTCATACAGACCTAAACAATGAGGTGCTTCAGCCCCCAAAGGCGGAGAAGACAAATCACAACCTTATAGGAAACAGTCCCAATGACTTTCCACTACCAATGCAAGCACTTACCTTTTGGCAGCACCCTTAGGGGGGAAAACTAGCACTTTTCTCACAAAATTGGCACATGATCACCCAGGACAAATGGGTACTGAATATTGTTTCTCAGGGTTACAGGTTCCACTTTCACACCCTATCAAGGCCAAAAGGTATGCCAGACCTGCCACACAATCAATGGGAAGAGGCACAAAAACAAATTTCTGCTCTCATGGACATGAGGGCTATTCAAAAAGTACCACAGCAAGAGCAGGGGCAAGGTTTTTACTCGACTTTTCTTGGTACCCAGAAAGGACAAAGCCTGGAGACCAATACTGGACCTGTCTACTCTAAATACTTTCCTGGACATTACAAAATTCAAAATGTTGGCACTGCAGCAACTTCTACCCATGCTGGGCAAGAAGGCTTGGCTAGTTACTTTGGACCTCAGAGGCATACCTGCATGTCCCAATCAGACAATCTTGCAGAAGATACCTCAGATTCGTAGCTGGCTCAATGCATTACCAATTCTCTGCACTGCCCTTTGGCTTATCTACTGCGCCCAGGGTCTTCACAAAATGCCTGGCGCCAGTAATTGCATTTTGCAGACAAAAAGGAATTCAAATATATCCCTACTTGGACGACTGCCTTATTCAAGCAGAGAGCAAGGACATTCTACTAAAGCATCTGGCGTTTGTAAAAAGATTACTAATTTGCCTAGGGTACACAGTAAACGAAAAGAAATCAAAACTAGTGCCCTCTCAAGAGATAATATTCCTGGGTGCAAGCTTAAATACAACTGCCCAGATGGCTTATCTCACGCCAGACAAACAAAGGCAACTGACTCGTTACTTTCAAATGATGGCAACAAAGACCCAGCTACCTGCAAGAAAAATTCTGCAGGCTTTGGGCTTCATGGCATCCTGCATCCTGCTAATTCCATATGCAAGACTTCATATGAGGAAGCTACAATGGTATCTAAAAAGTGTTTGGACTCAACATTGCCACAGCCTGGAAACAATAATAACTCTCAATGTGAGAGTGTTCAATCTCGCCGTTTGTTTTTACACACGGGTTCGGAGCCGATCCTCGGCTCCGAGTCGGCCGCATAGCAAAGCTCTGCATCTAAGAGAAGCTCGAGACCAGGCTATATCCCACAATCCTCCCTGCTATTACTCAGATCTAGTTTGCCGCTGCAACAGGTCACATCGCGTCAGAGAGCTCAGACCAGAGTTTAAGAATTGACAGATAAGATAGTATTTGTTTTTGCTTCTTTTAGTCCTAAAAGTTATAGTTTTTTGTTGTGAATAATTGTATTTTATTTACAATAGTGTGTGTGTGTGTAACTAGTTATTTTGTTAGTTTATTTCTATAGGTTTCCCTTTGGGGCCTACCTCATTCTAACTTCTAACTCTCTTTTATTTTTTTTACCTCACTTAGTATGTCTGAAAAAGCTAAAAGTGGGTTCAAAAGGTGCCAGTGTGGACAGAAAATGTACATCACTGACAACCACACCTCCTGCGTCTACTGTCTTGGCCCTCTCCACTTGCAAGAGGATTGCTCCATTTGCCATTCCTTCAGTGGGAGAGTCATGACAGATAGACGCAGGAAACTTATTGATAGGGGGCTTCTTAAGCCTGCTTTTCAAGAAGCCTTGGACAAGTCGGACCAGGCTTCTAAGTCTTCGAAGGGGTCAAAGATGTCGGAGCCCATGTCATCGGCTCCGAGTACATCTTCCAAAGTTCGTTCGCGGTTCCACAGACTTCGGGCCGGGCCGAGCTTGTCTCTCACTGAGCCCCAGGTCTTGGAACCGGTGTCGGAACTACCGCCACCAACGATTCTTCGGTCGGTGCCATCTTCGGCTCCTTCGACCCGTTCTTCCAGACCACTTTCTGATATTGATGTGGATCGTGTCGTGCAGAAACTGATGGAGAACACGGCTCTTTCCAGGTTGATTGCAGTTTCCTCCCAGTTGGTGTCGAAACTAGAAGGCCCCCCTTTATCTCCAACAGGTCCTCCTTCGAGACCCATCCAGTCTTCGGAGCCAGAAGAGGATGAGCGGATGATAGTGGAGCCATCGGTGCCGAAACCGTCCATAGCACGATCGACACCACTTACCTCGACTCCATCGGAACCGATAGGTGAGTCTCGGAGTCGACAATCTCTCCTTGGTTCCATGACCGAGAGTCGTACCGACCTTTCCGTGCCGACTCTCCCTCTCGGGGCCTCGGCGCAGATCGGCTCGGCTCCGTCCTTGGGGTTGAGACCCATGGGCCCCGTGTCTCGGATTCTTCCATGTTCTTCGGAACCGGGAGAGTCCTCGGTCCGAGGTTCAGGGGCCTTTGACCTCATGAGGAAGGTTTTGTCTACACAGACAACCACTACATCGGACGCATCTTCTCCCTCCCCTAAGGAGCCGCTCTCTGTTTCTGTTCCCACGACACATCCAAAGCGTGGAGCACCATTGTCTCAGCCATCCCTAGAGGATGCCCCCTGTTCCTCTGAGGCCTCACCGGAATCCCCCTCCGATGAGGTCCCGAGGAAAAGATTGTGCAAGAGGAGGCACTTAGACTCCCCACAGGAATCTTTAACGCCTGACACTGACTTGGAGGAGTCAGAGGGGTCCCCAAAATCACCCTCCGAAGATGTCTCATTTGCGGACATATTGGAGATATTAAAACAGAGGGGTGATTGGCAGTCCCTAGCCCCACTGAGGACGAGTCAGTGTTGCTGAAGGCATTTGGTGCTCAACCTTCTACCTCCTGGGTTACTCCGCCCTTGATGAGTTAATGGAATTAATTGCTCAAGGGCGTGAGACGCCGGACACAGTGGAACCGGTCCCTAGAAAGCCAAGTAAGTTCATTACTGCCCCCCAGGACAAGACTTACCTAACAAAAGGAGTCCCGTTGGCGCTATGGTGGTGGCAGCAGCCACTAAAAAGGAGATGTCGGAGTCTTCCTCTTCTGTTCATCCTCCTAATAAGGATTCTAGGACTATGGACAGATACGGAAGCGTTTTTAGTTCAGCGACTTTTTCCATGCGTTCGCTAAACTATTTGACACATTTTACACGACTACAGAGGGATCTCATCAAGGAGCTGAAAGATACCCTCCAGGGTAACACAGATGCTGCTGTTTCAGATAAGGTGACAGCACAACTTAACACCCTTACCTCCGTAGTGAACTCGTCCATGAGGCTCACCTCGTATGCGGCTGAAGGGTCGAGTAGGGCCGCAGCTTCAGCGATTGCTCTACGAAGACAATCCTGGATGCGGCTGTGCTCTTTTGCAGAAGCCTTCAAGTCTTCTTTCGCCAATGCCCCCTTTGATGGTGCCACTCTTTTTGGGCCCAAAGTGAAAGAGACATTAACTCGGTGTGAGCAAGAAGGAAAGACTCTGTCTGCTGTCGGAGTCCGTTTTTCCGTTCCATCCAGACCGTACCCCAAAGGGCAACGAGGCGGAAAAATGTGGTTCCGTAGAACTCAGGGATCTTTCCAGGCCACACAGAGTGAACCCCCCCCCAGAGGTAGAGGGGGGGGCAGACAAGGAAGACACCGCCCTGGCGGCAGAGGGGGTCCGCAGAACCAAGGCGACAGGGATACTATCCCTGGTAAGCCTTTCCAGCACTCCTAAATGGAGGCCCGACTGTCCTGCTCTGGAGGCAGTCGGGGGTCGCTTGGCTTTATACCCACAGGCCTGGCAAACTCTCACCTCAGACTCCTGGGTAAAAAGCATTGTAACCAGAGGATACAAAATACCCCTTATGTCAACTCCACCCCAACACAGAAGGTCTCCAGATGTGCCACCCCGTCTGCGAGGCCAAGCAGCAATAGAAATTTCAAAGCTGCTCAAAAAAAGAGTCATTCAGCCAGTCCCGGACCAAAGAGGATCCGGAACTTACTCAAGGTTCTTTTTAGTTCCAAAAAAGACAGGGGACTGGAGACCCATTTTGGATCTCAGCAATCTCAATACCTTCGTGAAGAAGGAAAAGTTCGGATGGTCACGCTTCAATCGATCCTTCCATTTTTACAGAAGGACGACTGGATGTGCTCAATAGATCTCAAGGACGTGTACTACCACATCAAGATGGCCAGACCGTCCAGAGATCACCTGCGCTTCCGGCTGGGAGTCAATCATTTTCAATTTCGAGCCCTGCCCTTTGGGCTCACCTCAGCCCCCAGGGTATTCACCAAATGCATGGCAGTGGTAGCATCTCACTTGAGATGTCTAGGATTCCGGGTGTTTCCCTATCTGGATGACTGGCTCCTCACCGCCACCACTGAGCGTCTCCTCATACAAGCAAGAGACTATACAGTCAACCTTTGTTCCCACCTAGGGATTTCCATAAACTTCAAAAAATCTGTCTTATTGCCCTCACAGCATATTTCATTTATCGGAGCGGACCTAGATACCCGTTTAACATTAGTAAAGCTCCCTCAAGTAAGGGCTTCATCCCTCAAGGAACAGGTTCTTCTTCTGCTGCAATGCAGGAAAGCCCCGGCCAAATTGGTGTTGAAAGTTTTGGGTCTCATGGCAGCATCCCTCATTGCGATTCCCATGGGAAGGTTGCACATGAGACTCCTCCAATGGCTACTGTTCACGCAGTGGTCATTCCAACAGTTACCCCTAAAGTACGAGATCCTGATAACGGATTCCTGCAAACGGGACCTCTCATGGTGGATGTCCAGCCAGGACCGCACCATGGGTCGTCCATTTGTTCTACCAAATCTGACAGCCACTATAACCACGGACACTTCCCTGATAGGGTGGGGGGAACTTTTCAGGGAAGAACAGTCCAAGGGGAATGGTCCGACATCGAGTACAACCTGCACATAAATGTTCTAGAAATGAGGGCGGTGTTCCTAGCGTTGCAACACTTTCAAACCCTCCTACCTCTAGGGACAGTAGCAGTTCAGACAGACAACATCTCTGTAGTCTGGTACATAAACAAACAAGGGGGAACCAAATCTTACCCATTATGCAGAGAGGCCATGAGAATTTGGCAATGGGCAGAGTCCACGGGTCGCTTTCTGATAGCAACGCACATCCCGGGGTCATCCAACGTCATTGCGGACAGGTTGAGCAGAGCCATCCTGTTACCTCACGAGTGGTCCCTCAAACTACAAGTGGCGGAGAGAATTTTCCGCAAATGGGGCCAGCCTTGCTGCGATCTATTCGCCTCCCAATGAATGCCAAATGCAGAAGCTATTTTGCCCTTCTACCCTCCAGGGGATGTCCCCAGGGACGCACTGATACATGATTGGCCCCGGGTCTCCTATATGCATTCCCACCTATTCCCTTGATTCCCAGATTTCTCCAGAAAGCCATGAACCTGGAAAGGACAATTATACTCATAGCCCCATTCTGGCCTCAACAGATATGGTTCCCCTTTCTTCGAGCCCATCTATCAGAGGAACCTTGGATCCTGGACCCAGTACCAGATCTACTGACGCATTCGTCGGGAGTTCTTCACCCGTCTCTTCTATCCCTCAAACTAGCAGCTTGGCTGCTCCACTTCCCCGCCTAGCCAGGTCTGATCTTCTTTCTCCGGCAGTGCAGCGCATTTTGGTTGCCTCTCATAAGGCTTCCACCACAAAAATTTACAACAGTAAATGGAAACGCTTTGTGTACTGGGCATCTAATCAACACTTGGACCCCTTGGTTGCTCCTTTACATAAAATACTAGAATTTCTTTCCATCCTTTTCCATGAAGGGGCCTCTACTTCCACATTAAGAGTGCAGTTGGCTGCCATATCCAACTTTCATGTTGGTGAGAATGGTTCTTCTGTCATGTCCCACAGGCTTTGTAAAGCCTTTATGAAAGGTTCTTTCCATCTGCGACCTCCTGTCAGGGATCCTTTATTCCCATGGAATTTAAATTTGTTGTTGTCACAGCTAATGTTACCACCTTTCGAACCAGCTTCTTCTTGCCCCCTGAAATTTCTGTCTCGGAAGACTCTCTTTCTTGTAGCGGTTACTTCAGCTCGGAGAGTTTCAGAGCTGCAAGCACTGTCTATTAAACCTCCTTACTTAAATTTTCACCCAGATAGAGTTTCTTTACGAACAAATCCGTCCTTCCTTCCCAAAGTATGCTCTGTCATTAATATTAATCAATCCATTGAACTCCCCACTTTCTTTAAAAACCATACCAGTAAGCTGGAATATATGTTACACAAGTTAGATGTCCACAGGCAACTCAGATTTTATTTAGACAGGACTAAAGACTACAGAAAAACAGATCAACTTTTTGTTGCATTTGCAGATAATGTAAAGGGCATGGCAGTTACAAAATGCACTCTTTCTAAATGGCTTACTGATTGTATAGCCTTTGTGTATTCTAAGTCAAACCAGGCCTTACCCACCAAACCAAAAGGCCATTCTACTAGGTCCGTCTCCACTTCCTTGGCTCATGCAGCTCACCTACCTTTGGACACGATTTGTGCAGCAGCCACGTGGTCTAAACCACATACTTTCATCACTCATTATAGGGTTGACAAAACCTCCAAAGACAGGACATCCTTTGGTTCCACTGTGCTCAGGAACGTTCTTCCATGAGTCACTCAGGGTGACGGAGCTAGGGGCGCTACCCGTGTGTAAAACAAGGCGAGATTGAACACTCTCACATAAAGAAGTTATGTTCTTACCATAACGTTCCATGTGGAGTGTTCATCTCCTTTGTTTTACATTCCCCTTTCCCTCCCTCACGGTTTGGAAGAACGAGTAGGACTAGAGTCTGGTCCACATGTCTTACCTATTCCGGGTATCTTTCTTTACCCTAGTTGGTTGTCAGTGAGATGGTGTCTCTGAATGTTTTCATTCATAGCAGTTTGTAGCCTGGATACATTAGGATTATTAATTTTTTTCTGGTTTGCTTGCAAACTAGATCTGAGTAATAGCAGGGAGGATTGTGGGATATAGCCTGGTCTCGAGCTTCTCTTAGATGCAGAGCTTTGCTATGCGGCCGACTCGGAGCCGAGGATCGGCTCCGAACCCGTGTGTAAAAACAAAGGCGAGATGAACACTCCACATGGAACGTTATGGTAAGAACATAACTTCTTTTTTCCTGCAACAAGAGTTTCGATGGTGGGCACTGGCCTGTCACCACAACAAAGGACAGCCTTTCACTTTACCCACAGCCAGGCAGACACTAACAACAGATGCATCAGATTATGCCTGGCGGGAAAATGTTTTCAGGACACATGGCCCGCAGACCAAATGCATCTTCATATCAGTCAAAAAGAGATGCTAGCTGTACAGAATGCCCTGACAGCCTTCAAGGATCTACTACATCCAGGACAACTATTGCTAAAGACGGACAATACTACAGTCATGTGGTACATAAACAAGCAAGGGGGCACACATTCCTGCCCCCTCTGCAGGTAAGCCATGACTTTGTGGAACACAGCACTGACCTATCAAGTACATCTGCAGGCACAATTCCTGCCAGGAAAGAAAAATACTCTGGCAGACGAACAGCAGAAACCTCATGGACCCTCACGAGTGGAAACTAGATCCACAAGTCTTCAGCATGATAACAAGGAAATGTGGATGCCCAGACATAGATCTATTTGCCTCCCCTCACAACTGCCAACTACAGAGATTCTGCACAAGGACTTATCCCTCACAAGCATGGAAGGTGGATGCTCTATCATTCAGCTGGAAAACCCTAACAGTTTATGCCTTTCCACCACTGCCTCTCCTCCCCAAGGTACTCCTAAAAGTCAGACAAGAGAAGCCAAAAATGATTCTTATTGCCCCAGACTGGCCACGCCAGCACTGGTACCCAATCCTAAAGAGCTTGTCTCAAGGCACAGCCTGGACATTACCTCCAATTCCTCATCTTCTGACCCAACAAAATAATCAGATCCTGCACAGCCAACTCAGAACCTTAAATTTGGCTGCATGGCGAATAATATAACCACTCAAACACACCTCTCTCTAAAGCAGTTATGGATGTCATTTTGGAAGCCAGGAGGCCCAGCACCAGGAAATCTTATGCAGAAAAATGGAAGAGATTCTGTGCTTGGAACCAGGCACAAGGACTTGAACCGCTTGTTCCAAATATTCCTCAGATTTTACAATACCTAACTGAGATGCTGGACAAAGGCCTATCCTTCTCATCAATTAAGATCCATGCCTCTGCCATTTCAGCTCATTACAATACGGAACCTCCTATTTTCTCACATCCACTGCTAAGACAGTACCTCAGAGGGGCCAAAAACATAAGACCCCCAAGGAGAGCACCGATACCTACATGGGGCCTCAACTTTGTCTTGGAAAAGCTCACACTGCCTCCTTTTGAGCCAGCCAATACAGCTGACATAAAATTCTTATCATGGAAAACTGCTCTGCTCCTAGCAATAACTTCAGCAAGAAGAGTCTCACAGTTACAGGCATTAATGGCAGTGGAACCTTTTATCATTTTTCATCCAGACAGGGTTTCTCTAAGGACAAATCCAACATTTATGCCAAAGGTAGTATCCAGTATGGGTCTTAACCAAACCATTTATTTGCCAACTTTTTATCCAAATCCGCAGAATAAAGGGGAGAGACTTCTGCACTCTTTGGACATACACAGGCAGCTACACTTCTACTTGGACAAAACTAAAGCTTTCAGAAAAACTGAGCAACTTTTTGTGGCATATGCTGCAGGATCGCAAGGAAAGGCTATTTCAAAGCAAACTATTTCAAAATGGATAGGACACTGCATTAGTTTTTACTATGCACAGCATGGCAAATCAGTGCCTAAGAATATTAGGCCACATTCTACCAGGGCAGCAGCCACATCAGCAGCCTTTCTCAGAGGAGTACCAACCAAGGAAATTATGGAGGCTGCAACTTGGAGTTGAGTGCACACTTTTACCAAGCACTATCACTTACCTCTTTACTCTAAATCCAGAGCAGGCTTTGCCACTGCAGTCCTGCAGGGCCGCATAGCCACTCCTAATCCTATCTAGACCCAGCCGCCCAACCTCAGCTTTGGAATTCAACCCAAGTGTAATGACTGCAACAGTGAATACAGTCGAAACTCTACATTTATGGTAGGTACACAGCTGTACTTTCTGCATCTTTCTTACCTAGATTTCTTTGTGATAGTCCTGAAATTCAAACTGTTGACACTTTACAGCTGGTTATTTCTTTTCCCTCAAGTTTCTGGTAACACAAGACATAAAAGATGTTTCTCATCATATCTCTGTTCATCCATACTTCAGACATTTCTTAAGGTTTTCTATTTGTCTGGATCACATTATCAGTTCTCTGCCTTATCCTTTGGACTACCCACTGCACCAAGAGTGTTCACAAAGTGTCTAGCTACAGTTATAATTCATTGCAGGCTACAGAGTATCCACATTTTTTCCACATTTAGACAACTTGCTTACCTTGCAGAGTCTTTTTCAAAGTGTCAGGGATCTATCTCTCTCTCTCTTTTTCTCTGTAGGGTGAGAGGTCTCTTAGACAAGTTGGGATTCCAAGAGAGCATTCAAAGGCCTTTCTTGACTCCCTCACACAGGATTTTGTGGGATGTCTCTGTTCAAAGATGCACAGGAAAATAAATAATTTTAATTTAGATATATTTGTACATTTTTTTTACTTAGACTTCGGCCACTGAGAGTGAATACCTCAGGATTTTGGGGCTCATGGCATCAGTGATTCTCATGATACCCCTGGCAAGACTCCACATGAGAAAGATACAGTGATATCTGAAATATCACTGGTGCCAGCATCAATCCCTTTATCTTTTCAAATCTCAGTGCTGGTGTTTGTCAGAAGAGGAATCATTTGATAGAGATAGCAGATATCCTTAAATCCAGGTCTGCCCTTCTCCCTTCCTGCTCCAAAGCAATCAGTCACCACAGATGCTTTGGACTTTGTTTGGGGAGAGGTTTCAGGAGGGATAAAAGTGCAGGGGGCGTGGGACAACAAGGACAGAGACAATCAAATAAATAACAAGAAGATGCTTACCCCATCAAAGGAACTCAACTCTCTGAACCATTTTTGGTCCCTGACACCTTTTCAAGTGGTTATAGACAATAACGCAGTCATGTGATACATCATCAAGCAAGGGGGACCAGGCTGTACCTCCCATTGCAGACTAAACTTGTTAGCTTGGTATATAGATTCACAGCATAATCTCACTCTACTGGCATCCTACAATCCGCGAATGCAAAATTGTGTGGCAGACAGTCTGAGCAAGACCAGGCAGCCCTTCACAAGTGGCAACTAGATCGGGGAGGGGGGGAGTCTTCCAAGATTTTCTCCATCTGTGAGGAATTCCTAAAGTAGACCTCTTTGCTTCCTCTCTAAACAATCAACTGGCAAGATTCTTTTCCAGGACATTATGCAAAAACGCCTGGAAGACGGATGCCATTTCTTTTCCTTGGACAGGAATTTTCTTGCATATTTTTATACCCTTTCTACTAATATCCAGGGTACTTTGGAAGATTCAGTAGGAACACCCCAAGATCATTGTGGTGACTCCCTTCTGGCCCATGCAACCATGGTTCTCCCTTCTTTTGGAAGTGCCAGGGGCAATTACCACAAGCTTCCTCACACACTGGATCTACTTATTCAAGAGCATGGGTGTTTGATACAGCCCCACATCAATTATCTTCAATTGACTGCCTGGATGTTAGGGTCTTAGTTCCTTTCTGGCATCTGTTTACTGGGGACGTACAGCAGGTACTAATGGAGGCAAGAAGGGATGCTACTAGAAAATCATATATCAGCAAACGAAAAAGGTTTTTACATGGTGCCAGTAACATAACCAGCACCAATTCAGAGCTAGTTGTTTTCTGGTTTTACAATGGTTTTGTGAGATGTTCATCGTGTTACCCTGCTGCAGTCATCACACTTGGGTTATCCTGTTGTCAGGCGGTCCCGCAGTCGGCCGGATTTCCAAAGTCTTGGTCCGATGTCGGTTGCTGTCGCCTCATCCCTGACGTCAGTGCACCAGGGGTACATATACTGCAACCGACGCCATTTTCTTCAGTATTTCTTGCCGTGTGGTGCCCGAAGCAGAAGCAGTTCGCAAGTGCCGGTCGGCCGACTCCTGAGATTGTCGAATTCGAATTTCAGACCGAAGTCTTCTATAAAGCTAAGTACCCCATTGGGGAAACTTTTCTTGCCTCAGACCAATGTCAGAAAAAGTTAACAATTGTATTTCTTGTGGGAAGCAAATACCTCATAAGGATTTTCATTCTTATTGTATACCTTGCCTAGGCCCTGATCACGACGTCACTTCTTGTCATTTTTGTGCTAGGTTTAATAAGCGTACTATTAAAAGACGATTTGATTTCGCACAACACTATTTTGTAACTATAACATGCCGTCAGAGCTACCGACTACCGGCGTGCACAAAAAGCGCAGGGACAAGGACCGACAGCCCAGGCCTAAGCCCGATTCCGAGGCCTCGGTTGATCCGGTCTCCGGTTATCAGTGAGGCTCCGACGCAGCCCCTGACTACCGCAGTTCTGGAACCCGAGACCGCTACGGATATTTTTGACGGAATGTACTAGGCCGACGCAGCCTTTTACTTCAGGCCCTTCCGACGATTTACCTTCCAAGGACGTCGGTGCTTCAGAAACGCCATCGGTTTCTGAAGGCGTATTCAGACCGACGACTCTTACAGTCAAAACGTTTTCTAAGTCAAAGACTCCTTCTAAATCAAAAAAGACTACACTTCAGTCTCCTGTTCAAGGCCCTATGCCTAAGAAACAGATGCTCAAAATGGCTGAAGATTTGATTTCTCTTATCAGGGGTTCTCAGCCTCCTCCTGACAAAAGGCCTAGACAAGAGGAAGATTCTGCTTCCTCTGAGCAACTGTCTATTTCTTCGGATTCCTCTGAGGACCAAGACTATTCCTTCTCTCCTTATGAAGATTCTGATGCTGAGGATTCTATTCCCTCAGCTTCCCCTCCTGAAGACTACTCTTTTGGGGAAACTTTACACACTATGAGGGAACATTTTCACTGGGAAGGTCAGGATTACTCTGATTCCAAGAAAAGGCTCAGAGAGTTTCTTTTACTCCCCCAACACAGACCTCTAGCCTTCCCTCCTGTTTTGGACATTGTGGATGATGTCTATTTAGAATCCAGTTTCAACCCAGACTCTCTACCTCCTGCTCCGGCCAAGCCTGACAGATACTACAGAGTTCCTGATTCCCACAAATTTGTTTACAAAAGCCCAGTAGCTGACCCAGAGACTATCTCCTAGGGTCCCAAGGGGGCTAAGGCTTCCATGGCTAAAAACCCAGTACCTTCTGAAAGGTATTCAAGAGCACTAGACAGGTGGGGGAAAAAGGTTTACACCTCAGCCACATTAGCTATGAGAGCACTAAATTGTCAATTTCATATGCTTAAGTATCAGCAATTTCTGATTTCTCAGTTAAAACAAAAGATAACCTCCCTCCCTCAACAATCTGAATTGAAAGAAGTACAGGATTTGTTGCACACCACCGAGCAGGTGGGCAAACATACCTTACAATGTGGGTTTGATTCTTTAGAGGCCTCCTGCAGAGCAGCTGTCACTGGATCAGTTATACGTAGGCATGCCTGGTTAAAGGAACAAAGTCTGCCTGATCATGTTAAAGTAAAACTACTAGATGCTCCCTTACAGCAGGATGTTCTTTTTGGAGTTAAAGCAGAAGAAGTTTTAAAGAAAATGGAAGATAAGGCGAAATCAATGCAGACAGTCAAAGATTTCCTACAAGTATAACCCCCTCGCTTCAGCAGAAACTGGCCAACAAAAAAATTGGTCCTTTCCAGCCACTGACGGACCTCAGAGGGGTAAATACAGGCGACCAAGGGGCAGAGGACAACCACAAGCCCAGTATAAACCTCGCCAATGGGGCACTCCAACCCAGAAGGGAGGAGAAGACAGGTCTCAACCCACCAGAAGGCAAACTCAATGACTTGCACCTCAGCTGGCCAAACAAAGCTCTTTTGTCAGCTCCCTTGGGGGGGGGGAACTAGTACTATTTGCAGACAACTGGCACATGGTCACAAAGGACAAATGGGTCCTAGACATAATTTTACGAGGATACAGATTCCACTTTCACACCTTGCCAATGAAAAGAGGAATGCCAAACCTGCCACAAAATCAAAGGGCAGAGGCTCAAAAACAAATTACAGCTCTCATGGCCATGAGAGCCATTCAGCGGGTACCAACTCAAGAGCAAGGCCAAGGATTTTACTCAAGGCTCTTTCTAGTACCCAGAAAGGACAATGCTTGGAGACCAATTCTGGACCTTTCAACTCTAAACACTTACTTACAAGTTCCCAAATTCAAGATGCTAACACTACAGCAGCTACTTCCCATGTTGGGCAAGGAAGCATGGCTGGTAACGTTGGACCTCAAGGAGGCATACCTGCATGTCCCTATTAGACAAAGTTGCAGAAGATACCTCCGTTTCATTGCAGGTTCAACCCATTATCAATTCTCTGCACTGCCCTTTGGCTTATCTACTGCGCCCAGAGTTTTCACAAAATGCCTGGCACCAGTAATTGCATACTGCAGACAAAGAGGAATTCAAATATATCCATACCTGGAAGACTGCCTCATCCAAGCAGAAAGAAAAGACATTCTCTTACATCATCTGGCTTTTGTGAAGCATCTACTAAATTGTCTGGGGTACACAGTAAACGAAAAGAAGTCAAAACTAGTACCCTCGCAAAAATTGAAATTCCTGGGTGCCAGCTTGGACACAACGGCCCAGAAGGCTTATCTTACACCAGACAAGCAACTTCAACTGACTCAATATTTCAAGACAATGGCAACAAAGACCCAATTAACTGCAAGAAAAATTCTGCAGGCTTTGGGCTTCATGGCATCTTGCATTCTGATAATACCATTTGCAAAACTGCATATGAGGAAATTACAGTGGTACCTAAAAAGCATATGGTCTCAACACAGCCACAGCTTGGACACAGTGATATCTCTCATTCCCTGCCTTCAACAGGAATTTCTATGGTGGGCACAGGCATGTCACCTCAACAAGGGTGAGCCTTTCACCTTGCCCCCAACCAGGCAAACTATCACAACAGATGCTTCAGACTATGCCTGGGGGGCACACATGGCAGGGCAATGCATTCAAGGCCTATGGACTGCAGAACAAAGAAAACTGTACATAAATCAAAAAGAGATGCTAGCTGTACAGCCAGGACAACTTGCAATAAAGACGGACAACACCACAGTAATGTGGTACATAAACAAGGGGGCACACATTCCTACCCTCTTTGCAGGCAAGCAATAATCTTATGGAACACAGCTCTGGCCTACCAAGTCCAGTTAAAAGCTCAGTTCCTGCCAGGACAGAAAAACACATTGGCAGACGACCTAAGCAGAAACATCAAAGATCCCCACGAGTGGAAACTAGACCCACAAATATTTACAATGATAACTCAAAAATGGGGCCTTCCAAATATAGACCTGTTTGCCAGTCCTCAAAACTACCAACTGACAAAATTTTGTACAAGGACATTCCGCCATCAAGCTTGAAAAGTGGACGCTCTCTCCTTCAGTTGGAAAAACCTGACAGCATATGCCTTTCCTCCATTACCTCTTCTCACAAAGGTTCTTTTGAAGGTCAAAAAGGAGAAACCTCGACTGATTCTCATAGCCCCAGACTGGCCACGCCAGCACTGGTACCCGCTATTGAAGAATATGGCTCACAGCCCACCATGGATATTGACTCAAATACCTCATTTGCTCACGCAGCAAAACAAACAGATTCTACACAGCCAACTCAAAACCTTAAACCTGGCTGCATGGCAAATCAATTAAGCATCCAACCAGCCCCTCTTGCACAGGCAATACTGGATGTTATTCTGGAAGCCAGGAGGCCAAGCACCAGGAAGGCTTACTCGGACAAATGGAAAAGGTTTTCTGCTTGGAACCAAGCTAAAGGCCAAGACACAACTCAGCCTCATATGCCTCACATTCTGCAGTATTTAGCTGAGATGTTGCACAAAGGACTTTCCTTCTCCTCAATTAAAATCCATGCTTCAGCTATTTCAGCTCACTACGACACGAAGCCACCTTTATTTTCAAATCCTCTTCTAAGGCAGTTCCTCAGAGGGGCAAAAAACATTAGACCACCTAGAAGAGCTCTTACACCAACATGGGACCTCAACTTTGTTCTGGAAAAACTAACGCTACCTCCCTTTGAACCAGCTTTCTCTGCAGACCTTCAGTTCCTATCTTGGAAGACTGCCCTGCTCCTGGCAATAACTTCTGAAAGGAGAGTCTCAGAATTACAGGCACTTATGGCAGTGGAACCTTTCCTCATTTTTCATCAAGACAGAGTTTCTCTACGAACTAATCCTTCCTTCATGCCTAAGGTGGTTTCTAGTGTAGCTTTAAATCAAACCCTCCACCTACCCACTTTCTTCCCCAATCCACAAAACAAAGGTGAGAGACTCCTGCATTCCTTGGACATTCACAGGCAGCTTCGTTACTACTTGGATAAAACTAAGGCTTTCAGAAAAACTGACCAGCTCTTTGTATCCTATGCTACAGCTTCTCAAGGGAGGGCCATATCCAAGCAAACCATTTAATGGATAGGCCATTGCATACGGTTCTGTTATACCCATCATTGGAAACCAGTTCCCCCTACCATTAGATCCCACTCTACCAGGGCAACAGCTACCTCTACAGCCTTTCTCAGGGGGGGTTCCTACCAAGGAAATTTTAGAAGCTGCAACTTGGAGTTCTGTACACACCTTCACCAAATACTATCACTTACCTCTTTATTCTAAGTCCAGGGCGGGCTTCGCCACTGCAGTTCTGCAGGGCCTCATTGCCTCCACTAACCCTCTATGATACCTCCACCCTACCTTAGCTTTGGGACTCAACCCAAGTGTGATGACTGCAGCAGGGTAACACGATGAACATAGTACAGTTTTGTACCTACCATAAATGTAGATGCTCGAGTGTTCACCCTGCTGCAGTCCAGGTTACCCTCCCTCCAACCCCTCTGATCTACTGGCTAAATCTCTGCTATGCCTTACTGATGTATTTGCTTATAGCTGAAGGGATTTTGTGTTTGTACAGTGTTCTCACCATTTTGTACTAATTTGGATCACCTTTTTGGGGGCACCTGACATCTGGGGCAAGAAAAACTGAAGAAAATGGCATCGGTTGCAGTATATGTACCCCTGGCGCACTGACGTCAGGGATGAGGCGACAGCAACCAACGTCGGACCAAGACTTTGGAAATCCGGCCGACTGCGGCACCACCTGACGACAGGATAACCCAAGTGTGATGACTGCAGCAGCGTGAACACTCGAACATTTACATTTATGGTAGGTACAAAACTGTTCTTTACTACCCTATAGCCTTTCATATTCCTCCTTTCAAGGTTCATTTATCAGCCATTTCTACATGCCTTCAAACAAATCCTCCTTGTTCAGTGCAGTCTCATGTCAAAATGTTCTTGAAAGGGATTTTTGCATAAGAGGCCTCCAAGAAAACCAGTGGCTCCCCTTGGGAATTTAATTTTGTGTTAGAGAAATTAACACTTGCTCCATTTGAACTAGCTGATCTGGCTGACGTGAGGTTCTTAACATGGAAAATAGTTTTACTGATTGCTGTGACCTCTGCAAGAAGGGTATCTGAGTTGCAAGCTCTTATGGTGAGTCAGCCGTCTCTCATTTTCCACAGGGACAGGCTTTCTTTGAGAAATACTCATTCTTTTATGTCTAAAGTGGTATCCAAGTTTACTTTCATCCAAACTATCCATCTCCGTGTTTTCTTTTCTGAACCCAAAATACTCCATACTTTGGATGTCCACAGACAACACCAGTACTATCTTGACAGAACTAAATCTGTCAATTGTTCACTTCTTGTGAAGGTAAGAAGAGACGACCTGTGTAAAACTGTCTATTTGCATATGGTTGTCTAAGGCTATTAACTTTTGTTATACTCCCCATAGCAAAACTGTGCTAGGCAGGGTCAAGGCCTACTGTACCAGAGCCTTTCCCTCATCTGTGGCTTTTTTGGATAGGGTGGAGTCTAGAAGTATTCTAGAAGCTGCTACTCTGTCCTCAGTACATACTTTAACAAGGCACTATAAGCTTAATTCCTTTGCTAAGTCCAGATACAACTTTGCTAGGACCTCCAGGTCTCCTGGACTCTTCTCCTTTCACCTCCCAAATGTAGTTAGCTAAGCAGTGATCAATATTTTGAATGTAGTACAGTTGTGTTAGTAAACTTACTGTAACAGTAGATGTTTGAATAATCACTGCCTCAGTAGTCACTTCCTCCCTCTATCCTCCTTATTTTTTGTTGTATTTTTTATGACAGGGTGTGGGCATTTATTTTTTGTTGTTCATAGCATTATTTTTTCAGGGCTCAGTCTCCCTCTTTCAATTGGCAGGAAAGCTCTGAAGCGCTACACACCCAGATTTGTGTTTTAGTCAGTTCAGCCCGAGCTGCTTGACATTTTGGGTGTGTGAAATGTACCCTGAAGCTTTGGACACTGACTGGCTGTTATATCCGTGGCAGGATATAATCCATATACCTAAGGCTACTGCAGCAGTGATCATTTGAACATCTACTGTTCTGTTAAGATCAACTTGCACAATTGTACTTTTTCTGTCATTTAAATATTATACCGAAGTATTCATTTTTTCCTTGTTTGGACTTACATCCATGTTTGAAATTTTGCTGGGTGCCTTCCCTAAGATTTGTTTTTCATGCACTGTGTGATGAAGCCATTTAAAACTAACCTTCCATGTTTCTTTTTCTGTATAATTTAAAATAATATCTTTAAAAATAAATAGATATGCTAGTATTTGTAAGTAGGGACAAATTCAGGTCATAATGGCTATCAGACATTTTATTGGAACAAAAAAAAAAGAAATTGACATTTTAAAATAAGTTTGTACCAGTCAGTTTCTTTAAGAGTAACAAGTATATGATTTATTAAAAATATGAACATAAAGTATTACTGTGGCTTTTAATCCTAAAAAAAATATTTTATTATTTATTTTTATTATTTTACATTTGTTTACTGGGATAGTCCGACTGGACACAGGTCCATTTACAGCGGAGGCCCGGGGAGAAAAGCTCCACAATTAGATTAACATCTACATAGTAATACAAACAATCATATAACAGTGATAATTGAGGTAAGTACAGACATAAAAAGTCTAATACAATCCAGTCTAAACAATAAACAATACATCAGCAGTAAGTGAGTAAATTTACAAAGATAGAGAGTCTCATACATCAAAGCTTTAACTTTGATTAGTGAGATAGGATAAAAGAATAAAAAATGAAATGATTACACATGACATATGCAATTTCAAGTTGACAGTAAGATACCTAACTGTAGCATATATACAGTAGAGATAGCAGGAAGGAAGGTGTAAAGTATGCTGAGATTGTGAGATTTATTGTTTTATATGTAATGACATAAAAATATTAAAATGACATGTTCTCATCAAAATTCAAGATACAGTACAACTGCTTATTTGCCTTTGATCATCTAATCTTGTTTTATAAGTAATTATGCCAGTAGCATTTAAAAAAAAAGTCATGAAAAAATGTCAGGCCATTGTGGAGAAACAGGCATTTATGTATAGGAAGCAAAAAAAAAAAAACAGCCAGTATTCTGTGACAGATGTTTTGAAAATGCGTAGTAATTATTCTCTTATGATGTTGCTAAAGTATGGAACACCCTCCCACCTGAACTCAGGCTACAAAGTCACACAAGCACCTTCAAGGGCCTTCTTAATTCCCACCTCAATGCTAACCCTCTCTGCAACTGCAAAGACCCACTACTCCATATAAGTGACCCGCTGTATGCCTCCATTGCATACACTATATTCTCACCTGATATGTACTTTTTTTGTAAATATTGTAAATAAGGGTTCTACTCCTGAGTATCTTATTGTTTATCTTATTGTTTTACAAAAGTGTTCTTGTACTTCTTTGTTTCTCTTACCTTGTATACCAGTTTTTTATTGTTATCTAAACCATGTATGTACTCTGTTAACTTCCTTGGAGCATTTCTCCCCAGGACTCCACTGAAAACGGACACTTTGTGCCCAGTTGGATTTATCCTGGTAAAATAATGTTAAAATAAAATAAATAATAAATAAATGAAGGGGTTAAATATTCTTGGATTAGGTGAATAATGAGCAAGATGTTATGGAAGAAGATGCAACGTACTTTGGTAATTTTTATATAGGACTATTTTAAGGGTCTAAACTAGGAAGAACAGTACTGAACCCAGAGATAAAAAGGTACCACATCTGACATTGGGTATGAAATGCATTTGAATACTACTAAAATCACTACACATAAGACAGAATCATCATAACAAAAGGATGAGTTGCTTTTGGAGAGGATATTTTTTTCATTGTGTTAAGTGAGGAGTGAGGATAATCCATGAACATGATATTGAGTAAATCAAATATATGCCGAAAGATTTATCAAATGTAGAATTTCCGGGACATGATGGTGTTGTTAAGCCAGCTTTATGTGAATTTGCAGTAATAGCTATCTTGTAGAGATTCCTTCTTCAATTTGAACTTAATGAGATTATTTTAACTATTGTTCAGAAAGAATAACAGACCATGAGAAATGTGCCTCCTGTACTTTATGGGGTATATATTTTTAAATATGTTAATGTCTAGCAGCCATATGGTACACTTCCTTCTAGAAGGACTCAGAGTAAAAATCTTGTGGAAGCTGGAAGCAAAGTCACAGACAGCTCCTCTGTTTGCCTGTTGTTTCTTTGGAATCCTGGTGAACATCCATGTTACATGACATCAAAAGTAAAGAAATATATTTATAGATGTGAAGAAATGTATTTTTGAGAGATTGTTTAGAAACAGAGCTGAAACTGCAATCCTCAGGAGTTCACTTGCTTTAAGGCCTTTTAAAAGAAAGTTAAATGTTTTTTGGCTCCAGAAATCTGATGGATTTCTCATTGTGAGTGGAACAGCTGAGAAACTTAAAATTATATAGTGTACCATTCTGCATGTTGTTGGGAAAGACGCCTTGAAGTTATTTAATACTACTAGTTTTTAGAAGAGCTGTTAGAGGATAGTTCTAGAATTACTGTGAGCCTGGAATTGATTTCCTATGTAGTTGCTACAAGCACAATAGGGTTTAATAGAGACATGTGTTACAGAGCTAAAGAATCAGGCTACAGACTATGAATTTGGTAAGTTGTGTGATTGATTAATAAGAGACGGTCTACTTTTTTGGTGCAATGTATGACTGATAAGTGGAACCTTATAAAGAGACCATACACCAGCCTTTATCAAAAGCTGTCTGTGTGTCCAGAATGTGTGAAATTACATTAAATAAGGAAATGGATGTATATATAATATGTGAGTGAGATAAAAATGCATAAATGAGAAATGCACTGAGAAAGGGTTGGGAAAAGGTTGGGAGGGTGGCCTAATGGTTAAGGTGTTTGCCTTATAAATACAAAGTGCAGGGTTTGAGTCTCACAAGGGATAATTGACTAGGCTTAAAATGACTCTCAAGGGCAGTTAGCCTAGTACTAATCTATAAACCTGTTCTATGAACAAAGGGTTGTAAAAGTAGTAGAGATGAAAGAGAACAAAAGAGAGAGAGCTTTAAAGTATACAGGATGAAATTCAAGTTTTATGTACTGTTTGACACCATAAGCACAACAGGAAGAAATATGCTACATTTAATCATTTTTCTTAGTATTTTATTTTTTATGTAAAATAAAGTGTGCTGAAAACAATGTCCATGAAAATTATTTATTTGTTGGCACTATTAGTTGAAAAGAGAGGCGATATGATGAAGTCTGGAAATGCATTAAATCCTTAGAGCAAGAGTGCAGTTAACACTGTTAGCAAGGAATGCTGAGAATTAATAAGTAGAATCTTGAATTTAAATTAAATATAGGTGTGGAGCACAATGTTTTGCCTGAAGATACTTTAAAACATTGGGGATGAAAGGCATAGAAAAGAAAGCCGTGAGCACATTGTAAGACATTCAGCCCACCGAATGAAGGTACTGAGTGTGTGTGTGTGTGTGTGTGTGTGTGTGTGTGTGTGTGTGTGTGTGTGTGTTTGGTTCACCATTTTCTGTTTTTAATTTTTGATTTAGTGGACTAAAAAAAGTCATTGGCAGCTCATAGGTAAACCCTATGTCTTTCCCTTGTAAGTGCGCTCTCTCTTGCACCATGGTTGACAGCTAATACTTTCATGACTGAATTCCTGCCCTTGGCCATTATTTGTATTGTCTCTTTTCCTACAAGACATTGTGGCATTGCATATTTCTAATATGCCCCTTTCCCCGCAGATGGGCATGTCTATCCTCCCACTCCAGCTGCAGTAGATGCCTGAGCTTCTAACTAAATTTGGGTTACTTTGGCCATAGTCCAGGCTTTATCTCTCTGTCTCCCAATAGAGCTGGCACAATCCTTCATTTTCAGTTTATAAGATTACTTTTGTTTTTTAAAGATTAATAATCTTCTACCCGGATAAGTAGTTTGCATTTTATTGCTTCTTCAAACTTCTTATACCTTTCACCTGATAATATATGTAAAGAATACCAGAATTTCCTGTTGGAAATTTAAAACTGTAATTTACTTTTTGATACAAATAAGTACAGCAAAAAATAAATAAATAAATACTGCATTGCTAATGTTCATTGTCTCCCTTAATTTTAACAATTTTATCAAAAAACAGAGTATCTCTTTTTCTCAGGTCATTCAGTAAATAATGTTAGAAATTTAGGGTTCTCTCTTTTGTTTTTTTTTTTTTTTTTTGTTTGTTTTTGGTAGTAATATAGAGTAAGCCCAGATGTTTAATTTTGCTAGTGTGTGTGTGTGTGTGTGTGTGTGTGTGTGTGTGTGTGTGTGTGTGTGTGTGTGTGTGTGTATTTTTTAAATGAAGAATGTGAGCATCTTGTCTATGTTGTTTTATTCTTGATTTCTCAGGTGCATGGAAACCCAGAAAAATAATGATTTTTTAATATATATTTTACATGTAAATATCTGTATTTTAGTTGCCAAGTGACATGCTTTTGGATTGATGTTTTATTTGGAGCTGGGCATAGCTCTTCCTTCAGTGACTTGTAAGACCAAACATTGGGCAGTATTTTCCACTGTCCTCTGGCTGCTGTTTGTAGTAGCTTGCAATAACTGTTGTCAGATAAAAGCATGAATATAATTTCCGGAAAACATTTTAGTTTAGTCTGTGCTCTGTGCAGCATTAGCAGGTAGTTTTCACAGTATGAGGTTCTCTCTCTCTCTCTCTCTCTCTGGAGTTTACTAGACTTGGCTGCAGAGCTCTTTATTTGCAATGTCACTGGGATTTCTGGTGTCCTAATTTGATATGACATGCAGTTTGTCTACTAATGTCACACTCTTACAGAGTAGGCTGCCCTGCGTGAAGATCATAGCTGATTGGGTCTCTCCATAGGTGCAATCTCCAGACTTTTTGGCATTTCCCTTTATACTGTTTATATCCAGTTACCTTGCCTCGACTGATGAACCTGAGAGTCTACCCTTTGTTTATTTAATTTTTTGCTAATGCTCTGCCAGACACCTGTTGTAGCAAGTATTCCTTTGGAGGTCTGAAGGACTGGCTAGATTGTGTAAACCAGCATGGACACATAAAGTTGATGTTTCTACACTTTTCTCTGTTAGCCAGAAACTGAAAATATATGCATGTATTGATCTATGTAATAATACTGATGGGCCTGCATCACACTGACTAACTAGTATTACTTTATTCTGCTCCAAAATTATCTGATTTTTTTTTTTGTGTGTGTATGTATGTGCGTGTGTGTGTTTGTAAAGCTCCATTATCCCAGTATATTTTCACAGGATGACATTTTTATTTTTTTTTAATGAAGTTGTTATATTTACTTAAACAAGAGCATAGTCAATTATTGATTTTGTTAAGAAAATCTAAAGAAAGTGTATGCATTCTTAAGCAGACTTTCATGGGTAATTTTTTGTGTGGTATTGATTGTGACCAAATTTCTTATTGTTATAAGTTGTAAGAATTTATTAGTGGTAAACAAATTTTCCGTATGTATTCAGTCTGTCAGTCAGAGGTGTCACCTTTCTTGTCATTCATGCCTAAGCTGCTCACTTAAATTTGAAGAACATATGACATTAGGTTGTCTCCTTATAGTAAACATTTGTGTAAGCCTACAAGAAGGCATAATAACTAGCACCTTGCACTATGGATTTTTCCTTAGCTAAAAGAGTTTACAGTATAATGGACAACAAGATGTAGGATACACTAAGGCAGAGTCCTAGTGAAATCAGCATTGTAGATGTGCCCAGAAAGGGAGAAATGTAAAGCTGTGTTTTCTTTGTTATGGTAATATAGGTTGGAAAATACTCTCTGTAATGCAGAAAATGTGTGCATCACTTTGAGTTGACCTTTAATATTGCTGGGCATCATACTTTCATACCTCTTGATTATATAAGATTTCTTGATTATGATGTTATGTAGTCCTATCTCGCCTACATTCTTACCACTGAGTTCGGAGCCAAATGTCGGCTCCGACTCGGCCAATTTTACTAGCTCGAAGTCTCTCATTGGCTGGGCTAAGCGGGTATCCCATGGTGCACTGCTCCATATCCCCAGATCTCGTTTGCCGCTCGTGTAGCTAGGACATGGTCTCGCTTGGCTGTGGCTAAATACCTTCTTTTCTTGATTTAAGAGAAGTTTGATTCAATCAAAAGCTATTCTCATAGCTATTGTTTAAAGCTGTCTAATTTTGTCTGGTGTTTTAAGCTTGGTTATTGTGAGTTTGTGTGGTATCCCTCTTACTGTTCCCCGGGCTAGGCCCGTTTCAGTTAGAGGGCCTAGTTCTCCTCTGTTTCCTTCTGTATTTACCAAACCGTTTAAATTAGAGGTTTTGGCTACCCTCTCCTTGTGTTCCTTTGTTGAGTTTGTGTACAGTTTGATCACTGCTTTGGTGTTGATTACCTCAGTGTCGTTCCCGCCTTTATAGAGTGAACGCCTGTTCTTGTACTGACTTGGTTTTTGTGTTGTGGGCGCAGCATTTAAAATGTCTAAGGATAAGAAGGAGCATAAACCTTCTGGATTTAAAAAGTGCTCAAAATGTGGATACAAAATGTCCATAACCGATGGACATTCCATTTGTGTCTACTGCTTAGGAGCCATCCATCTGCAGGAATCCTGCAGCTTTTGTCATGCGTTCAGCCCTAGAGTTCTCCAAGAGAGAAAGAATAAGCTAATCTTAAAGGGACTACTGAAACCCTCTTTTTGAAAAGGCTATGGATTCGGCTTCCAGTGGCAAGTCTAAAACTGGCAAGTCAAAAAAGAGATCTCCGGCTCCGTCAGCTTCATCAGAGCCTCCAGAGAAAATGCCTAAAACTGCATCGACCTCCTTGGCTCCACTGTCCTCGGGGCCGCAGGAAGGCTTGATATCTATGGAACCGGCGTCGGCTCCAGTTGTATTGGAACCTCCTGTTCTCCAAATCCTCCAGGACCCTTTCGGATGTGGATGTGGATAGGGTGGTTCAGAAGCTCCTCCAGTCACCGGTTTTGGCAAAATTGTTTTCAGCTCCGACCCAGTCAGCTCCGGAGCCCATCCAGACACCTTCTTTGATCATTCCTCCTCCCAGTGCATCTCTGTCTTCGGAGCCGGAGTGTTCCGCGCCGCGTGATCTTTCTAGGCCGGTTCCGATGCCCCATTCGGCTCCATCTGTACCGACATCGGCTCCGACCCTGTGTGCTCCGTCATCGGGGTTCGGGACTCGGGATTCTTCGGTCGGGCCCAAGGGGGACATCTCGGCACTTATTTCGGTTCCTAGTCTCCCTCTCGGTGTTTCGGCTCAGGGAACTTCGATTCCTGTCATGACCTCAGAGACTGGTCGCTCCTCGGACTCGGGGGGACCAGCCTTCGAGGCTGTGCGGACCGCACTGGCCAGCTCGTCAGCTACATCAGGCGGGTCGGTCACTCTTTCCCCCACCACTCCGGTGAGAGCTTCTGTTCACCACCCATCCATGGACAGCAGAGCACCAGAGCCTAGGGATACCCCCACGAGTGGTCCCCATATTTCTGAGGGTCCCTCAGAGTTTAGTGCCTGAGGAGCCCCCACAGAAAGAAAACGTGCAAGAGGAAGCACATCGACTCCCAGGACGAGTCCCTCACCTCTGATACTGACCTCGAGGAATCGGAGGGGTCCCCCAAGTCATCCTCTGATGACGTTTCCTTCTCCGATATCCTGGAGATACTGAAACAGAGGTGACTGGCCTTCCAAAGCCCCTTCCGAGGAGGAGTCAGTATTTCTTAAGGCTTTCGGTGCTCAACCCTCCGCCTCCTGGGTGTCTCCACCCTTCGACGAACTCCTTGACCTGATTTGTCGAAGAGTGTGGGAGAACCCTGATTCTGTGGAGCCCGTGCCCAGGCATCCCAACAAGTTTCTTTCTGCCCCCCAGGGCAAAGAGTTTCTGTCTAAAGGTGTTCCTGTAGATGCCATGGGGGTGGCGGCAGCCACCCAGAAGGAAGTAGCAGAGTCTTTTTCATCCGTCCATCCTCCTAACAAGGAGTGTAGGACCATGGACCGGTACGGGAAGCGTACCCTCTTGTCAGCGACCTTTACATTACGGTCGCTGAATTACTTGTCTCATTTCATTCGGCTCCAGAGAGATCTCCTCAAAGAGTTAGGAGATACTCTTACGGGTAACGTTCCTGAGGCGGTTAACGCCCAGGTTTCTACCCTCAACTCCATTGTCAACTCATCCATGTGGCTCATTTCGTATGCAACCGAGGGAGCGAGTAGGGCAGCAAGCTCAGAGGTCGCCCTTAGGAGGCAAGCCTGGCTGCACTTGTGTCACTTTGCAGAGGCCTTCAAGTCTTCCTTCACTGATATCCCTTTTGATGGTTCCTCCTTGTTTGGGACCAAAGTGAGACACCCTCACCAGGTGCGAGAAAAAGAGAAAGACCCTGTCTGCCGTAGGGGTCCGTTTTTCCCTTCCTTCTAGGCCTTATCCCAAGACCCAGCGAGGGGGCAAGATGTGGTTCAAGAAATCACAGAGGTTTTTTCCTGCCGCACAAGGTGAACCCCCCTCCAGAGGCAGGGGAGGGGGGGGTTATTCAGGGAGATGTCGCCCCAGAGGCAGAGGGGGCCCCCGCAATTCAGGAGACTGCGACTCCTTCCGTGGTTCTCCATACTCTCGTTCCTGAGGGTGTGCCCAACTGCGCTTATCCAGAGCCAGTCGGGGGTCGAATTTCCCTATATCCGGAAGCCTGGGAAAGAATCACCCAGGACCGATGGGTATTACGGATAATTTCCGGAGGTTACCTCATTCCATTCTCGTTAGTACCCCCGCCAATCAGAAAAATCCCGGACATACCACCCTGTCAAAGGGATCAAGCAGCCTCAGAGGTCTCGCAGCTGCTAGAAAAAGGAGCTATCCAGCGTGTCCCCTCAGACCAAATCGAATTAGGGACTTACTCAAGATTCTTTTTGGTGCCGAAAAGAACAGGGGACCTGAGACCCATACTAGATCTCAGCCAACTTAACAATCACGTACACAAGTCCAAGTTCCGTATGGTAACACTACAATCGATTCTCCCATTGTTGGGAGAGGAAGTATGGATGTGCTCCATCGACCTCAAGGATGCTTACTACCATGTGAAAATGGACAGAGCATCCAGGAGTCACCTACGCTTCCAGCTGGGAGCCAGTCACTTCCAGTTTCAAGCCCTGCCCTTTGGTCTCACCACAGCCCCCAGGGTGTTCACCAAATGTATGGCGGTGGTGATGGCTCACTTGAGACGTCAGGGATTCCAGGTGTTTCCGTACCTGGACGACTGGCTCCTTACCGCCCCCACCAGGCATCAACTAGTTCAAACCAGGGACGCTACCATCAATCTATGTCACCAGTTGGGCATAACAATAAATTGGGAAAAATCTGCCTTATTGCCCTCACAGAGTGTCACCTTTATAGGAGCAGATTTAGACACCATTCGAATGCGAGCATTTTTACCACAAGAAAAGATCACAGTATTACAACAACAGATACACATGCTGATGCCCCTGAGACAATGCTGATGCCCCTGAGACAAGCAAAGGCAAGACTGGTTCTCCATCTCCTAGGGACCATGGCAGCAACTATCATGTTGGTCCCCTCTAGCGAGATTACACATGAGACTTCTTCAATGGCTCCTCTTTGTTCAATGGTCTCTCCAAAGACTCCCACTATCTTATTCCATCTTACTCACGGACAGGTGCAAGCAGGACCTCCATTGGTGGCTGTGCACCAACAATATGAATGGGGGATAGCCCTTCATTCCACCCGTCCCTATTGCCACGGTGACCACGGATGCCTCCCAGATGGGGGAGGGGGGGGCATTATCTTGGCAGGACAGTCCAAGGCACATGGCAGGAACACAAGATACATTTGCATATAAACGTCCTGGTGATGAGAGCAGTGCTTCTTGCATTGCAGACACTTCAGAGGGTTCTTCCTCTAGGTACGATTGCGATACACTCAAACAACATGTCAGTAGTGTGGTATCTCAACAAGCAAGGGGGAACCCGGTCTTACCCTCTGTGCAGAGAGGCTATGCGAGTGTGGCATTGGGCAATAGCTTCCCAACGGTTTCTAGTGGCAACACACATTCCGGGGAAGTCCATCGTAATAGCAGACAGGCTAAGCAGAGCTATCCTGATGCCTTACAAGTGGTCCCTGAATCGCCTGGTTGCAGAGTGAATCTTCAGCAGATAGGGTCAGCCTTGCTGCGACTTTTTGCCAGCCCTCTCAATGCAAAATGCAGCAACTACTTCACGCTGATCCCCCCCCACAGGGGGAATCACCCAGGGACGCTCTGGTTCACGATTGGCCCTCCGGTCTGCTTTATGCTTTCCCTCCGTTTCCCCTGCTGTCAAGGGTGATTCAGAAAGCGCAATCCTTGGGAAGCAGAATGATTCTGATTGCTCCACACTGGCCTTGTCAAGTCTGGTTCCCTTTTCTTCAACCATACATTGTGGACACTCCTTGGATTCTGGACCCTTAACCAGATTTACTGACACACATGTCGGGACAGTTCCACCCCTCTCTGATGACCCTCCGGTTGACAGCCTGGCTACTCCACTTCCATCGTTAGTCAGACATCATAATGTTTCAGCGGAAGTGGTCCATATATTATCATCCTCTCATAAACCATCCACTAGAAAGATTTATTCTAGTAAATGGAAAAGGTTCTCTATCTGGGCACATACTAGAGGCATTGATCCTTACACAGCTCCAATAGATTCAGTTCTGGAGTTCTTGTCTATGCTTTTCCATCAGGGGTCCGCATCAGCCACCATCAAAGTTCAACTGGCGGCGATATTCTAATTTCCACGTAGTGAATGAACCTATGCAAACTATGACACACAGACTATGCAAAGCATTCCTCAAGGGTACTCTGTTGCTTCGTCCCCCAGTCTGCGAACCTATAATGCCCTGGGATCTCAATTTTGTTCTACAAGCCCTTACTTTACCACCATTTGAGCCTGCAGCTACCTGTGAATTGAAATTCTTGACATGGAAAACAACATTCTTAACAGCAGTCACTTCAGCGAGGCAGGTTTTGGAAATTCAAGCCCTCTGCATCAAACCCCCATATTTAATCTTCCATAAAGATAGGGTCTCTCTTAGACCAGACCCCTCGTTCCTTCCTAAAGTGGCTTCCGTGTCTAACATGAATCAGTCCATTGAGCTGCCTGTTTTCTTCCCCCACTTTTCTAACAAGGCAGAATTTAGATTTCACCAGTTGGATGTACATAGACAGTTAGGCTTCTATCTACACCGGACCAAAGATATCCGGAAATCTGACCAACTCTTTGTCTCCTTTTCGGAAAACCAAATGGGTTCCCCGGTATCCAAGGTCACACTGTCTAGATGGATAGCCAGTTGTATCTCTTTCATCTATCAAGCAGGAGGTAAAAATCTGCCATTTCCAGTCAAGGCACATTCTACTCGGGCTATTTCTACATCCACAGCCTATCAAGCTAGATTGTCAATGGATGATATATGTGCTGCAGCTACTTGGGCTTCTCCTCACACTTTTGTTTCTCATTACAAATTAGACGTGGTCTCCAGGGGCAGGTCTTCCTTTGGCTCCACAGTTCTCAGGAGTATTTTCCTATGAGCCACCCAGGATGTAGGTGCTAGGGATGCTGTCCCACTGGTAAGAATGTAGGCGAGATAGGACTACATAACATCAAGAAGTTATGTACTCACCATAACGTTCGATGTATGTAGTCTATCTAGCCTCATATTCTTACCCTCCCACCTTCCCCCTTCCTGGAGGATTTGGAGGTTAGGTTGTCATCTACAGAGTTCCCTTGCTTAGCTTATTCTTTATATGGATGTGATGTGTGTATGGAGTACAAATGATTTTCGCAGCAAACTAGATCTGGGGATATGGGGCAGTGCACCATGGGATACCCGCTTAGCCCAGCCAATGAGAGACTTCGAGCTAGTAAAATCGGACGAGTCGGAGCCAATATTCGGCTCTGAACCCAGTGGTAAGAATGTGAGGCGAGATGGACTACATATCAAATGTTATGGTGAGTACATAACTTCTTCTTCATCATTGTAACTGTACATTTAGATTCTATATGTTTCCTAAGTCCTTAATTAAATAATTGAATATGAAATGTGACTTCCACATTGTATTCTAGCCCCACTGTTACCCTTAAGATTCCCCTTTAAATAAGATCAAAATTGTAAGTGTTTAAAGTGCTTTTTGCTGTTTCATTTTTTTTTTTTTTGGAAAAATTATACTTTTAGTACTTTTTACAGACTACTGCTGCCAGGCCTCTACAGGAATCCAGAATCGTTTTGGTTTTGCCATAGAATAACCTACTGGTTCTTTAGTTCCGCCATCTACCTGCCACAGAAAAAAAAATAATAATACCCTAGCACGCTCTACATTTGTCTTAGCTACAAATGGATAACTCTGATGTGGGCAGTTCTGGTTATGCTCCCTCTGGTGTAGTCCCTACAGCCACTATGGACTGAGGATTAGTCATGTCCTCTGTTAGTAGGCAAGGGAGAACCTCTCTTGTCTGGCATGTGAGAAGGGGCAGGGAACATCTCTCTGCCTAGCCAAACTGGAATGTTGTATGGAAATTCCAGTCAAAACAAAGCAAAAACTTTGTCAGAGTGGCCCAAATGGTCACCACGTACAACGACTTTATTGAAGAGGTTGACACCTTCCGGTCCATGTTTGATCTTGTGGATGAATTAATCTCAGAGGTTACTATAAAAAGGCTAAATGGCCATTTCCAAACTATTTTAAGCCACTGTGGCACCCCTGAGCAGTTTGTAGATTAGCCACATGTGATAATATGCAGAGAGGACAGGACTTAGAGTCGATTGGAAAGAGGGGTAACATCTGAATTTTCAAAAGCCTCGGTTTTGACCTTTAACCGGGGCACTGCCATGTTAAGGAACATTTTTGAAAAGAACTGGCCTATCCTATTAAAGGATTCAAACATAAGACAGAGAATAGGGGAAAATCTAAGAATTGTATATAGAATGGGCCAAATTTTAAGGATTTACTGATGACAAAACAGAGAGGAGAAACAAAAGGCAAACAAGGAATGGTTAAGTGTGGAGCCTGCACATGGTGTAATAAAATTTAAGCGTTGAACAGCTATACTGTTAGGAATAACACATATTATCTTAGGAACAGATATATTTGCACTTCTAAAGCAGACCTGGCCTCATGTAAATCCTGCCCATGTTTCTATATAGGAAAGACAGAGATAAGGCTCTCTCAGAGAATATATGAGCATGAGTATGCCATTAAAAAACATAACGCAAATAATGCCCTAGCAAAGCACATCACCAACAATGAAGGGCATGTTTTCCATTACATGGCTACAGATCATGTCATTATTGATGACAATAAACCATGGGCACTAATGTTAGAAATCAGTGAACTTAAATCGCAAATTCGCCTACAGGCTGACAGCTGGCCAGGTATAAATGAGAGAAGCTCCATCTCCCCATTTTGAAGTTAAAAGCACTGGAAAGGAAAAAAGTCCAAGTGAACACACAGTAATGGGGTATGTATGTATATATATGTATATATATATATATATATATATATATATATATATATATATATATATATATATATACACACACACACACGCACACACACACACACACACACACACACACACATATGAAAAATACATAGGTCATAAATAGATTATACAAAAGTGTAAGCAATAATTATGAGAAAGTTAAAAATATGTTTTTGCTTATATAGCTTGTTTTTAAAGAGTAATTTAATTATGCATTAGTGCATGCAACATTTTTAGCAACCCATTGTGTCTTTTTTTCTAATGTTAAGTAAGTGTTTATTGTGTAGTGGTTCCCTTACAGCACTCGATTAATGTGAGAGCTACTTTAAATTCAGCATCAATGTGTGGCAACCAAGGAGAATGGATGGTAAAGCATAAAGGAAGTAGTGACATTTGTGAACTTTGTCTGATGAAGTTTTACACATTGTGAAACTAAAGCGCTAACCAGTTTTTATTGTTTTATGTATTAAAGTGGTGCTTTCACCTTTTGAGTACTTGTGTACAGTTTACAGTCGTTCAAGCTGTTTCTACATTCGTTGACTGCCTTTGGGATTTTTTTATAAAGCAAAAACTTGCACATGTATCTTCTGTCTCAGTAACTTTGGACAGGAGTGATGTGTTGCACTTACCTTGGAGTTTAATTCACGCTCTTGACCCTTCCAGTTCAGCTGTTCCTGGCAAGAGGAAAAGGGATTCTTGATTTACTTAACAAGGTTAAGATTATCAACCACAAAATGATCATGAAGGAAAATTTTCCATTTTTTTTCTCAAGTTTCTGCTTCACATTCTGAGGAAAATATGGGTTCTGTCAGTCCCTTTGAAGAATTCTCTTTTACTGAAAATATTTCTAAAATGAATCACTTGATCCATTGTTTCTTTTCCATCCATCCTGATGGGTCTGTTATATCTGTATGGATCTGATGTCAGCAGCTCCTAGGCTTTGCACCCAAGTCGTCTCAGGCTCCTCCACTATCCATAATTCCCCTCTGCCAACTGAATTACCTTTGATTCTGTTTGCCACTTAAGCACAGACATGGATCTCCTTGACTCAGTACGTTGTTTGGATAAGTGGATAAGTGACTTTTTATTTGAAGAAATTTTTTTCTCGTTATTGTTTTTAACCTCCTTTATTTATTTATTTTGTGATCTTTTCAAATTCCCCCTATAAAACTTCTGCTAGTTTATAATCATTTTTCCTTGCAGTTAGTCAAGGCTATTTTTTCATTATTATCTGGTGTTTTAATTTTAGTGTGGTATGGTATTCTTTACTGTATAGGCACTTTATGTACAGGTAGTGTCAATCAATGTTTTTTTTTTCCAATGAGGGTCTTTGCTGTAGTGTTACCTCTTTTCGAGGGTGATGGAGAAGGCCTCCAGGTTCAAAAAGTGTGTCTCCTGAGAAAATTTATTTTATTTTTACTAGGGTGGATGTCTAGATTAATGCCCTTGACTTAACTGGTAAACAAGTATTTTTATAAGCAAGTAGGTTTGAAAAATAAGACAAAATTATGAAACCCATGAAAAATGCTATGTTCCTTGCATATGCAAAGATATTAGCTTTTTTTTCCACTAGCAAATGCTCTCAGTGAGAGTCAAGAAGTCTGAAGCTGAAGGCAGTTGTACATTCTGTTTTGAGTGAAATTTATAAAGATTCCTTCATGTATTTGCAGAGATGTTAGCTGTTTTGTTTCTCATTGCATCCTACTTTACATTGACACAAGCTGTCTACAGGTGCAAGTAATTAATCTTTAGAGTTCTGAGCATTCTTTGCTGAGGGAAATGCAACATTTAAAGGTACAATGACAAGCAGGTTAGTGAAAAATACAGCTTAAAATTATGGGAAGTGAATACAAGATAGCAGCCTCCCTAGCAGCCGTAATAAGAAAGAAAAAAAAAAAACAGACACCAAGCAGTATAAGTGAGAGCAAAGGCTGTAACATGTGCTTTAGCATGGGTAACCTTGATTTTAGGTTAGGTAATACCTGTGGATGCATCTGTTTGGGGCAATTGTAACTATCTGGAGGGTTAAACTTCACATACATTTTGAAGATGTACATGTTTCATGTGTTTGTTGTAAGTTCACAGGGGATGGAGGTGTATGAAAAATTACTTTAGTTTTTTTTTTTTTGAGGGTTTTCATTAAACAAAACATCTTGAAAATGTGACATAGATTCAAATGGAGATGAAAAGAAACAACTTTACAAAAGATCAGCCTGCCAAACGTTATTGTGCATATAAAACAGAAGTGCCAGTATTTTTTTTTAACGTGTATATTAGGTGGGAACCAGGCTTTTTATCATAATGGCCATGCTGTACATATCAACTTGGAACATAATTGGCCTTACAAGTATAGACAAAAAAGGAAAGGATATTGAATTATGTTAAGAAATGCAGAATACAAATAGCAGTGTTGCAGGAGACACGTTTGGAAAAAATGGCCATGTGAATTGGACAAAGAAAGGATTTCATGATGGATATTCATCAGAATAGAAGGGACAAAAGAAAAGGGGTAATAATAACACAGATTGCTAGAGAGGCTGCAATAGTGATAGAAGAGGGAAAAAGACAATAGTGGGAAATCTGTGGTAGTAATGGGCTTTTGGCAAGGAAGGAGGATTACACTGTTATGTATTTATTATTCTACCAATTATAGAACTTAAGAAGAGAGAACTAATCGGGTTTCAGCAAGGAATATTACTTATAGGTGGGGATGGCAATTTGATTTGCAATAGTGAGGATGTTTTAGTAGGACCTAGAAGGGAAAATATAGCAAAAATGGTAGATTTCTGAAGAAATTTATCAAAATATTTGGTATACAAGACATGAATTCAGTAGTATAAACTTGAAATTTACATATTATTCCCTAACATACAAAAACTGGGCTAGACTAGACAGAAATTATACTTCACAGGAACGTGTGCATTTAATTGAAGGCTTCAATACACGTACAACTGTTTCAGATCATGCACCGATTAAAACAAAGATTTGAAGTACAGGGTAATGAAGTGGAAATGAGACACTGGTTCTTTCCCTCCTACCTGTTAAATTGAGAGTAATTTAAGGAAAGGGTAATGGAAATTAAAAGTTGTTAGAAAAGATAGACATTTCTTCAGAAGTGATAGCTAGTGATTGGGATAAAATGAAAATTGAGATTAAAAACAGGTAGGAAATAAGAGAGAAAGAGATGTGGTTAAGAATGAATAGGAATTTGTTTAGTAGGGCTGAGAAAGAGATATGTTTAAGAATTTATAGGAATTGTTTAATGAGACTGACAAAGGTTAAAGTGTTGCAGAATAAGGGGAAATTCACAGAAAAAAGAAGAATGCTAAAGAGAAAATAAGTTAGTATTTGGATAATATGCATCAGTTTAGAAAGTTTGCTGTTAAGCAAGTATTTTTCGATAACTCCAGAACAAAGAAAACTTTTAGCATAATGACTTATGCAACAGAAAGTAGAAAAGGTTGTCACAAAACTTAGGGATCTTATAACAAGAAAAATAGCCAAAGATTCTGGAGAGGCTGTACAGATATTTTGGAAATGTTATGAAAATTTGTATAAAGCAGATAAATATGGAAATCGAGAAAGACTTCAAATGGAAATATTTATGGAATACTTAATTATGCTAAAATTAGAGGTAGATGAGGCTCAACAACTAATAGTTAAGACAGGAGGAGATAAGGCAAAAATGGTATCAGTTTGTAGGAAAGTCTCCAGGAACAGATAACATTCCAGTGGAAGTTTGGAGGTTAGGAGGGAAGAAAGCTAAAAAAAACCCTAGAAGATTTTGTTTAACAGTGTTTTAATGGTAGGGGAAGCCCCAGCATTTTGGAAGAAAGCTGTGGTGGTTGTATTACCCAAAGATGGTAAAGACCCATCAGACCCAGCTTCATATGGACTCATTTCAATTTTAAACCATGATATAAAGTGGTTATGTCTATATTAACTAAAAGAATGACAAAGGTATTGCCAAAATTGATACATCTGGATCAGTGTGGTTTTGTAGAGGGGAGGCAAACATTTGACAATATTAATAGAACAATGCCACACTGGTGATGTAGGGGATTAAAGCCCAGACTATGGCTCAGTTGACTCAGGTTGGATTAGTAGTTCGGGTGACTGACAGAGCAGCAGGGAAGGGATTGGCATGTCAATCCAAGGTGGGAGGGTGCTTGTGGATATGTTGCCTAAAGGAAGGCATAGTCCAAAGAGGGAAGTTGCCCTTGGATATAATCAGACAGCATGGGGGTGAGGAAAGGGAGTGGGTAGGTCATGCATAAAAATCCCCCCCCCCCCAACAGAAACACAGATGAGACAAGCCCGCTCAGGATCCACAACTGATCCCAGTAAAAAACATGGAGTAAGTCCGTGGGGTGGAGAATAGTTGGTAACCCCAGCATGGTCATTGGATACTGGGGGCTGGGCCAGTAAAGATGAGGTCTGAGGGGGCCAAAAAATACATTAATAGAACACTGATGATCCAGAGAGAAGCAGAATGTAAGAAAATGTCACTGTTGTTGTGAGCCTTGATGCAATGAATGCATTCAACAGAGTAAGCTGGGATTTTATGAGTGAGGCAATAGAAGCATCTGCATTCCCTGACACAGTAATAATGTTAATTAGGAGTATATATGAAGGACTGGAGGCAAGAATTATAGTGGGAAGGCTTCTCTTTGATAAGTTGTATTTGAACAGAGGAACCAGGTAGGGGTGTCCTCTTTTTTCCCTTTTATTTGCTTTATATTTAGAGCCATTGGCAAAGAAAATAAGGGACTCAGAAATGCAAGGATATAATTGGTATTATAATCAAGAAATGTTGGCTTTAATTTGCAGATGATATTATTTTGTCCCTGATAAATCCAGTGAAGGACATCTCAGTATTGTGTAATGTTTTTGGGACAGTCTTTTCGGGAATGTAAGTTAAATGGAGATAAAATAAAGGCTATAGCCATACAAATTATGAAATGCGGGAGGAGATAAAACAAAAGATAATGCAAAAACTGAGAACGTGGAAGCTGTTGGTTATGGATATGGATAATAAGATATAAGCAGTGAAAATGTTTTTAGTCCCTTGACTTTTGTATAGGGACAGGATATTTTTATCAACCGTAGGAGAAGTTCAGGATAATAATTAATAAAGAGTTGAAGGAATTTATCTGGTAGGATAAGAGGGCAAGAGTTAAGTGGAATAAGTTGATCCTTCCAGAAGAACATGGTGATTTAGAATTAGCTGATTTGAATGGATATCTTACAGCTACACAGTTAAGGCGTATATACCTAACACAAACAGAAGGTCATAATTCAAAGTGGAAAGGGACGATAATGAATTGGGGGGAGTAGTTCAAGAAATAGAGAGAGAATGGAATTTTGGATGTAGATCCTCAAGGAGAATAATAACAATCATACAGAATAAACTTCAAAAAAATGTACAACTGAGTCACAAAGGAAGGAGCCAGACACCAAGATATTTTAAGCGCTTTCGTTCGATTTAATACTCTACGAATTTCTTTAGAAAATAAATACCTTGTAACAAACCACCCATTTTATACAAAAAACTCAAAACCACATGACAAAAATCAACCAATAAAATAAATAGATGATCAAATGAACACAGTTAAAGAAATATCCACTGTAAAGAAAATATAATGCAATACATCCCTACATACACATATACATTTAAAATTATGTTTTTTATATATATATATATATATATATATATATATATATATATATTGTATTATGTAATTATAAATTAATCTGCAGCCTTTCTAAAAGTAGTAATAACTACTTTACAGACTAAACACAAGTTATAATTTCTGCGTTTGTAAAAAGCACTTAATATTTATGGTCTTGTTAAGAACTGGAAATTGATCAGCGCACAATAAAATCTGCCATTTACTCTCCCTACACTCCAACAGAGACTTAAAATCACCACAGAATCCATCTGAAATCACTGTATCAACTACAAAAAATGAAAACATTTTAAAGTCATCGCAAACCATGGCATTAGACATGTCATATCTTTATTTCTAATGGCCAGAACGTGTTCATATACTCTTCTACCCAAAGTCCTAATGGTCTTACCAATGTAAAAACACATGCAAGAATTACACAGAGCAACATAAACTACACAGGTAGAATCACAATTATAATCTTTGTCCCAAATGATCTTACTAAGATGTCTAATTTCAATAGATGCAGAATTGACTATAAATCTGCATTGCCTACAATGATCACATGAAAATTTTCCAACTGACACTTGCCTGTCATTGGAATGATTAAGTGCGTCTCTCTCAAGAATGGTTTTAATGTTGACTGTTTTCTTATAAGTAAACAAAGATTTATCACCTAAACTTTGAACAAATCTGAATGTCCCATCAAAACTTTCCAATTATCTGTAATGATATGTCTGATGACACACATTTCACTGGAAATAAGAATAGGAAAGGCTAACCTATACAAATCAGTACTTTTGTTGAAAGTAGAGTCCAAGCTTCTGTGTGCTGTCAAACTAGGATTTGCGGTGTTGTCACGTAACTTCAAAACCTCACCAACAATTCTCTTAAGCCAATAGGAATCATATCCCCTCTGGATAAAAAAGTTAACCAACTTCTCCATTTCTAAGTCGACTCAATTGTATCAACTGACTTTTGACCACCCCCCTCTTCATGTGTTGGGGATGCAGGCTATCCTTATGTAAATACTGGTTGACAAAGGTGGACTTTCTGAAAATCTTACTGGAAAACATCAAACTATTGAGATCAAATTCCAAATGGATATCCAGAAAGTCAATGTTTTTTCCAAAACCCCCTAAGGTAAACTTAAGAAAATCAGTGATATTATTTAAATTGGTAACACAAGATGAAAATGTCTCAAAATCTCCTTTCCTTAAGAAAAACAAATCACATATGTAACATTTTTGTAATGTTTGAACAGAGGAACCAGGCAGGGGTGTCCTCTTTCCCCTTTATTTGCTTGTTATATGCAGGGATGTAATTGGTATTATAATCAAGAAAAGCTGGCTTTATTTGCAGATATTATTTTGTTCCTGATAAATCCAGTGAAGGACATCTCAGTATTGTGTAATGTTTTGGGACAGTCTTTTCGGGGATGTAAGTTAAATGAAGATAAAATAAAGGGTATAGCCATAAAAATTATGTATCCACACATGAATTGATTCGGCAATATCAGTATTTATGTAGACATGATAAGTTGAAGTATTTAGGAGTATGGAGTAAAACAGTTTTTTTAGGAGTATGGAGTAAAACAGTTTTTGTTACGGAAGCTAAGGATATGTGGGAAGAGACCAAACAAAAGATAATGCAAAAACTGAGAAACTGGAAACTCTTTGTTATGGATATGGATAGTAAGATACAAGCAGTGAAAATGTTTTTAGTCCCTTGACTTTTTTATAGGGGCAGGGGTATTTTTATCAACCGTAGGAGAAGTTCAGGACAATAATTAATAAAGAGTTGAAGGAATTTATCTGGGAGGGTAAGAGGACAAGAGTTAAGTGGGATAAGTTGGTCCTTCCAGAAGAACATGGTGATTTAGGATTAGCTGATTTTAATGGATATCGCAGAGCTACACAGTTAAGGCTTATATACATAACACAAACAGAAGGCTATAATTCAAAGTAGAAAGGGATGATAAACTGGGGGGAGTAGTTCAAGAAATAGAGGGAGAGTGGACTTTTGGATATAGATCCTTAAGGAAAATAATAACAGTCATACAGAATATTATATTCCTAAAGTAGCAAAAATATTCTAAGAACTCAGCCAATAAGAAAATGGAGAAAGTAGATTTTGCCAATAGGGATGACTGTAAGTAGGGGTACAGAAAATATGCAAAAAAAATACTGGAGGAAAGTGACAAAGGAACCAAGGTATGGGGAGCTAATAATTAGAGAGGGAAAGGTGTGGTATGAGGCCATGAAGACATTTGGACTGCAGGCTACAGACTGTGTTCCCTGCCATGGATTCATATCAGAGTATAAGCAAAGAGAAATGGAAAGCAGAGCCCAAAGTGAAAGACCTGCTCTGATAGAATTTTTAGTTTTTACTTTAAACTTCAACAAGAGCTGCTATAAAAAGTGTGATATTTAGCAGGGCATACAAAATATTGTATTTTAATTTTGAGAATCAAGCAGAAGAAATTAGAAACAATTGGGAAGATAGACTGGAAAAGCAATTTACAAGGCAACAATGGGAGGACATATGTATGGCTCCCAGGTATCCAGGAAATTCTGGGAGGCTTAGCTTCTATTCTTGGGTGTGCAGATTTCAAAGAATTTTTCATCAGGCAGATATCAAGTGTTGGGGTGTGATGCAGAAGAAGAGGTAACTGGGAACATATGTTTTAGCAACGCAATGAATTTGCAGATTTTAAAACTTCCGTGCAGAGTACCCTGTCAGAAATATTGGGTGAGCAAATGGCTGTCAACTGCCTAAACATAGTTAGGCCTTATTAAGTTTAATTCTGTTGGCTGTCAAAAAAGCAATTAGTAGAAAATGGAAATCAGAGTCTAAATCAACTTTATTTGAAGTACTGGATGTTATAAAAGAGACAAAAGAACTGGAAGATAAATCTTTAGAAAAGGGAAGGAGCAAATTACATAGAAATAAATGGAAATTGTAGGAACAATACACGCAGAAAAATGTTCAGGAGGAGAAGGAGTGAGGTTTAAGGGAAGGCAGGTGTTGAGCAATTTATTTAATGTTGGACTGATGATGGAAAGAAAGACAGTAAAAATATGTCATGTATAATGTATGTAAATGGAAAAAAAATGTTAACCTTTTTTTTCTGTTAATGTATGTTGCCTCCATCTTAAGTAATAATTTAATAAAGGTGTTTAAAAAAAGTGTTTCTCCTGTGGCCACCGGATCCCCTCTCAAGATCAATACTCTAAGTGTATCTACTATTTAAGGGCTACTCACACAGAAAAGGACTGCTCTGCATGCTTTGTATTCAGGGCTTGAGCATTGTCTGACTGGTGACCAAAGCTTGTCTTGAAGGGGCTTCTCCTTGCCTCCCAGGAGTTAGGTGACCCCTCTCACTCTACTTCTTCTCCCTCCAGTAAAACGTCCTTGGCTAAAGGCTTAAAAATGAAGATAAGGACAAGCAAGTGTGTATGGAAAAGAATTCTGAAAAGAATAGGGAAAAGGAAAGCAGAAAAAGGTCTCCCAATTCGACCAGTCCATCAGGTCTAGCTCTGAAGGTACAGAACTCTGTAGATGCGTCTGCTTTGGAGACCGTTAGGGTAAGTTTGCCTACCCATCACTCACTAGACTCGGGTTCTCTTCACATTTAGTCCTAGGCTACACTCTTCCTTCCTGCAGGAGTGATCTTTCTAAAGGATTTCTAAGCCACCTTCTACAGCCTGTTCTATTAAATCAGTATGGTCAACAGAAGCCTATCCAAAACAAATGCAGACAGGATGATGAGGAAATTTCCTTAAGACCCAGATCCAGCAGAGGGGGGTCCTCCTTGCACCAACCACTCCCGATAGTTTGGGAGCTGTTACCTCCTCTGCTGTGATTGTCACTCCTTCCCCAATCCAAACTTCAGATCCTGTGACTGTGAATCCAAGTGTGCTCTGAGGTTTGACTGTGTTGGATCCAAAAGACTGGAAATTCTTGACTCCAACAATCTCTCTGACTCAATTGATTCCATCTGCCTCATATATAGATGGGTCCTCCTGCCACTGAGATGTCAGCACTAGGGAGGTTGGGATTGATTCCAAGATTTTTGGATCTTTTCCTTCTGCTCCTCACTTCAGCTTTCAACAGCACAGCTCTGACATTGGCTTCACATTCAAGACAGATTGGTTCCAGGGCATGCCTTTGACAGGCTCTTCAGGGTCTACAGGGCCTTCTTGGGGGTCAGTGTTGGCCTTGGCCTTTATGGCCTTCAAGAGAATTTGCTCTGTGTCTAGAGAGCAGATATCTTTCTCCCACTTGAATACTACTTTTCCTTCAACTTTGGGGCATCCTGTCTCTCGAGGCCTCAAGATGGTCCACGTTGGGGGACTCCCCATCCACTTCTGAGGCTTCACTGGAGCCTCCCCACTGAGAAAGTAAATCAGAAGCATGCATGCCAAAGGATACACTTGGTCTCCTTCCAGAAGTCTCTCACTGAAGATACACTGACATCAGTTAAGGGAAAGATTCGACTAGATCCCTCAGGAAGACATCACCTTTGGTGAAATACTAGAATTATTAAGACAGAAGGGGGATGGAAAACCAGTGCCCCCTCCTAGGAGGAATCACTGTTCGTCAAAGCCTTTGGGACTGGCCCATCTACTTCTTGGGCAGTCCGGCGGACAAACATTTGGATTTAGTATAAGATAAATTGCCTCTGGTGTTGGCTCCACGTAAAAAGTACTCGTCAGCAAGCACAATGCCCAATATGCAGTGTAATAAGTAACAAAGTCTATTCAGACCCAGTTAAAAGATCTAAGCAAGAAAACTGCAGTTCAGCAAAAAAACAAGCTTGTCATGAAGATAAAGTCTATTCAGACCAAAAATACCATTGTAAGTCTTCGTATTCCACTATTCCACTATGCACAAAGGAACCATCCAAATGTAAAACACACAGCTTTATTGGATCCTCGGTAAGCGCTTTCGCATTTAGCTTTGTCAAACCAGTAAAACCATACAGCAAAGCTTTCAATATATATCATTTATACAGCCAAGTTAATTAGTTAATCAGCATAACAAAGCAATTATTCAATTTTAAAAAATTTGTCTAAAAGGCAACCAAAGGAAGCAGTAAAATCTATAACCTGTTAAAAACATCAATTTGAATACATAAATAAAATATTTAACCATAACATGTATAGATCCATTGACATATATAATTATATGAATGTATTATGGTATAATTTATATCAAATTCGATGCCTCCTGCTTTTGAGTATGGGTTTTAAGGGAACTCTATCATTCAGTCCTGGGGGAATGTGTGCTTGTGTTTTGATAATCCATTGTGTTTCTACGGACTCAGTTTTGTTCCTAATGTCTCCCCCTCTAATAGATGGCTCAAGCACTTGTAATACAGTGAAGGAAAAAGTATGTCTGTCATCTATTCCCAGGGTGTGTTTGGATAGTGCATTCACTTCAGATTTAATACGTATCTGCTGACGAGTACTTTTTACGTGGAGCCAACACCAGAGGCAATTTATCTTATACTATTATCCTTATGTTACACTGGCCGTTTTGCTGGTGTTTTATAGTGTTTTGATTGCAGCAATTTTGTTATTTTATACTTTTCATTTGAAACATTTGGATTTGCTTTCAAAGTGGCCTTGGAAGGAATTGGACATGGTCAAACCAATTCCCCACAAATGTAATAAAATATTAGTCTCCCCTATGGATAGGCCATTCAGAAGCAAGGGTCCCATGTTAGATTCCATGGTAGTAGCAGTGGCCACCAAGAAAGAGCTTGCGTAGGAGAGTAACACTGTCCGTCTCCCTAACAGGGAGTCCAGAGTGTTGAACAAATTCAGAAAGTGGGTGTATGCTTCAGCTACCTTTGCTTTAAGGACACTGAACTACCTGGCCCATTTGACGTGTTTACAGAGGGAGTGGAATAAGCAGCTCTTCTTGTCGCTCTCAGAGTCCTTACCTGTGGAAACCTACAAGACCATGGATATGCAGCTGGCTACCCTTACATCCATCCCAAATGTGTCTATGCTCCTCATTTGTATTGCGGTGGATGGAACAATGAGAGCAGTGGGCATCATCATTGGTGTTTGCTGGACACTTGGATGTGTCTCTGTAACTTCTCGGAGCACTTTAAAACATTACCTCAAAATCTCCCATATGATGGGTCCACCCTCTTTAAACTGAAGGTAAAGAAGATTCTGTCTAAAAGTGAACAAGATGGTAACACCTTTTCTGCCATTGGAATCTGCTTCTCTACCAGCCAGCAGACCTTTTCTATGAGCCAGAAAGGAAGCAAGAAGCTATGATTCAGTAAATCTCAAGGGTTTGCCCTCAGTGCTTCTAGTGAAAGACCTCTCAGAGGCAGGGGGAAGAATAATCATAATGGATGTCACCCTCATGGTGGAGATGGTCCTCAGAATCAAGAGTATTAAGGGGCCTTCTCTGAAAGACCCTTTCAGCACACTTGAAAGGTTGCTTCACTGCTGCTGCTGTGCGCTGAAGACATTCAGGGGGCTCTTATCTCCACACCTATCAGCTTGAATAGCCAACACCCAAGATTTGTGGGTGCAGAAAATCATAAGAGGCTACACTGTTCCATTCCATTATTCCCCCCAATTCAAAAAGACTTCTCAGCGTTCCACCCCTGCAAAGGAAATCTACAGCAGAAGAAATGAGAAATCTGCAGGACAAAAGAGTCATTCAGGAGGTCCTACCAGGCCAGCAAGAATCCATATTCTGCTCAAGGTTCTTTTTGGTACAGAAGAAGAACAGAGACTTCAGGCCCATTATTGACCTTGGTCAGTTAAATCAAGTGGAAAAACTGCAAAGTCCCAGATTGTCATGGTTCAATTCATCCTGCAGTTGCTAAGGAAGGATGACTTGATGTGCTCAACAGACCTTCAGTATGTATACTACCACATCAAGATAGCCAGGAGATCCAGAGATTTCCTCTGCTTTTGACTGGAAACCAGTCATTTCCAGTTCAAAGCCCTGGCCTTTGGTCTTACCACAGTCCCCCAGATGCTGATTAAGTGTATGGCAGTGGTCACAGCTTACGGCAGACTGCAGGGGTTCCACATATCTGCATATCTGGATGACTGGTTTATAACTACTCCATCCTGGAATCTGTTACTTCAAGGGCATGGTTTCTTTCTCCAGTTTTGCTCCAGCCTGGTCATCACAGTCAATATTGAAAATCAAAATTGCTCTCTGCCCAAGCAGTAGAGTTCATTTGGGCCCACCTGAATATGATATTGCAGATAGCCATATTGTCAGAGTAAAGAATTCTAACCCTTAGAGAACAAGCCTTAACAGTTCTCTCCCATCTAAAGGTCCTGGCCAGATGCATGTTGCAGCTCCTAGGATCAATGGCAGCTTCCCTCACCATAGTTCGTGATAACAGATTTTACATGAGGATGTTGCAGTGGACTCTTGCAGTTCAGCAATCATTAAGATACCATCCAATACACTTTCCATTTGTTTTACCAGCACATGCAGACAAACATGTTCAGTGGTGGTTTGACTATTCCCCAGTCTCCCAGAGTTGCCTTTTTATTCTACCACCTGCTCAGGCCACTCTGACTACGAATGCTTCCCAGTTTGGGGTAGGGGGCATTTCTTGAGACATAATGTCCAGGGTATGTGGTGATTTTCAGAGGCCAGTCTTCACATTGATGTCCTGTAAATGAAAACAGTCCTCCTAGCATTGTGGAGTTTTCAGGACTCCCTCCCCAAGGGTGTGATCTTGATCCAGACAACTTGTCGGTGGTGGTGTACATCAGCAAACAAGGGGGAAACACTCTTACCCATTGTATCGAGAAGTCATGAGGTTTGCCAGTGGGTGATGTCTTCCTATCTCTTTCTGGTGGCAATGCACATACCAGGAAAATCCAGTGTGCTAGTGGACAAAGTAAGCAGGTTTACATTTCTCCATCATGAGTGATCTCTCAGTCATGCAGTGGTGGATCACATTTTCAGCCACTGGCATCAGTTTTGCTGTAACCTGTTTGTCACCTGTTCTAATACCAAGTGCAGCAGATATTTTTTGATCCCTTAAGAGAGGAAGTCCCCAAGGAATTCTGTAGTCGGTACAAGGTGAAAAGTAATCCTCATTGCTCCCTTTTGGCCTCAACAGATATGGTTTCCATATTTCTGGTCTCACCTGATACGCCTGCCTTGGGTGCTGGATCCTCCAGTACACCATGTCTCTTTTCTGTCTGGCATGCCTCATCTGGACATAGCAGCCCTCAAGTTAGCCGCTTGGTTTCTCCAGTTCCACTGATGGCCAGACAGTCCAGGCTTTCATCCCAGGTATAGCATATCCTGACATCTTCCCAGAAATCCTCCACTAGGAAAGTATATCAAAGCAAGTGACAGAGATTTTTGATATGGGCATCTAGCAGGGATATAGACCAATTTTCTACCCTTCTTTCTACTATTTTAAATGTTTTAGCTGGCCCCTTTCATGATGGGGCTAACTATTCCACCATTAAAGTTCAAATGGCTGCCATCTCAAATTTCTGCATGGGAGAGAAACAGACTCTCATTGTTTCTTTGAAATTATCCAGAACCTTTCTGAGGGGTACCTTTCTGCTCCTCTCCCATTTAAGAGATCCTGTTTCACCTTGGGGCATTATCATTCTTCTTCAGACTTTGACACCCCCCCACCCGTTTGAACCAGCCGTGACTGTAGAATTGAAGTATTTGTCTTGCAAGACTCTCTCTCTCTCTGGTGGCGGTCACCTCTGCTTGAAGAATTTTAGAGCTCCAAGTTCTTTCCTGCAAGCCACCTTACTTGATCTTTTGTAAAGATAGGGTATTGCTTTATACCAACCCTACCCTTCTTCCCAGAGTGGCTTCTGAGATCACATTGAATCAAACTATCAGTCTTCCTCTTTTCTTACTAAATTTTTCCAGTAAAATAGAGTATGTTTATATTTGTTGGATGTTCGTTAACAACTCAGATTCTGCTTACATTGTACCAAAGCTGTAAGAAAGACAATCTCTGTCTCCTTTTCTTCAGTTAAATTGGGAAAAAAAAGTCTCCAAAGTGGCACTATCCAGATGGCTGTCTGAATGCATTTTATGTATTTATGAAAGGAAAAGGTTTGACATTGCTTTCTAATCTCAAAGCTCACTCTACTAGGATGGTAGCCAGTTCTACAGCCTACTTTTCCAGAGTGCCTGTTGATGACGTGTGCAGCAGCTACTTGGTCCAATGTGCATACTTTTATATCCCACTACAAGCTAGACTTACATTCTAGGTCTAAGGCTTCTTTTGGTTCCATCATCCTCTGGAATATCCCTCCATGAAACCTTCAGGATTTCTAGTAGCTGGGGAGGCTTTCCCATCAGTTCAGGACAGATTGAAGAGACAACATTGTTTACAAAACTTATCTGTGTTGTCTTTCTCCTCAATTTTCCTTCCCTCTGTAATCTCCAACTTGATTACACTGTACCTTTCCAGAGCATTGTTTTATTACTGCCATGTTCTGTATTCTGTGCATATAGTTGCATGTTTGAGTTTCCCTGCCTAACAGAGAAATATAATAGAAGTCAATCTGAGGTAATTCCGTTGGTGGAGAGGAATTATGGGTAGGGAGAGGAACTTGAGCCTTAGATCCAAGTCTAAGAGCTGGCAATTTTGGATTAGTATGGATCCTATATACCCATCAGCTGAGGAGAACAGAAGAAAATAATGTGGATCTAACATTGTAGTAAGTACATAACTTTAATTTTCATTAGGAACATAATGACTTTCCACTGTTTGTGAAGAATTATCATGATTTATTGCAGCTGGATGTTCCTTAATTTAAATCAATCCCTCCTGTTCTTTCAGCATTGGAAGATGTATTTGCTATAGCCAGTAACTTGTCTGACAGCCAGCTTGCTGCCTCCTAGAAAGCAGTTTGCATAACGTTCCTCAGTCTTATCAGTTTTTATATATATAAATCTGTAATCATCTGTTATTTCTTTCATGAGCACTTATTTTGCTAGACATTTAGCTAATACCAATCCCTCCTCTCTGACAAGGGTGGGAAAGTTTTTGATAGATTTGGGGGAAAATGTATATTCTTCTACAACACATCTTTTTAAAATTCTCAGCTGTCAAGCTCATATGTTTAAATGTATTCTTATCTCTTTTGAAAATATGAGGAATATCATGATCATCTGTTTCCTCTTCTGAGGAAGAAACGCCTTTGTGTAAACTAATTGCTTCTGAGTTTCAAGTGGCTACGCACTGTTTGAAATATGCTTATGATCCTGCTGACGTGGCGTCTGCTGCCACCAGAAATGTTATGAAGATGCTTGCTTGAATCTGTACTCCAAACCTTCCTGAGGATGTTAAAGCTGAAATGTTGAATTTGTCCTATACAGAGTTACCTTTTTGGACCATTTGCTGCAGAGGTCGTTAAAATGTGTGATGAGAAAAGTAAGCTGATTAAAGGGATTTCTCAGATTTTTCAGCCTTCTTCAAGTTTGTCAAAGAATTTAATCCTACCACTAAAACCTTTCAAAAAGCAAAATAAGCATTCACAACAAGCTGCTGGTAAGCAAAATTTAAAAAAAACAATGGCAATGGGGTTGCGAAAAGAATGAGAAACCTTCCAGAACGAAGTACAAAGGGCAGTCAAATAAGTCTGAATGACTGTCTACAAGACCCCCTTCACACTCTGGCAAACCTTTAATCCTTCAAGAAACTCTGAACTTACATTTCTCTCTTGTGCAGCAGATAGTTTCAGACAGATTGGTTCTGAAAGTAATTAATCTAAGTAAAAAACAAAGCAGGAGGTAGCAGCCACGGTTATGTAGAATAACTTTATTAGTAAAAGAGATGAGCGCTTTTGTGGCACCAGCCACTTCATCAGACAATCAAAGAAGAGTAAAACACAGCATTTATACCAAGCTTATCATTGCCATCAACTACCCAATTAATCCTTAAAACCATATACGTAGTATAAAAAGTTTTATACCTAGTGTGAAAAATTGTAAAAGCTTAAAATTAAAAACAGCTTGACAATAGAAACAGCGTATCACATCATACAACTTGATACATACAATATAAAAGTATAAAAATATATAAAAGTGTAAAAAAGTATAAAAGGTCGAGGAGAGAGGGGGGTACTACCTACTATTTCTTTAAATCTCTATTTAGAAGAATGGGTTTAATATTAATTTTGTCATTCAGGCCTTTTATTAAATTTTTCACACTAGGTATAAAACTTTTTATACTAGGTATATGGTTTTAAGGATTAATTGGGTACTTGATGGCAGTTATAAGCTTGGTGTATAAATGTTGTGTTTTACTGTTCTTTGATTGTCTGATGAAGTGGCTGGTGCCACGAAAGTGCTCACTTCTTTTACTAATAAAGCTGTTATTCTGCATAGCTGTGGCTGCTACCTCCTGCTTTGTTTTTTACTGTTCATTTCATTGTTGTTGGAGGTAACTCTTGCCAGCACCATTTGGTTTTTACTGCAAATTAATCTAAGTAACCGTTGGAAGTGGGAGTCTCTCCCTCCCTTTCAAGGAATTCCTTCTCATCTGCCAGGTCATAGTCCTCTTTCCCTTGTCATTCAGCACCTGCTGACTCTTATGATGATAGAAGTGGTCCGTGCTCCTTCCCTATAAGTTTTTTTTCCAAGAATGTTTTTAGTGCCAAAGAAAGAAGATTTATGGTTACCATTTCTGAATCTTTCCTTTCTTAATCCAGTCTGTGATAGTGCCCAAGTTCAAAATGTTGTCCCATCACAACTTGTTTCTTCTCATTCCTCATTTGAGTTTTCTGGTGACTTTAGATTTAAAAGATTTTTATTATCATATAGCTCCAGATTTCAGACGTCTGTTAAGGTTTTCTGTCTCTAGCTCACACTATCAGTTCTCTACATTACCCTTTGGTCTATCCACTGCTCCAAGGGTGTATACAAAGTGTCTCATTCCAGTGACAGCCTATTGCAGACTGCAAGGTATTTATACTTTTCTTTTAGATAACATGTCTATCTTTGCCCAGTCTTTTTCAAAGTGTCAGGAATCTCTGACTTGGGTGATAGATCTTGTACAAAGACTGGGGTTACTAGCAGAACATACAAAAATATTGTTTAACTCTTTCTCACAGGATTGTTTTCTTGGGGTGCTTCCTATATACTTCAGTTCAAAGAACTTTCCTATATTTAGAGCTATTCCTTAGTTTTTCACTCAGACTACTGTCTCAGCCCTGGAATTTCTCAGGATGCTGGGTCTCATGGCATCTATGATTCTCATGATTCCTCAGACAAGACTGCACATGAGAAAATTCAATGGTGCCTAAAATGTGTATGATCCCAACATTATCATCCCCTGACATTCCACATTCCAATTTTGAGGTTTGTGAAAGGGGAGATTCTTTGGCGGTTAGACCAGTTCTATCAAAATCCAAGTCTCTCATTTTCCCATTTAGCTCCAGCATAGTCTGTAACTACTGACAGCTCAGACTTTGGGGATCAATGTCTGTGGGGATAAAAGAGCTGGGTATTTGGAACAGAAAAGACAAACCAAAAGATGTTGTCATTGTGTGTTATCCCAGAACCATTGTATGTATTTATAGACAACACCACAGTGATGTGGTATATACATTAATGGGGGGAGGGAGGGACACATCCTACCCTCTGTTCAGACTAGCCTTGGTAGCCTGGGATACAGCTTTGCATCACTTTTCAGACATCTTGCATACCATCAGAGCACAATTTTGTAGCAGACAAGCAAAGCAGGACAAGGATAGAACCTCACTAGTGTAACTTGAATCAGGGGTCTTCCAGGAATTTATTTGGCTGTGGGGAACACCTCAGACTGATCTTTTTGCCTCCAGTCACAACAATCAATTGGCAACATTCTGCTCTAGCACTATGTGCTAGAAGGCTTGAAGAATAGATGCCTTTTCTTTTCCTTGGACAGGAATGTTCATGTAGGCTTTTCCACCATTTCCACTAATGTCCAGCATCATTCTGACATTTCAGGACTCTTCAAAGATTATTGTAGTAACTCTCTTCTGGCCCAGGCAACTGTGGTTCTCCCTTCTATTGATGACTATGAGCAGTTACCGCAAGCTTTCTCACAAACTGGATATATTCACACAGGACAAGGGAATATATCCCAACCCCATACAATTGCAACTAACTTCCTGGACAGAGTAATCGCAATACCTTTTAGGCAGCTATTTTCTGAGAACACACAGCAGGTATTGAAGGAAACAAGATAACCTACTACTAGAAAACCATATATCAGTAAATGGAAATGATTTTCTAGTTGGTGCCAAAACAAGAAACAGCACCCTTTTAGGGATAGTGTTTCTCTGGTTCTTCATTTTTTGTGTGAGTTGCTATCCTGTAACCTGTCTTATTCCTCCGTCAAGGTTCATCAGCCATTTCAGCATGTCTGCCCATGGATCTTTCTCTTTCAATGCAATCTGACATGAAAATGTTTTTGAAAGTGGTTTTACATACTAGTGCTCCTAGAAAACAGCTGGCTTCTCATTGGGATCTTAATTTTATCTTGGAAGAACAAACTCTTGCTTCATTTGAACCAGGTTGACTTGAGGTTATTAACACAGAAACAGTGTTAATGATTGCTCCAACCTCTGCAAGAAAAGTAAGTGAGTTGCAAGCTCTTATACTGGGTTGACCTTATCTTACCACCTACAGAGATAGGGTTTTGTTGAGATCTAATCCTTTTATGTCTAAAGTGATATCCAATTTATCAACTTAGTCTATACATCTAGTATGTAGCAACTTGAAGAATAGCAGCAAGAAAAATCCACAACTGGCCACAACACAAACACAGGTTTAATAAAAAACTCAAACAACTAGCACCTTGGCATACAGCCTTCTAGGAGTAATACAAAACAAACAGCTTTACACAGACTTTAAATAACACCATTCATCAATTAATTATTCAATTACATAGTACTTGTTTCCAATTAATCTCTAAATTTAAGCCTACAGGTACCATAGTATTAAACTTAAAAATATAAACAGATTCTTTACAAAGAAGTTTGTACTTAATATCACATATTTCACCAGTTTTCATAAAAACTTGCTCTAAAACAGAAGTTTTTAACAAAGATTGATCAGCACTGTGAACTGTTTGAAAATGCATTACAACATTACTGTCTATTTTACCATTCTTTATAGCTTTTATATGTTTCTGTATTCTTTAAATTTCCTTTTGCTTTCTCCTATATAAAATAAATTACAAGGGCAGCTGAGAGTATATATTATCCCTTCACTGTTACATGAAAAGCTACCACCAGGAGAAAACTTAATATAATTTATTTTATTAAAATTTGTAACGCAGAAACATATAGAGCAACCACCACAAGGGCAAGTGCCCCTCATGGCAGGAATTATGTGCAGTGTCTCATTAGGCATAGAGAAATAGCTAGAAACCAAAAAAATCTTTCAAACTTTTTCCTTTTTTGTAGGAAATTCAAGGACTATTTGCTATTATTCTCTCCAATTCCATGTCCTGAAGTAAAAATTTCCAACAGCTATGTAATATTTTATTAATCCTATTGCTCAGACTATTATGCACTGAAACAAAATATATCTGATTTTTGCAAGATTCACTATTATTCCTTTGACACTGATTTAACCCCAGTCTAAATGCTACAAATCTTTGTAAAGACTACTTAACCACATTGTAGTTATAACCCCTGATGTTAAGTTGTCTATCTCACCTTTGTTTCTTGCTTGTTGGGATCGGAGCCGACCCTCTGCTCCAACTCGGCCATCTTCTATAGCTCGAGAGCTGTTTACTGGCTCAAGGCTACCCCTTATCCCATGATGCCTAGCCACTCAGATCTCGTTTGCTGCTTCAGCTGCGAGGTTCGTTGTTACTGGCTCGTGTAAGTTTTATTATACTACTTTTCTATCAGATTAGGGTTCTTTTCTGATAGTTTATAGTTTTCCACATAGTCGTTAATTAGTTTGTTGTAGTATTAGTGTAATTGTAGTTTTCCCTTAGAACTCGTTTAAATTAGAGAGTTCTCCCCATCCCCCTTGTAGGTAGCGTTTTAGTTTAAGCCTTCTCTTTTTACCTCATAGGTAGCCGTTTAAGTTAGAGGCTTCCTAGTTAAAAAAAAAAAAAAAAAAAAAAAAAAACTTCTTAACTGTAGTTTTTGTGTTTTTGGTTAGTTTAGTCTGTAGTTTTTTGCTGTTCGGCCCTCTGGCCAAAAACTTTTCAGTGTAAGGTAGTATTTCTATACTGGATATGTCTAAAGAATCCAAGGTGTCTGGATTCAAGAAGTGTGACTCATGCTGTCAGAAAATGTCTCTGACAGATGGGCACACTTCTTGTGTCTATTGCTTAGGCACAGTGCACCTGCAGGACTCTTGTTCTGTATGCCATGCATTCAGCCCAAGGGTTCTGCAGGAGCGCAAAAATAAGCTTATCTTGAGGGGTCTTCTTAAGCCCCAGGATTCACCGGCCAAGGCTCAGCTGGTGAAATCTCCTAAACCGACCAGATCATTGGCTCCCAGCTCGGAGCCGTCATTGGCCCAAGCCTTACCTACTACTTCGGTTCCGGCTGGAACCGAGGAGACTGCCTCCCAGTCGTCTCCACCAGTACCTTCGGAGCCGTCTTGGACCCACAAGAGACCGAGGTCCCCTTCTCCAGAGTCTATACATTCGAATCCTTGGTCTCCCCTGTTGCAGAGTGACCGCAGTCACTGATCCCCCCACTCCTCTCGGTCCTCTAGACTCTCGGACCACGACATGGAGAGAGTGGTCAGTAGGTTGTTGAAGTTGCAGGCACTGGCCAAAATGTTATCCAGCCCTCCTCAACAGGTGTTGGCTCCGTCCGCTTCCATCGATGTTCCTCCTCCGACTCCATTGAGCTCGGAGCCGGAGTTTCTTGGGGTTCGAATCGTGGAACCGTCAGCACCGAAACTCCCTTGTCAGCTCCGAGGGGGCGAGTGGCATCGGACCCTTGTCCAACCTCGTTCTCCCTCTCAGAACGTCGGCGCAGATTAGCTCGGCTCCTACATTGGCCTTGGAGCAGTCTCCCTCGGTGCGGAGGAGGATTCCGGTTTCCTCTGAACCGGAGCCTTCTTTACATCGTGGCAAGGACGCCTTCGATGTCATGAGGAGTGTAATGGCCTCTGAGTCAGCTCCAAGTTCGACCCCACTGGCTCCATCCCCTGTAGTGCCTGCGTCAACCTCTGTCCCTCCTCCAGACCCCAAGCGTGGGGAACTGACACTCCAGAGCACCCCACTAGGTGTTTCATCTTCTTCCGAGGCCTCCCCTGATCTTTCAGAGGAGGCCCCTCAGAAGAGGAAGTGCAAGAGGAAGCACATTGACTCCCTTGAGTCTGTCACTTCGGATACGGATTTGGGCGAATCGGAAGGGTCCCCGAGATCCCCCTCTGAAGATGTTTCTTTTTCGGACATCCTAGAAATGCTTAAGCAGAGGGGGAACTGGACTGCCCTAGCCCCTACCAAGGACGAATCCGTATTCCTGGATGCGTTCGGTTCCCGCCCTTCCACCTCCTGGGTGTCTCCACCCTTCAATCCACTAATGTCAGTGGTGGCTCGAAGGGCACGGTCAGCCCCGGATACAGTGGAACCAACCCCGAGGAGACCCTGCAAGTTTATCACTGCACCCCCTGATAAACAGTTCCTTACCAAGGGTGTTCCCGTAGATGCCATGGTAGTAGCAGCACCCACTAAAAAGGAGTTAATGGAAACTTCTTCCTCTGTCCATCCTCCTAACAAGGAGTCTAGGACCATGGACAGATACGGGAAGTGTATGTTTGCTTCAGCAACTTGTTCCATGAGGTCGCTGAATTACTTATGCCATTTTACCAGGCTTCAGAGGGATCTCCTGAAAGAGCTTGGAGATACCCTGCAGGATCCATCAGCTGAAGGGGCTCAAGCTAAAGTGGCGTCTCAGCTGGCGACCCTTAATTCGGTAGTTAACTCCTCCATGAGGCTCATTTCCTATGCAGCCGATGGTGCGAGTAGAGCCACAGGTACAGATGTGGCCCTTAGGAGCGTCATTCACCAACACTTCCTTTGACGGTTCATTTCAGTTCGTTTCTTTTTGGACCACAGGTGAAAGACACTCTCACTAGGTGTGAACAGGAAGGCAAAACTCTCTCTGACGTGGGTGTCCATTTTTCCACTCCTTCCAGACCATATCCCAAAGGTCAGACGAGTGGTAAATTGTGGTTTCGGAAATCCCAGGGAGCTTCGCCTGATACACATAGTGATTTTTCCTTCAGGGGCAGAGGAGGAAACAACAACAGACGCCGCCCTCGGGGCAGAGGGGGTCCGCAGAACCAGGGCAGCAGAGAATCCTTCTCTGACAAGCCCTTCCAGCATCCCTGAAGAGTTGCCCGGCTGCCTGCCTCTGGAGGCAGTCTGGGGAAGACTTCAATGTACCCAAAAGCCTGGCAAAACATTACGCGAGACAAATGGGTACACTCAATCATATCCGGAGGCTATGTAATTCCCTTTTTTCCAACCTCCCTTACCATCAAGCAAATCCCTTCCAGATGTTCCACCCAATCTGAGGGCCCAAGCAGTCGTAGAAATTTCAAGACTGCTAGAAAGTCATCCAGGAAGTCCCAGCAGACCAACTCGGATCCGGAACTTACTCAAGGTTCTTTTTGGTGCCAAAAAAGACAGGGGACTGGAGACCAATATTGGATCTCAGCAGACTAAACAAGTCTGTTCAAAGAACAAGGTTTCGGATGGTCACGCTATAGTCCATTCTACCCTTTTTGGGTCAGTACAATTGGATGTGCTCAATAGATCTTCAGGATGCATACTATCACATCAAGATGGACAGGCGCTCCAGGAGATTCCTTCGCTTCCGGCTGGGAGCCAGTCATTATCAGTTCAGAGCTCTGCCCTTTGGTCTCACCACAGCCCCCAGGGTGTTCACCAAATGCATGGCAGTGGTCACGGCTCACCCGAGGCGTTAAGGATACCAGGTGTTTCCTTATCTAGACGACTGGCTCCTTACTGCTACTACCAGGCATCAACTTCTTCAAGCCAGGGACTATACAATCGCAATTTGTGTCCAGCTAGGCTTTACTATAAATTTCGAAAAATCTGCCTTGTTGCCTTTATTACCTGTATAGGAGCAGATTTAGATACAAGAAGTATGTCCGCAAGGCTACCGCCAGACAGGGTGGCCATGATTCGGCAGCAAGTTCAGATCCTCATGCAATGCAAAAGGGTACAAGTCAGGTTGGTTCTTCAAACTCTGGGTTCTATGGCAGCGGCAATTCTTCTGTTACCTCTGGCCTATTTTCACATGAGAATCCTTCAGTGGCTTCTCTTCACACAGTGGTCCTTTCAACATCTCCCCATGTCTCACATGATCATGATTACAGAAACACGCAACACCTTTCCTGGTGGATGGTCTCCCCACTAGTGTCTCAGGGCAGACCATTCATCCAGCCCCCTCCGGTTGCCACAGTGACCATGGATGCCTCACTGATAGGTGGGGGGGGGGCATTAACAGGGCAGGACAGTCCAAGGCACTTGGCAGCCTCACGAGTACCATCTGCACATAAATGTCTTGGAGATGAGAGCCATGCTACTAGCATTACAAGCACTTCAGGACTCCCTCCCTCCTGGGACTATTGCAATTCAAACAGACAACATGTCAGTAGTGTGGTACATCAACAAGCAGGGCGGAACCAGGTCCTACCCCCTATGTCGAGAATCACTCAGACTCTGGCAGTGGGCGATTTCCTCCCAACGATTTCTGATTCCGACGCACATCCCTGGAAAGTCCCAATGTCATAGCGGACAGGTTCAGCAGAGCTATTTTCATGCCTCACGAGTGGTCTCTGAATCAGGTAGTTGCGGATCTGATCTTCCGCAAATGGGGGCAGTCTTGCTGCGATCTGTTTGCAACCCCCTTCAACACCAAATGCAGCAACTACTTCTCCCTTTCACCACTTCCCAGTCACCCACCCAGAGATGCTCTAGTCCATGATTGGCCTCAGGGACTTCTTTATGCCTTCCCGCCGTTCCCTCTTATACCCAAACTCATCCAGAAAGCTATATCGTTGGGTTGCAAAATGATCCTCATTGCTCCTTACTGGCCTCGACAGATTTGGTTTCCGTTCCTGCACCGTTACCTCCTCGAGCAGCCCTGGACTCTGGATCCTATTCCAGACCTGCTGATTCATCAATCAGGAGAGCTGCATCGATCCCTCCAAACACTCCAGCTCACAGCTTGGTTGATCCAATTCCAACCCTAGCCAGGCTTCCCAGCATTTCCCTGGCTGTGCTTGAGATTATTGTCTCCTCTCACAAATAGACTACTAGAAAGACGTATGCTAGCAAATGGAAACGTTTCTCTTGTTGGGCAGAGGCTAGGAACATAGATCCCTTTTCAGCCCCAGTTCACGAAATCTTGGAGTTCCTAACAGAGCTTTTTCATTCTGGGTCCGCTTCTGCCACAATCAGGGTTCAACTAGCGGCCATCTCTAACTTTCATGTTGTTTTTTCTAATCTAAATATTATGTCTCATAAGCTGTGTAAAGTTTTTCTCAGAGGGACTACTCTCCTTAGTTCCCCAGTGAGAGATCCCCCTCCTCCTTGGGACCTTAATTTGGTACTAACCTCCTTGATTATGCCCCCTTTTGAACCGGCAGCATCCTGCTCCCTTAAGTTTCTGTCTTGGAAAACTCTCTTTCTGGTAGCCATTACCTCAGCCAGACATGTCTCGGAACTTCAAGCACTAAGTGTTCGTCCTCCGTACTTAGTTTTTCACAAGGACAGGGTTGCTCTGAGAACTAAGCCCTCCTTTCTTCCTAAAGTCTGCTCAGAAAATAATCTAAACCAGTCCATAGACCTTCCAGTGTTTTTCCCTAACTATACCAACAAGGCAGAATACAAATTACACATTTTGGATGTTCATAGGCAATTGCGTTTTTACCTGCATAGAACAAAGGATATAAGAAAGTCGGATCAACTTTTCCTTTCCTATGCTAGGGGCAAACAGGGTCTCCCAGTCTCCAAAGTGACCCTGTCCAGGTGGTTGTCTCACATTATTACCTTCATCTATCAACTAAGAAACAAAGAATTGTCTACCAAACCGAAAGGTAATTCTGCTAGGGCTTTGGCCACTTCGGTAGCCTTCCAATCTAGGTTGCCCATGGACTCTATCTGTGCCGCTGCCACGTGGGCAAATCCTCATACCTTTGTTTCTCATTACAAGTTAGACATGGTCTCCAGGAATAGGGCTAACTTTGGTTCCACTGTTCTGAAGAGTCTGTTCCAATGAGCCACCCAGGATCGTAGGTGCTAGGGACGCTGTCCCAACAAGCAAGAAACGAAGGCGAGATGGACAACTTAACATAAAGAAGTTATGTACCTACCATAACGTTCCATGTTAGTTGTCTTCATTTCGCCTTCTTTCTTGCATCCCCCCCCCCCATCCCCCTGTCCTATTGGACCAAGAGAAGTTCAGGTTTCACCGGCTGAGTATTCTCTGGTTTGTTTCCTCTACTGACTTAGAGAGTATGACAGGTATGCTCAACCTGTTAGTTTGGACAGGTTGATTCTTTGCTATGTCTGGGGTTAGCTATTACAAATGAGATCTGGGTGGCTAGCGCTAGGCATCATGGGATAAGGGGTAGCCTCGAGCCAGTAAACAGCTCTCGAGCTATAGAAGATGGTCGAGTGGGAGCCGAGGGTCGGCTCCGATCCCAACAAGCAAGAAAGACGGCGAGATGAAGACAACTAACATGGAACGTTATGGTAGGTACATAATGTCTTTTTAATAAACATGTAAAAAGTGTTTCTTTTTCCCAAAGCTTCTCATTGGGATCTCAATTTTATCTTGGAAGAACTAACTCTTGCTTCATTTGAACCAGGTTGACTTGAGGTTATTAACACAGAAACAGTATTAGTGATTGCTCCGACCTCTGCAAAAAAAGTAAGTGAGTTGCAAGCTCTTATACTGGGTTGATCTTATCATCTACAGAGATAGGGTTTCTTTCAGAACTAATCCTTTTATGTCTAAAGTGATATCCAATTTACCAATTTAGTCTATCCATCTCCCTGCTTTCTTTCCAGAACCCATAAATGAGGGAGAAATGATACTTCATACCTTGGATGTCCACAGACAACTCCGGTGCTATCTTGACAAAACAAAATCTTTTAGAACATCTAATCAATTCTTCAGTTCTTGTGCAGGTAAGAAGAAAAGACAGACTGTGTCAAAGCAGACCGTTTCCAAATGGTTATCTCAGGCTATTACCTTTTGTTATTCCCACCACAGAAAACCTATTCCAGGCAGGATCAAGGCTCACTCTAGCAGGGCCTTTGCTTCATCTATGACTTTTTTGAAAGGGTTGGACTCTAGTAGAAGTATTCTAGAAGCAGCAACTTGGTCCTCTGTGCATACTTTTACAAAATACTGTAAAGTAGACTCCTTCTCCAGGTCTAGGACAGGCTTTGCTAGGACCTTTTCCCCTCTAACTCCCAGTTATTTAAGCTATGATAATTTAACCATATAGCTAAGGCTACTACAGCAGTGATCCATATGAATGAGGAACATAGTACAATTGTGTAAGAAAATTTATCATAACAATAGATGTTCAAATGATCAGTGCTACAGTAGCCTCTTCCTCCCTCCATCCCCATTGTCTTTGTGTATTATTTATGGCAGGGTGTGGACATGATTTTTTTTTCTTTTCCTAGCCTTCCTCTCTCTGTTGGCATAAAACAGTCAGCTCAGGTCAAGCTGTTTAGAAGGTGCCCTGAATCTTTGGAAGCTGGCTGGCTGTTATGCCCTGTGAAGGTTATAATCCATATAACTAAGGCTATGGCAGTAGTAATTATTTCAACATCTACTGTCATGGTAAATTTACTTACAAACTGTACTTTCTTCAGATCAAAAGGCTTTGATAACACTGCCCCAAGGTTTGTTTCTAATGCATCATTATATACTGTAAAACGTCTGTTCAAGTCTAGAGAAATTACTGGTCTATATGAGAACGACGAAAGCTGAAGTCTGCAAACATCATAACATCAACACATAAACGTCAATCTACGAAAAGAGAGAAAGATGGAAATGTCGAAAGACACAACGCTGAACGAATTTCCCTGGCCAGCAGGGTGATCGTGGGGATGAGGAAATATATCCTTTTCCCCACTGTAGTGCAGTCTCTGAGTTGGTATATATAAGTAGGGGGGTGGGGGTGCAAAGGGGCTTGTCCCCCTGCAAAAATATTTGGAAAACTGTTTTACGTTATGTTTGTTTAGTTAGGTTTAATTTACCTGTATGGTGCTGTTGCTTCCAGGAATTTGTTCAGCGTTGTGTCTTTCGACGTTTCCGTCTTTTGCTCTTTTCGTAGATAGACGTTTATGTGTTGATGTTATGGCGTTCGCGGATTTCAGCTTTCGTCTTTTTAATATAGACCCGAAATTACTATAGGCTCTGAGCATAGTATTTTTCAACTGATTAAAACATTGTCTACCTCTAAAATCCACTTCAACTTAAGGGGCATCTTCCCTTTCATCAGACCTGAGAGATAGTAAGCTGTTGATGCAAAATATGGTACACATTTTCAACAGTACTTGGATTTATTTATTTATTTATATATTTTACATTTGTTGACTGGGATAGTCTGACTGGATACTTGTCCATTTTCAGCGGACGCCCAGGGAGAAAAGCTCCAAGGTAGAACATACAGTAACAATCACAAAATGATTACAAGTTACACACAGTTTACAAGCTCCAGTTGAGCAAGCAGGTGATATAATCATACATTTTTAAAACGTGTTGGCACATTGACTAGGCCATGTAACATTATTGCAGACTATACATGAGGATCTAGTTGGGTTTTGAACAAGGATATAGCCAGTGAGTTTTAAAGTATAGCTTGAGGCTTTTTTTGACTTAAGTAAGAGAGGGTTCAAGAGTAAGATCAGCTGGAAGAGATTTCCAAGTTTTTCCAACAGAATTAGTAAACAGAGAGTCCCCAGCATAGTTGTTGAGTTTGGATGTTTGAACCAGTGATTTATTAGATGCGCGAAGTGACCTCAGGTTGCTATAAGGGTTGATGATATTTTTAAATGCAGGCGTGTTATCAGGGTGGATAAATCCAAGAATTCCTTACCATGCTTCCTGGTTCCAAGAATAGGCCAGTTTCTCACAGCTTCGTGTTTTGCTTTCTGAGGTCTAATAATCCCCCCTAGCAGTGTTGTAACTCTGGCATGCCTAACTTGCTATTAAAGGTAGTGACAAGTAATCTGACTTCTCAGTGGGTCTAGTACAGCCTGTACTATAGCCACACAGGAGTCCCAATCTTCTGTGTGTATTATAACATTGTCTAGGTAAGTGGTAGCATATTTGGTGTGAGGTTTTAGGCCTTTATTTTATCAATTAACCTCTGAAAGGCTGCTGGGGGGTTCTTGTAACATAAAAGGAAGGATGGATATACTGGTACAGCCCCTCTTGTGCAAAAAAAAAATGTCTTTTCTTTGGCTTCAGCCATTACAGGGATCTGCTAATATCCCTTTATGTCTGATGTTGTCTTTAATCTTGCATTCCCCAGCATCTCTATTTTTTTCATCAACTGTAGACATTGGGTAGCTGTCACTTCTCAAAATGATGTTTAGCTTACTAAAATCATTGCAGAAACTGATTGTTTCATCAGGCATTGGTGATAATACTGTGAAGATGTCCCATTTTCTTTTTGACTTCTCTGTTACCCCCTTCCCATTTTAAACATTTTTGTACGTCCTTTGTCACATTTTTTTTCATGGCTGTGATATTCTGTAAAGTTTTAAGATAGCCTTTTCCACTGCAGCAGTCTTAATATGATGTTGAATTAAGTTTGTTCTGTCTGGTAGCTTTAAAACCACTTTTGTTTCTTAACAGAAACTCCCATTTCTCGTGTTTATGTGGCTTAGATAGTGTGTCATATGCCTGAACTGCAGTCACATATGAGAGTTTTATTTCTTCAGCAGATATAGTAGCCCCTGCTGATAAACTAATTACAGACATTCATGAATGTTTGCATAGTTTCAGAATGTAAATATATTTTAACTGTTTTGATCTTCTCATACTACTCTATTTAAAACCCTGTAGTTTACATCAGTCAGTTTTTCAACTGTTTCAGATGCACTGCCATTTAACCAAAAAAAAAAATGTGTCTTTTTTCGGAGAGGGCCAAAACTATGTGGTCTCCATCTTTGAATTCCCTCTACCTTTTTAGTCCTGGGCTGTTTTCATGTGTTCCCATAGAATGGCCATTACTACTTTCAGCCTATCTTGTAAGTTGATAGTGTTCTATGCCAATTTTAAATGAGAGGTTTCTCTTCTTCCCACATTTCTTTGGCAGAATCTTAACAGTCCATCATGGTGCTTGCCAAATAAGATCTGAAAAGAACTGAATTCTGTTGAGGCGTATGGTACTCCTCTAATGACAAAAATGATATATGGTATTAACCGGTCTTTGTTTTTACTGTTTTCTAGAATAGCTTTTCTTAACATGGATTTTAATGTTTGGTTAAATTGTTCCAGTAATCCCATCTGTCTGGGAATGGTACACTTGTGTGTTTAATTGCTTGACCTTAAAATATTGGCACACTGTGTGAATTATTTCAGGATTTACCATCATTTTGTAGAACATGGTTTGTGCGAGCAGGCATTTCCGTGAATCGAGTGAGTGAATCACGGAATGCCTCCGAGTACAAATGTTGAAAATGGTTTAGCTGAAAACCATTTACAACATTTGTACATGTGTTTGAATGGCTAAATGCATTCGCATTACAGCCATTCGAACATATGTCAGTCGCCGTTGTGAGTTTTGTGCGGTGTCCTTTCGATGGAAGGACGTCACACAAACCATGTTCGACAAAATTATGGTATACCTTATTTCAGATATAAATGGAATCCTCTGTTCAGTGAGTATTTCCTGAGGTGTTCCTATTTGGAAAATAACAATAACTACCTAACTGTAGATATAAGTGTAGCCTCTGAAAGCTTCGCAAGTAAGCCAGGTGCAAAGAACCAAAAGACCAAACTGCAATTCAAAAAATAGGTTCAGCACCAAAAGAGTGAAATACACGGTTTATTCAAGGAAAATCAAACCGGTTTCGGCAGTTCAACCTTCATCAGTGATTTACTGATGAAGGTTGAACTGCCGAAACCGATTTGATTTTCCTTGAATAAACCGTGTATTTCACTCTTTTGGTGCTGAACCTATTGTTTGAACTAACTGTAGATATAGTATTAAACTTATGTAAGGGAGTGGCCTCAGAAGACCTAGTTGCATAGTCCAAAATAACAAAAATGTATTGAAACCCTTTGCTGGATTTTATCAAAGGCCCAACAGTGTCCATAGGAATGTGTCCAAAGAGCAGCTGTATAATGGGCATTGAAATCAAAAGAATGCTGTCTTCTGGCATTTAGGGCATCCATCAGAGAAGTTCTTAATTTCTATCACTATTTCTGGCCAGTAGACTCTTGCTAGGATCCATTTTTTAGTCTTGTCTATTCCTCAGTATCTTCCCCGTAAGTACTTGTGTTCGCCTCATCACTAGGTTTCTGAAAGTTTTGGGCACTAAATGTTGATGCACTACAGTGGCACTGGGGTCTCAGTGTTTAACTCTTCAACTAAGAAGGACAGCTTGTACCAGTACTCTTTAGGGTCAGTTGCTCTTTCTACCTTATTTCTTTGTCTTTGTTATTTTCTTCCATATAACCACTGCATAGCAGCCTGTTTCTTCTCGTTAGGATTCCTGCACATGGATTTGACAGGAATGTCATAAGGTCTCTCTTCAAGTTTAGTTTAGGTCACTATACACTACCATCTCCTTTTCTTCTGCAGGCTGCACTTCCTTTCAGTGTGGGTGAGTTTGCCTTCTTTTTGTTTTCCAAGTTGCTCTTTTCCTGAAGAGGGTTATCTCAGAACAATTGATTTTCACCAGTTTTTCTTTTTTTCTGTACTTATAGATGTATGTTATCTAGAGTATTCCCTTAGTTGAGATTTCTGTTTTACACTGACAAAAATGGACTTAGAACTTTGTCCAATTAAAGTTTTTTTTCTCTCTTACTACACTAGTGAAGTTTTTCTTATTCATAAGTGTTACCTTGTTAATACTCTTCTGCTGCTTAGAATTCTTTGTTTTAGGGCTTTCTTTCTGTTTTAGCTTGTCAGGAATTTTAGAACTGTGCTCAGGTTGTGCATTTTCCATATTCATAATTTCATTCCCTTGTACTATACACTATCAGTGAGCTATTGCTTTTTTCAGTTCTACTAGTTACTTCTATTTGCTGTCTTGCAACATTTTCCAGTTGCAATATTTTATTCTGCAACTCCCTACTTTTTATTGTGGCTGCTCTGTCTTAGGCCTGTGCTGATCTGTTTCTTTAAATGGTACAGGCTTTTCTTCTTTCTGTAACAGTAGCCAAATTGAATACCCTTTGTGGCTTTCTAACACTATCCCTTGATCAGTAATAGCCTCTTTTGGGTATGTTTGGTGGTTGCCCCCCTCTCCCCTTTTCAAAGTTAGATTGAAGTGTATCTGCAGGCTGATTGACCTCCTGGTTCCCTTCCTTCCACTAATAATGTGGTCAGTCAAAAGGAATGTCTTCTTTCCATTGCCTCTCCAAATCCTTAAAAGTAGAGAAAATCTAATCATTGGTATAATATGTGTTAAATTAGGAACAACAGCAGCAGGATAAATTATCTTCCCAAGTACAGGTTGTGTTTGTAGTTAATAGGATACTGTTTTGTCTCTCCAGAAGTACAGTCTACTTCATCTGCTTTTTAGTAAGGCTCTTCTTTTTACCCACATTCTGTGACTTTATAAGCGGGTCATCCTGTCCTTTCAGTAGCCTGCCATTAATTCAGACATTGCTCCTAACTATTTTTGCTGTAGTACAATAACAGAAGGATGGCTGTACTGTTCTTGTAGGCAGTTTATCATATTTCACATGCATAGCATACTTAGCAGCATGTTGCTGTGGTGGTGCTGCGGTAGCATTGTCGCCTCACAGTAAGACGCTGTCCGGTTCGATTCTCAGCTAGAGTGTCTTCTGCATGGAGACATGCGTAAATGGGCGTACCTTCGTTGAAGGTTGTGCATCAGGGCTGGTAACTCGGCACGTAAAAATCAACTACCAATCATTAGCGGACCTGAGTGTCGCTGTGGCGACCCCTAACCGGGAAAAGCCGAAAGACACTTACTTTTGTTACTGGTTATATTGTTCACAGGTGCAGAATTTAGCTGTGTGATCACTTTTCCCAGTATTTAAAGCAGAATATGTCTGCAATTAATACTTTTTGTTTGTTAACTGTGTTTAACACAGGCTTTACTATAAGTCTAAACTGATCAGATTTAAACATAATTTCATCGTATTAAAATTTTTATTAGTACAATAAAATTTTCAGCATTATTAGAGTCACTTTGAAACCACCACTTTCATGGAGTAGTGGGCAAAGCCCTTTAAATGTTATCAGTGGCTGAGATTTCTATCATGATATTTTTATTATATTGATCATTATAATCTAACAACAAATTAGGTACATGTTTTAGAGCAGTGCAGCAGTTAACGTTGTCACCTCACAGCAAGCAGTTCGATTCTTGGCTGGGGTGCCTTCTGTGCGGAGTCTCCATGCCCTCCCTGCGTTCATGTGGGTTTCCTCCGGGTGTTCCGATTTCCTCCCACATTACAAAGACTTGCATCTGGAGCATTTCTCCCTAGGCCTTCGCTGAAAATTGGCTCGTTCCAAGTTGGACTTTCCCGGTAAACAAATGTTAAATAAAAATAAAATAAAAAAATAAATCTCATTGTTTTGTTAGGATATAATGTATACCTGTGAACTTTTTCAGCTTGTGTCTTGCAACTAACACCAGCTTGAGCTAACAGTGCCTTTTTATTTTATACTCCTGTGTGTCAGCCCTTTCCATGTCCTTGAATGCTTTCAGAAGCTCCCCAATAAACTGAGCCAAGAGAATCATAGCCCAGCCACTCCAGTCACATTCCTCTTGGTGGTATATGGCATGAGGACCATGATTATGCCACAAGGTCTTCCTTCCTCCCTCGTCATTTCTTTTCACTGTTGATATAACTCTAGTAATGGATACCATACACTCAGTGGCAACTGCTGTGGTTTGCAAGAGTTGCTTGACTGTAGCCACCTTCTCATTAAGGCAGGTTATGATATAGGTACACTCCCTCAAAAAACAACACAGCACATATCACAGGACTGTCAGTACTGCAGGGATGCTTTCTGTTTAGGTGGGTAAAGTGTAATGGATACCATACACTCAGTGGCAACTGTTGTGGTTTGCAAGAGTTGCTTGACTGTAGCCATCTTGTCATTAAGGCAGGTTATGATATAGGTACACTCCCAAAACTAGCAACACAGCACATATCACAGGACTGTCAGTACTGCAGGAATTCTTTCTGTTTAGGTGGGTAAATTGACTCAAAGTTAGATGACAGATGTTTCCAAGTAGTTCTGTTCTCTTTCTAGTAAAATGTCCTGGGTTCATCAGATGTAATCCACAGTGGCTCTTCTTACTATTGCATACCATCCAGAACTAATGTTCCAGTAAACCAGTCCCCTTCCAGGAGAGGCTACAGCCCTGTTCTTGTATATCATTTAATTGTAAAATAAATCCTGTTAACTGAAGCATGTACTCATTTCTGTACCTATTGCAAAACTTCACCTATTTAAAAAAAGAAGTTATCTTTGCAGCCTGTATACAAAATATTTACATCATTTTAAAAGCAATAGTTCTATTTATAACATTTCTTCTAACAAGTTACATAATTTTACATCACTTTAAGACCTCTTTCTGATGAGAATCAACACATTATGTTATAAAACAGAAATGGATTTAGACAACCGCTGTGAGATCCTGACCACACCGTAAGAAAATAAGACCTTACTTCTAGAGTAACTCTTTTTAAACCCCTGTTTTCTGTACAGGCTTTTTTTCTGAGGAAGTTGATTTATTGAACTCAACAAAAGGCTTTTTTATGTGCTTAATTTTACGTTACAATATATTAAACGCATTTTGGACTTATTCGTTTTCGTCTTGTGTGTGGTGTTGGTGTACTACTGGTCGGCTTGTCTGGCAGTTTCCATGTGTGTCAGTTTACACAAGAAATTAAATGAGGAGGATGACAGCTGCTTCCATAAAGATACAGGCCATCACTCTCAAATTTTCTATGTATGGTTGTTCTAATTTTTCCATTTTACAGCCAAATAAACAATTTCTTCTCCACATTGTAGACAATCAAAAAACAAGTTAAATCTATCGGTCTGCAAATACTCAGTGAAATTAGTTACTTCTTCAAATTGTTTTATTGATCTTATAATTTGTTTTTGTGATATATATATATATATATATATATATATATATATATATATATATATATATATATATTGTGTTTTTTTATGTTTTATTACTCCTTGAAGGTTTGCATGCCAAGGCGCTAGAGTTTTATTAAAAGTTCTTATTGCTGGCCAGTCATTCATTACTTTTCACATGGATAGGAAGCCTGTTCCATATGAAAGCAGTCTCTGGAATACATATCTATTTCCCCAGCATGTTCTGTTTGTCACAGACAAAATTCATATCCTAAGACCTTGTATTTCTAGTACTGTTTGACTTACAAATATGCAGGAGATTCATAAGTGTGGGGTTTGCGGATGCCTTGTAAGCCAGGCATAGATCATCCCTCAGCAATCTATAAGAGACTGAGGTTCATAGGTTGGTACTAGGCTATCAGCCCTAGGGCCTATACAAGCCTAGCCATAACAATTCCTTGGCTATTTCTTCCCACACTATTTACTTCCCTGGACCCCTGTCTAGCAGGGCGACTGACATGATCCTCGGGGTGAATTTCCTTTCTCCCATCCAATCGTCAAGGTTCCTTTTGAAGAGGGCCAAAGAGGCACTCTGCTTGACATATATGGGCAATCTATTCCAGAGTCTGGGGAGTCTCTGGGTCAGGAACCTCTCCCTCCAGTATGTTTTGTTTATTGTGATAACAAGGTTTAGATCCCTGGAGCGTGTGGCTCTGAGGGATTGGGATTTCTTTAAGTGTAGCATGTCCAACAGCTCTGGGTTTGACATGGTCTTGTATGTTAAGCAGAGATCACCTCTGAGTAGATGATATGCGACAGAGTATAGCTGGAGTTTTTTAAGGTGGTCAGCGTAGGGCATCTGCTTTAGGCCTGTGATTCTTTTAGTGAGGTATTTCTGCGGCCTTTCCAGTTGTTACAGATGCCTTGAGAGGTACATACCAAACGGGGTGTTGTATTCTATAATCCTTTTTTTCTGGATGAAAAGCCCTTAGTGATGAGGTGTGCCACATAGAAGGATTTCCTGACTGTTGTGGTGATGTGGTTATCGAAGGTGAGACCACTGTCCACCTGTGTCCCCAAGTCTCTTATCACACTTTCGGTGTTTAGTGTATTGCCACCTATATGGTAATTCACGGATACATGTTTTTTCCCAAAGGGGATAACTATACATTTCGTGGCATTGAGCTTGAACGCATGGCTCTGGCACCAAGCATCTGTTTCTGTAAGGCCCTTTTGTAGAGTATCCACATCATTTGGGGATTGAATAAGGGCTCCCAGTTTGCAGTCATCTGCGAACTTTGTTAGCCAGAGTCCCTTGGTGTTGGCCTTTACGTCATAGAAGTAGATGCCAAACAAGAGCGGTCCCAGGACTGAACCCTGAGGTACTCCACTTGTCACTTGTCTGGAGCTGGATTTGGAGTCGGCTACTTTTACAGTGTGGGTTCTGTCAGTAACCCAGTTAGCAACCCATTGGGTGACGTAGGGATTAATGCCCAGCTTAGTAAGTTTATCTACGATTCCAGAGTGGGGAATGGTGTCAAAGGCCTTGGCAAGGTCTAGATAGGCTGTGTGGACCACCTTACCCTTGTCCATGGCTCTGGAGACTGATTCGAAGAAGTCATTCAGGTTCAGGAGACAAGATCGGCCCTTCACGAACCCAAACTGGGTGGGGTCCAGTGTTTTAAGGTTGCCAATGTCTTTGTTTATAAGTTCCATGATAATACGCTCCATGGCCTTGCAGATAAGGCTCGTCCGACTGATGGGACAGTAGTTTCCGGGATCCAAGGTGGAGCCCCCCTTGTGGAGTGGGATAACTGTAGCTCTGTGCCACTCAGTGGGCACGAAACCTGAGGTGAGGCTATGATTAAACATGATACTTAGGTGAGGTGCCAGTTCATATTGTAGTTCATGTAGTACACAGCCCGGGATGTCATCTGGTCCCATGGATGCTGTATTCTTAGCTTTGGAGAGTGCGTTTTTTACCTGTGTGGCCGTTATTACCGGAATCTGGCAATCTTCCAGTATTGAGATGGGCCATTTAGGGGGTGAGAGGGTGGTGAAGTTGGCACTGAATCGATCTGCCATGATATTGGCAATATCCTTGGGATCAGTATATTTAATGCCCTTCTGTTTTAGCTCAGAGCAGATCTGAGCATTGCCATTTAGATTCTTGACATAGTTATAGAATGCCTCGTGGTTGTCTTTGGAATCTTTGGCAATTTTATTTTCTTAACTAGCTTTGGAGGATTTTATGAGGGATCTCAGTTTCTTACTGAGGCTGGTAAGGGAGTTTTTTGCATCCTGAGATTTTCCTCTTTTCTGCAACAGTTTCTTCCTTTTTTTGTAAAGTTTGTTTATGGCAGGGGACCACCAGATTGGCTTCCTTTTTTTGGATGCGAGCATCTTGGTTCTATTTGGGATGGCACAATTCATGCATGAGTGGATGTGCTCGTACAATGCCTTAGTGTAGGATTCAGCAGTTTAACTTTCAGTTCCCGTCTGCATGGGTGTCATGAAGTTTGTCACTTCTGACTTGAGTAGCATGAAGTTGGCTTTGGAGAAGTTTTTTATGGAGGTTTCCTTACTGTGGAGTGGGATGTGGATGTTAAGGGTGATTAGCTTATGGTCAGACCTGACTAACGAGGGGGTGACCATAGGTGTGGAGCATCGATTTCCCATGTTGGTAATGACCAGGTCTAGGATATTGGAGCCCCTGGTGGGACTATGGATTAGTTGATCCAGGGCGTTGGAATTTATGAATTCCAAGAACTGTTGGGCAAAGGTGTTGGTACATGAGTAGTTTTCCCAGTTAATGGCAGGGTAGTTAAAATCACCCAGTATTAGGGTGTTTGGTTCTATCTTAATATTTTCCAGTATGTTTAGAAAGGTGTAGTGAGAATCTTGGGGTATGGTGGGGGATATGTAGCAAGCTACAATTTGGATTGCAGTCTTACCTAGTGTTAGTTGCACCTGGAAAATTTCAGACGCATTGTGTTGGGCAACTAGCCTGGTGGTGTGAATATCCTTGGTGAATATTGACACTCCTCCACCTTTAGTGTTTCAGTCTTGGTTTGGTGGCCGAAAAGTGTGGTAAGAGTTGTAGCCTGGTATAGCAGGGGTGCTCTCTGGAGCATTGAACCAGGTCTCAGTTACTGCACAGATACCGATGTTCTCCATTTTTAGGAGTGCCTCGAGAGAGTGCATTTTGAGGTTTAGACTTCTAGCATTGAGTAGCATTACCTTCAGATTTTGCATGCTTGTACCTGTTACAGTGGTGGTTTTGTCCTTTGAACTTTGCCTATAAAAGGCACTATAGGGGTGGCAAGAGCCTTAACCAGTAACCTGAATCCCAGGGGCGATAGATGCAGACCATCTCTGGCAAAGCATTGTGGTCTGTCGATCATGTCATCCCAGGCAGACAGATACTGGATCCCCTTTGAATGACACCAGAAGCTTAGCCAATTGTTGAAGTCAAACATTTTGTCCTTATATTGTGTTATCATTCTGGGCGAAGGCAGGATGCTATTCAGGGCTAGGGTCATACCTGCCTGGGCCACATGATCCGAGAGCTCTTCCATGTAGTCCAGGGAGGTACTTCTCAAGTCATTCACTCCAACATGGACAATGACAGAGTCATGTTTGTACTTGTTGTGGAGTGACTTGAGTGCATGCGTTATGTGGTGGATCCTGGCACCCGACAGGCAGCTGATTGTAATTTTCTCCTTGTTCAACCTGGTGAGTAGGACATCAGTGTGCCGGACTATAGAGTCACCTATGACTAAAGTGTTAGGTATGTTGTCTTGCCTTAGGGGCTGTTGTTGGGTGGCACACTGGTGTTGTGAACTATGTGACACTTTGGTTGTGATTGGTGTTTGTTTGCGTTTCAGCTTCAGAGGTCCTTGTTGCTTGGGCAGGTTACAGTTAAGGGCCTCTGCATATGTGGATTTAGTGTTGCTATATGTGGGTGTTGGTGGTGTGGGTTTATAAGGGCTATGTGTTGCTTGCGGTGTAGTGTGGGTGTTAACCTTCTCCTCTTGACTTTCTAGCACAATCTTGGGTGGAGAGAGCTTTGCTTCCATTTTGGCTATGTAAGTGCATCTCTCACAGGTTGCAGTGTTGGGTGGTAGGAGGAGAGGGTTGTCTGTGTACATGAGGCAATTGCTGCATTGCCCCAGTATGCCCAGATTCACCAGGTGGATAGGAGAAATCACCAGAAGCTGACCCTTGGACATGCCTGGTTTGGTGCTTTTTTTTTGTAAAGTACAGGAGCTGTTTTCCCTTACCTTAGCAAGGTACTCTGCAATTATAGGCTGTTTAGTGCCTACTATTAATTTCTCCTTATTAACAAGGAGAGTTAGTTAAGGCTTCCTAGTGCTTTCCAGCAGGTATTAGAGCAAGTGCTAATCACAGGGATGCTTAAAGGTAAGATGAAAAAAAAATGCACACTGCAGTGTGCACTAGAGAAGTTAGATGTGAAAGTAGGTAACTTAAGTTTTACCTGTTTAAAAAGTTAAGGTTTAGTGGAGAGTTACTATTTTTAAAACAGCAAGATGGATTGAAAGGGGTGGTCACTTTTGTATTCTGGTACTATGGAATACAGTAGGATGGCCAATAAATTTAAATAGTTGAAGGGGAGGGATTTCAAAAATGCTGATTTTGTGATTACTCACACAAGCCAGTGAAAGTAGAGAGGAAATGAGATATATGGTCAGATTAACACAAGAGGCAGGCAACTAGAAAGACAGTGGTATTTAACAAGACAACTGTAACTGGGTGATAGGGCGGGAAAAAAAATTCTGCCTGACTCTGAAGAGACAGAGCTCTGGTCTTTTTTGAAGTTTTAATATGCTTTTAAAGCAGAATGCAAGTAAAACACAAGGTAAATAAAACAAACCACAGTATTCAAAATATAGAAAGCCAATAAAGTAATACAAAAAATAAAAGCAAACTAACCTTTCCTTCACAGCAAACTGTAGCAGAGTCTGGATGAGCCTTTCTGGTAAAGCTCTGAAATGTTTTATTTTACCCCTTAAATAGAAGGTTTAGTTCCTAGCTCCACACCCTCAGTTAACAAATGGTTAACCTTAAGTGACCTCTTCTATCTTATGAATGAGTCCTTAATTGATCAGTTCTAATTTCTGCCTGACTCAGTTCTAATTTCTGCCTGACTCAGAAGAGACAGAGCTGTGGTCTCTTTTGAAGTTTTAATATGCTGTTAAAGCAGAATGCAAGTAAAACACAAGGTAAAGAAAGCAAACCACAGTATTCAAAATATAGAAAGGCAATAAAGTAATACAAAATACAAAAAATAAAAGCAAACTAACCTTTCCTTCACAGCAAAGTGTAGCAGAGTCTGGATGAGCCTTTCTGGTAAAGCTCTGAAATGTTTTATTTTACCCCTTAAATAGAAGGTTTAGTTCCTAGCTCCACCCCATCAGTTAACAAATGATTAACCTTAAATGACCTCTTCTGTCTTATGAATGAGTCCTTAATTGATCAGTTCTAATTTCTGCCTGACTCAGAAGACACCGAGCTGTGGTCTCTTTTGAAGTTTTAATATGCTGTTAAAGCAGAATGCAAGTAAAACACAAGGTAAAGAAAACAAACCACAGTATTTAAAATATAGAAAGGCAATAAAGTAATACAAAATACAAAAACTGAAAGCAAACTAACCTTTCCTTCACAGCAAAGTGTAGCAGAGTCTGGATGAGCCTTTCTGGTAAAGCTCTGAAATGTTTTATTTTATCCCTTAAATAGAAGGTTTAGTTCCTCGCTCCACCCCCTCAGTTAACAAATGATTAACCTTAAGTGACCTCTTCTATCTTATGAATGAGTCCTTAATTGATTAGTTTTAATTTCTGCCTGACTCTGTTCTAATTTCTGCCTGACTCAGAAGAGACAGAGGTGTGGTCTCTTTTAAAGTTTTAATATGCTGTTAAAGCAGAATGCAAGTAAAACACAAGGTAAAGAAAACAAACCACAGTATTCAAAATATAGAAATTCAATAAAGTAATGCAGAATACAAAAAATAAAAGCAAACTAAACTTTCCTTCACAGCAAAGTGTAGCAGAGTCTGGATGAGCCTTTCTGGTAGAGGGAAACATCTTTAAGGGACTCTGCGTAAGGCAGATTTGTTACAACTAGTATTCTTTTTGTAAGGAATCTCTGAGGTTGCTGTAGTTGCTGCATATGCCTGGTCAGGTACCTATCAAAGGAAGTATTGTATTATATGATTGATCTGATAAGGGCAGAGCACAGTAGGATAAGGACCTCTTTGGACCTAGATGCCATGCACTTGGTTACTAAGTTGTGTAGCATAAAAGAATTTCCTCACCACTGTGGCCATGTTGTGCTTGAATGTATTTATTTATTGCATTTGTTTACCGGGAAAGTCCACTGGGCCTGAGAAGAGACCATTTTCAGTGAAGGCCCGGGGAGAAAAGCTCCACATATAGTTGTTAGAGAGTGTTTAACAGTGAATAAAAGATTGAAATTAATTCTGCTGTAAATATGCTGAAAAATAAAGCATAAAGTAAAAAGTTTGCTTTAATGTAGGAATATAGCTTAGCAATGTAAAATGGCATTCGTGCTGTGTGACATAGCTCTGGCTAAATTAAGTGAAAAACAAGGAACATCTATTAATGGATACAAGATAATTCCTGAAAGACATGTTTTCTCAATATCTTCAGCAGAACAGTTTGAAGTATTCTCACAAATGATTCCTTACAGACTTCTGTCAGTGGACATGCTTTTATAAAATCAGTAGTACCTGGTTTCCACAAGATATTTTCTGAAAGACAGGTTTGTCACAATATTAGGAAAAGCGTAATTCCTCACAGATAAATGAACATGGCTTTTTATAGACTCAGCAGAAAACAATTCCGAAAGGCAAATATTGAATGCTTTCTCATATCGGCAGAAGTGCTTACAAGTAAATCACAAAAGGACAACAGGAAAGTCTAAAACAGACATTAGGTATTTTCCCACAGAAACTCCTTACAGATGAAGAAAAAACAGAATCTAAAGTGCATGACTAGAACAGCATATAAGAACTGTAAATCAAATTATGTTAGAGGTATTTGGTAGGAACACACTTGTTCCGAGGTAATTGGAGAACGGAAAGCCATAATCTACATTGGTAGTGAAGAAAAACCTTTACACATTAAATCTGTAAATTGACACAAGAGTATGTGTTGTTTTACAAGAATAAGTTATTTATTAGGAACTGTGCTTAGAGTAAAATAGTATTGTGCTGCAACTTACATTTTCTCATCAGAGTGTAGCCTGCAAGACTCTGAGTTAACAGCCAGCAAGACTTAGTGTCTTAAGACTTTGGTTCCAGCACAGCATGCAGCACCTTCCTTCCTTCAGAAATGTTTCAGTAGTTATATACAAATAAAGTGTTAACACAATAAGTACAATATATAATATAGTAGTAGCACATAAAATAAAGCTTAACTGCACAGAAAATGTGAAAATAACATAGGATCATTTGATACATCAGAGGAGAATTATTGCTACTCAGATGCCTATAAAAGTGAAAAGTGTAAATGTGTAAGTGAGATTTAGTAGAGAGACAATTGAGCATTGAGGAAAAGAGAGATGGAAGCAGAAGCTAAGGTGGGGATAGCAGAGGCTAAAGTGACAGCAGAATGAATAGATTTGAAAAGGGAAGGGGGTGAGCTAGTCATACAGTGAGAAAGAGTAAGAATTCTGAGAAAGGTTTGGTTTTGGGGTTGTCTGTAGGGGTGCAGGTGCATATCCAGTGTGAGGAGAGAGCCAGTTTAAGGGATTTTTTAAAGTTAGTGTGATTGCTGATAGCCCTGAGAGAGGCAGGGAGGTTGTTCCATAACCTGGAGACAGCATAAGAGTATAGCATTTAGCCGGCTGAGAGCTTGGTTGTATCAGTGTTCAACATCATTTTATTTTCTGACCTTAAGAGTCGTTTAGGATGGTATGTACTCAAAATGTGGAAGAGGGCTGGGCAGGCGTCTGGGTTGTAAATAAGTTTATAGGCAGTAGTTATTAGTGTATAAGTGAGTTAATGAGGGAGCTCAAGCCAATTTAGTTGGTGTAGTGAGGAGCAGTGGTGGGTGGAGTATTTTGCATTTGTAGCAAATTTGGCAATTTTGTTATAGCATGTGCTGAGTTTTAGTTTTAGAGAGGACTGGATGTTGGTGAGGATGGTGGTGCCATATAGGAGAGTTGGAAGTAGGAATGATAAGACAAGGGACTTTTTTGCTGAGTTGCACAGGAAGTAGTTGTGCCTGTAAAGGGCTCCCAGTTTTTCATGTTTTTTTTTTGTTATTGTGAATATGGAGGTCGAAAGTTAAGTTATCATCAGTGATGACATTGAGCAGTTTGGTACTTGGAACAACATCAGTAGTAGTACTGTTTTGTGACCAGACAAAGAAGTCAGACTTGTCAATTTGGCTGGATTTTTTGGGGGCAAATATTAAGAGTTTAGTTTTATTGAGATTAAGTGCGAGATGGTTTTTTGACATAAAGGATTGGGTTGCGGTGAGTGCTCTTTGGGTAAGTTGTTGTAATACAGAGGCAGATTTAGAGGAGCAGATTATTGTAGAGTCATCTGCGTATTGGATAACAGTACTATGGGTGAGAGAATTGCAGAAGTCATTAATGAAAATACTGAAAAGAAGGGGACCCAATATAGAACCCTGGGGTACCCCAGTATTACTATTGATAAAGGGGGAGGAGGAGTGCTGCCAAATAGTAGATTGTTGCCTATTACTGAGATAGTTTTGGAACCACTGAAGGGTGGGAGGAGAGATGGCAAGGTTGGAGAGTTTAGTAAGTAGGAAGGTATGGGAGATTGTATCAAATGCTTTTGGCACAGTCTTGCCCTCATCCATTGCTTTGGTGACCCTTTCAAAGAAATCCACCAGATTTAATAGGCATAACTTTCCTGTAACAAAGCCAGATTGTGATGTGTCCAGCATTTGCAGGTTACGTATGTCTTCATTTATTATGTCCATGATGATTCTTTACATAGCCTTAGTTACCTGGATTGGTGGTTGGACCTCCATTTGCAGGGGAATGATTGTAGCCATCTTTCATTCCCTGTACACAAAACTTGACTTTAAGCTCCAGTTGAAAAGTAATTCAAGTAAATCAGAGAGATCATGCTTCATGCTGTTTAGTAAGCATCCTGAGATGTTATCAGGGCCCATCAAAGCAGTGTTTTTGGCCTTTGAAAGTGCATTGATAACCTGTTCCATAGTAGTGTTTGGGGGGGATTGTGGTATGCTGTATTTCCTTTGCAGTCAGGGGAGAAATGTGGCAATGTCCTACGGTTCAGTGTGGATGATGCCATTTACAATAAATTCTGCACACTGTCACATATTTCCCTTGAGGTTACGGACCTAACTATAGAAAACTTTGTGGTTGTCCTTTGCCTGAGAAGCTGTTTTTGCTTCAAATTCAGGCTTTGAAGTATTAATTAACCATCTTAGCAGCCTGCTTAGACTGGACACGGGACTTTTACTGTGTTGGACTTTGTTCCCCTGACACTTGACCAAGGTGTTTTTTTTTTTTTTTTTTTTTTTTTTTTTTTTTTTTTTTTAATTGTATAACCGATTACTACTGTGATTCCACCAGGGCGACTTGTCTTTTGAGTTTGTCTTGTTGGGTGCAGCTTGCTATATACAGCTAACAATATGGCTGTACTGGAATTTAGTAAATAGCTCAGCATATGCTGTGGTGTTTACTGGGTTTGGTGATGCGTGGAATTTAGCAAAGGTGTCACTTAGTAGAGAAAGGTTGGCCTTGGAATAGTTCCTAAAGGTTTTTGGTTTCACAGTGTCCCCAGATTTAATTTTTATTTCAAAAAAATACTTCCTTATGGTCAGATCTGCCCCCCCCCCCCCCATGTTTGTGAGTACAAGGTCAAGGATGTTTGTACCCCTCTTAGGAGAATGGATCGACTGTTCCAGGATGTTGGTATTAAAGACATTTGGGAATCTCTGGGTTTGTGCATTACAAGTGGTCTAGAATTCCCAATCTGTAGAGGCATAGTTGAGATCCCCCATGAAGATCACATTGGGTTGAATGGTGAGGGACTCTAGTACAGTAAGATAGGTAGCATGGGTTTCCTTGGACATGGAAGTGGACCTATAGGTTGCAAGGATATGGCACAAGACCCTGTTTATGATGAGTTGTACATGTATGTGTTCTAGGTCATACACTAACTAGTCTAGGTGTGAGACTCCTCCACCTTTAGTTCTCTCCTGTGCAGTAGCTAGTCTAAAGATGTGAAAGGCTTTATAACCTTGCACTGCAGGTGTACTGTCCTCAACTTTAAACCGTAACTCTGTTACTACACAGATGTCTACACTCTCCAGGGGAGGAAGGCTTGTAGGGACTGGAGTTTCTTGTTAAGAGTTCTAGCATTGAGCATTACCACCTTCAGATATTCCTTTTTGCAGGTTCATTTAAGTTGGGAGGTTTATCAGTTTGGCATTGCTTAAAAAGGCACTGTGGGGGTGGAAAAGTTCTTTGCCAGTATCTGAAAGCCTAGAGAGGATAACTGCAGACCATCCATAGCAAAGTAGAGTGGTCTGTCAACGATGTCCTCTCAGGCTCTCAAATATTTTACCCCCTTGGAATGACACCAGAAGCTAAGTCAGTTGTTAAATTCAGTAATTTGCTGTTAGTAAAGTGGCATCATCCTTGGAAAAGGTAGTATGCTGTTCGGTGCTAGGCTCATACCTCCCTGAGAGACATAATCAGAGAGCTCCATCATATCTGTCTTGATATAGTCAAGGGAGGTACATTAACACACACATGGACTATGACAGAGTCATACTGGTACCTCTTATGCAATGACCTGAGTGCCTGTGAGATTAAATGGATCCTAGCTGCAGAAAAACAGCTAAATGTGACTTTCTCCTTAGTCAGTCTGGTGAGGATGACATAATTGTGCCTCACTATAAAATTATCAGTGACCAAGAAATTTGACTGGGAGCTGGTTGCCTTAAGGGCTTAGCAGAAGAGGCATTAAATACAGTGTTGCTATGTGTAGCCATGGGTGGAGTCTTAACAGACTGTTTACGTGATGGCTGAGGGCTCTTTTTTTGATTGTGCTGTGCAGGAGGTCTTAGTGTTTTATGAAGGTTACCTGTAAGTGCCTCAGCATAAGTAGCTTCATGTGTAGAGTCTTTGCCCTGTGCAGTAGGCATGGTGCAAGTGTCACTGACAAACTCTGGCAATAATGGAGATTACTGGACTGCAATAGTATGTTGGTGTACTGCTTAGAATGTCATGACATTAGTGCAGTTTGACAGCTGCTCATCATTGCTGTAATAAGCTAAACGTTATCACAAACAGTATTTTATAAAAAGTCATGTCAGAAAAAAACTGCAAACAAGTTAATAAAAAACTCAGTAGTAATCATTCATTTGAAATGCTAATATTTTCTATGGCTGTAAGTTTCTACAGAGTGACCTTGATTTTGCCCTGTCCCTCAGAAAATGGTAAACCACTGAAAATTACAGTTAGTCAAACATTAGAACTTCCTAGTTCAGAAAAAAAGAAGTTATGTACTCACCATAACGTTCCATCTGAGTAGGTAACTTCATTTGTCAGCAACCTGTGGGTATCGGATCCGACCCAGATCTGAGCCGGCAGCCTTCCAAGCTAGAGATCCGAGCTCCTAGCTCCTCCCCTTTACCCATAATACCCTGCTACCTCCTTCCAGTCCTCAGATCGAGTTTTCCCAAATATCAGACAGCACTAACACAAACACAAACCTGAACCTCCTAACATGATATCTGCCAGGAGTGAATCACTTAATCATCCGTGTAACGAACTACAGGTTAGGGGGGCGGAGGGGGGGGGGTCGGTTGCTGACAAATGAAGTTACCTACTCAGATGGAACGTTATGGTGAGTACATAACTTCTTTATCTGAAGTAGTTAACTTCATTTGATCAGCAACCTGTGGGACAGAGTCCCCAGCTACCAAAAACTTGGGAGGTCCTCAAGGAAGAATATTTCGGAGCACTGCAGAGCCAAATGCTGCCCTATCTCTAGATATCAGATCTAATTTATAATGAGAAATAAAGGTATGAGAGAAAGCCCAAGTAGCGGCCGAACAAATGTCATCCAAGGGTACCCTTGACCAAAAAGCGTCAGAAGTAGCCATAGGGCGGGTAGAATGAGCACGAACCCCTACGGGCTCAGGCCGACCAGAAATTTTGTATGTAAGTAAAATGCATTGGGATAGCCACCTAGCTAGGGTCACCTTCGTTACAGATTTTCCCAGAGATGGCTTAACAAAGGAGACAAAGAGCTTCTCCGACTTACGCGAGGCAGCTGTTCTGTGAAAATAAAAGCACAATTGTCTATGCACATTTAATGAATGTAGTCTGTACTCTCCTTTGTTCTGGTAGTTAGGAAAGAAAACAGGCAGATTAATGGATTGGTTGATGTTAACCTCGGAAGCCACTTTGGGTAAAAAGGAGGGATTAGTCCTGAGGGATACTCTGTCCTTATGGAAGACAAGATACGGAGGTTTGGTACAAAGAGCCCGAAGCTCCGACACCCTTCTAGCTGAGGTAATAGCAATCAAGAAGGCAGTTTTCCAAGACAAATACTTTAAGTCAACCGAAGCTGCAGGCTCAAAGGGGGGGCCAGTAAGAGCCTGGAAGACTAAGGTTAGATCCCACGGAGGGACCGCATTCTTGACAGGAGGCCTTAAAAAGAAGGTACCCTTCAAGAAGGTCTTACAGATCTTAGAAGAAGCTAAAGGACCGAGGTTGTCTCCTAAGTGAAAGTGGGAGATGGCCGCCATTTGAACCTTCACAGTTGAAGAACTGGCCCCCTGATGAAAGATGTGGGATAATAACTCAAGTACTGCTGGAATAGGAGCTGTAAAGGGGTCCAGATTTCTTTGCCCGGCACAGATAGAAAAACGTTTCCATTTACTGTTGTAGACTTTCCTGGTAGAAGGTTTATGTGCCGCCACCAGGATGGATTTCACTGTGGATGAGATGCCAGGAGTCCTAGCCACTAAGGGAACTGGATCAACCAAGCAGAAAGTTTGAGGTCATCCAAGTTCGGAGTTTTCAATCCCGAAGGATGATAAATCACATCCGGAATGGGATCTAACATCCAAGGAGGAGCCATGAGGTGAGACCGTAGGTATCGGAACCAGGTTTGACGAGGCCAGAATGGGGCTATGAGAATAACTTTGCTCCCCAACCGCCGAGCTTTCTGCAAGAATTTTGTCAATAACGGAAGAGGAGAATAAGCATAAAGAAGACCGGATGGCCAAGCATGAACTAGAACATCTCTGGGGGTCTCCGGAGGAGGGATTAGAGCGAAAAACTCGCTGCACTTTGCGTTCGAAGGCGATGCAAACAGATCGCAGCAAGGTTGACCCCATTTGAGGAAGATCTGTTTCGCTACTAAGGGGTTCAGAGACCACTCGTAAGGTGAGAGGATAGTCCGACTCAGCTTGTCTGCTAGAATGTTGGACCAACCCGGAATGTGCGTTGCTAGCAGAAAACGGTTGGTGGACATCGCCCACTCCCAAACTCTCATGGCCTCTCGGCAAAGGGGGTAAGACCTGGTTCCCCCCTGTTTGTTGATGTACCAGATGACTGACATGTTGTCTGTCTGAATTGCAATAGTCCCTAGAGGAAGAAGGGCATGGAGAGCTTGCAATGCTAGAAGCACCGCCCTCATCTCCAGAACTTTGATATGCAGAACGGTCTCTCTTGGAGTCCATGTGCCTTGGATGGTTCTGCTCATGCAATGCCCCCCCCCCACCCTAGGCGAGAAGCGTCCGTGGTCACCGTGGCTTGGGGTAGAGGCATCAAAAAGGGCCATCCTTCCCGAAGCTCTTGGGAATGGAGCCACCAAAGTAGAGATTCCCTGAAAACCCTGCTAAGGTAAATCGGGGAGTACAATGGATGTTGAAGGATGGACCAGTGGACCTGTAAGGTCCATTGAAGAACCCTCATATTCAAGCAGGCTAGGGGTGAAAGCTTGATAGCCGCCGCCATAGACCCTAGAGCCCTCAGGACTAATTCTGCTGGTGGGGCCGGAGACTGGAGAAGGGCTAAGACATGGAGAGTTAGATTGCGGAGTCTGTCCGATATCAGGAAGGCCTTGGACTGAAGCGTGTCTATTCTGGCCTCTATGAAGTCCAGGACCTGAGCAGGCTGAAGGGACAATTTTTTTTCTAATTTATGGTGATCCCCAACTGATGAGTCAGATGCATTAAATAATCCCTGGCCGAGCATAGTAGATGCCTGGTGGGGGCGGCGAGGAGCCAGTCGTCCAGGTGAGGAAATAACTGTATTCCCTGAAGCCTCAGGTGGGCCGCTACAACTGCCATGACCTTGGTGAACACGCTGGGGGCTGTGGTGAAGCCGAAAGGGAGGACCCTGAACTGATAATGACTGGCCCCTAACCGAAAGCGGAGAAACCTCGTGGATCACCTGTTCATTAAAATGTGATAGTATGCATCCTTGTGGTCTATGTCGTTCTCCTGTAGGAGGGGGAGAATAGATTGAATGGTGACCATCCGGAATTTTTCCTTGGCAACGGACAGGTTCAATGTAGACAGGTCGAGAATTGGCCTTAAGTCCCCCGTCTTTTTTGGCACCAAAAAGAACCTGGAGTAATTGCCTAATACGGACTGGTCTGGGGGGGACGCGCTGGGTGGCTCTTTTTCTTAGCAGCTCTTTTATCTCTAAAGCTGCCGCCTCCCTCTGATTGGGTGGGACATTGGGGAGGCGTCCCAATTGTGGGAGAGGATTTGCGAAGGGAATAGAGTAACCTCTGGATATTATTCGGAACACCCAGCGATCTGTCGTAATGGACTCCCACTGTGCTAGGTGTTCCGAAAAATGCCCCCAGACTGCCTCCAGAGAGGAGCAGTTGGGCAACCCCTCAGGGTTGCTGCGCGGGTCGGTTGGAAAAAGATTCCCTCGACCCGAAATTCTTCGGCCCCCTTCTGCCTCTGGGCCGGCGTCCACCTTGTCCTCCCCTGCCTCTGAAGGACGAAGGGTCTGGAGCGAAACGGGATTGTTGAGATGTCCAGAACCACATCTTCTTTTGTCCTCTCTGGTTCCTGGAAAAGGACCTTTGAATAGCCGAGAAGCGGATGAAGACGGCAGACAACATCTTCCCATCTTTCTCACTCTGGAGTAGAGTATCGCGGATGGTCTTGTCAAACAAGGTAGAACCGTCAAAAGGAGCGTTCGCAAAGGACGCCTTGAAGGGTTCTGCAAAATTGCAAAGGCGGAGCCAGGCATGGCACCGCAAGGCAATACCTGCTCCGCTGGCTCTAGCCGCCCCCTCTGTGGCATGGGAGAGAAGCCGCATAGAAGTGTTGGAAACCGACTTTAGAGTGGCCATTCGTGTCGAGAAGGTTCTTGTCCTCGGCCGACATGATCTCCGGGAGTGACCCAGCGTACTCTTTGATTAGGTCCCACTGAAGTCGAATCACGTGTGCCAAATAGTTCAGCGCCCTTATGGAGAAGGTGGCTGAAGCGAACATCCACTTTCCAATGCGGTCCATCGTCCGCGACTCCTTGTCGAGAGGATGCACCGAGGAACTTTCCTGAGCCAGTTCCTTTTTGGTGGCAGCCGCCACCCCCATGGCATCTACTGGGGAACCTTTGCTCCACGCCGTCCTGTCTGTCGGGGGACTAAGGATTTTATCAGGTCTTCTGGGGATTGGCTCTACAGTGTCTGGCTCCTTCCACGCCCTGGTAGTTATGAGATCTACCAGGGGGTCTGCCGGAGGGGACACCCAAAGAGGTAGATGGGCCTGCGTCAAACGCATCCAGAAACACAGACTCATCTGAGGAAGGTTTTTGGGCTAACCACCCCCCTTTAATGTGCAGCATCTCCATGATGTCTCCAAAGGAGACATCTTCGGGGGTGTGACCTGGGGGAACCTTCCCCCTCCTCCAAGTCAGTGTCTTCCGTGAGGGACTCAGGAGAGTCCAAGTGCCTCCTTTTACACTTTCGTTTGTGAGGAACCTCCTCGGGGTGGCTGTCCGATGAGGGCTCACCAACTAGGTCCTGTTACTCTAAGGGAACCATCTGGGACGTAGGCGCTGACTGTCCCTGGGGCCGGATGATGGAAGTCAGGCCCGTCTGCGAGGGAATGGTGGGTGGATCCATAGCATGAGCCAGGGGCCTCGAATCCCTCGAGAGGACCCTCTCCACAACATCGAAGGCCGACGGTGAACCGCTCTCCCTAGGATCCGAGAGCAGCCCTCTCGGATCCAATGTGTGGATTGGCGCCGGAGCTGAAGCAATCGGACCCGAAAGAGAGGTGTGCTTCGACCGCATTGGCGCCAAAGACACACACACCCCTCCGGATCCGAGGCTCGGCTCACGGCCCCGAGACCTCGGATCCGAAAAAGGACCCAACAAACTTGAGGGTACAGCCGGCGTCGAAGTGGCGATGACTACCGGCTCCGATGCTACCCGGATCCGACAGCTCTGAAACCTGATAATGGATGGGAGAAGGAGCAATAGGGGCAAAGAAAGGGGCCGAGCTCCCCCCCCCCCGGAAGGGGGGAGGCAAGAGCACTCCCATCTGCATCTGGGACTGGAGGAAGCGACGCATCATACGGTCCATGTCTGCATTAGAAAGGCTCCTAGTTGACCTAGAAGAGGCTGCCAAGGCTGGCCGGGAAGGCCGCCTCGACGACCTAGAAGGTGACTGGGTCTCCTCCTCCAGCTCCGGTGAGAAACGAGGAGAACGGAGCCGAGAGGGGGAAGATCCGGATACCTTCAAAGGAGAAAGCAGCTTAGCTGGCGGGGCCGAGGGATCTGAATCGGCCCGCTGCTTATGGCTCCTATGCCTCTCTCTGTCTCTTTCCTTTTCTCTATGTTTGTTGTTTTTTCCTGACGTCCCTCTCTCCCTGGGAAACTGTAGGAGTTTGAGTCCCGGCCAGGGGAGCAGGAACGGTAGGCTGAACAGCCGCAGCCGCGGCTGGTGCCACTGAGGGAGAGGAGGAAGAAGCAGAATCTGTGAGCAAAAGGCCCGCAAGGATTAACTTAGTCCTCCTGTCCCTCAAAGCCTGGCGGTTGAAGGCGGCACAAATCAGGCAGCCTGATGATAAATGAGCAACCCCCAGGCAAATAACGCACTGAGTGTGGCCATCGGCTGGGGGGACAGGTTATGACCACTCTCAGAGCATTTAGAAAATACGGCCTTAGGACCTTCGGCCATGATAATTAACACACACACACACCCTCACACACAGATAAGGGGAAGGGAAAGTTAAGATTGACTACAAAAAGGGAACAATTTTAACTAATAAACTAGGGATTGACTAATACACACACACACACAGAATTTTGAGAGAAAAAAAACAGAGTAAAAAACCCTATGAAAACCACTCACAAAACCGCCAGGAGCTCGTCACTCGTGCTTCAAGAAGCCGCGGCAAACGAGATCTGAGGACTGGAAGGAGGTAGCAGGGTATTATAGGTAAGGGGAGGGGCTAGAAGCTCGGATCTCTAGCTTGGAAAGCTGCCGGCTCGGATCCGGGTCGGATCCGATACCCACAGGTTGCTGATCAAATGAAGTTAACTACTTCAGATTGTTTATTGATTGCAAAGCCCATTGCTCTATTGACTTTTAACATCCATGATTTTGCCTTCTGTTTTTGCCTGTCCCTCCTAAAATTTTTGGTTTTCTGGGAAATAACTAAGGCATACAGTCAGACTGTAATGTCAGACATTATAGACTTTAATACTTTTTAATGTTTGTAAAATGCATGCTGATGTTGTATTAACTTTTTAAGTGGATTATAAAAGCTTCCCAAGTGTTATATTGGTGTTGGTAGTAATGAAGTCAGTACTGGCATCTTCATTCTTAAACATGACTTATGCATGTTCCAGTGTTCTACATTATCGCTCAAACTCTCTAGGATTAATTGTGGTTGTATGAGAGAGTTTTGCCTTGTGTATTTACACCTCGTATAATTTATATGTTTAATTAAGAATAAGTGGATTGTCAGTATACATGAGGCAATTGCTACAATGCGTCAAAATACCCATTTCAACCAGACTGGCCACAGAGAGAGTGTTGGGAAGTGCATGTCCATGGCTTCTGATCTACTAGGGAGAAGTGAGGGAAATGTAAATATTGAGTAGTTCAATAACCCTTCCTATAGCCAGCCAGCAGACACACAGTGGCCACTTGGGTGAGAAATGAATGTCTCCTCCAAACCACATTATCTCTAACCTAGCCATGGATGTGACTGAGCTGTACAAGTGCCACTTTACAACACAGTCCTGCCCTAATCAGTACCACCTTTGGGCGCCTACCCTCCATTAGTTGTCACTAATGTTTTGGGCTTAGCCTGGAGTGTGCTTTAGGTTGATCCTGGGGGAGGCTAAAGCAAGTTTGGTAGACCTGTTGAAGGAGGAGAAGAGCTGGCAGTAGCTGATATTCAGCTACAGGGAGGGAAGGGGAAAAAAACTCTTAACTGTCTTGATTTTTCAATCACTAGTTTACAGATCAGCAGATTTTATTAATATTTAAAAAAATGTTTTGTTGTTATAATTGGAAGCCAGATCCTGCAGCTTTAATTATAAATACACCTTTTGAAGGAGCTAGTACATCTTCCATTCTAGCAGGTACTTTACTTTTATCTTTACTAGGGAAAGAAGGCTGGAGGATAGGTATGCTAAGGATTTCTGCCCCTAGTAACTTAGCACTGAGAACTTGTAATTTAATATATACCATAAGAATATTCTAATCATATTGTCTTTAAACAGGTGGTGAGAATACAAATAATGTAAAATACTCAAACATCAAAGAAAAGTTGCTTACAGAGATAAGGTGACAACTGCTGAATCAGGAGGTCTGCAGGCATATGAAGTAGATGCAGTTACTACAGCAGCCATGACTGGCATAGTTAAACACAGGATGTTAAGTTGCCCAATCTCGCCTTCGTTTTTGCTGGATGGGTTCGGAGCTTATCCTCGGCTCCGACTCAGCCACTTTCTATAGCTCGAGAGCTCTTTACTGGCTCGAAGCTACTCCTTATCCCAGAATGCCCAGCGTCAGCTACCCAGACCTCGTTTGCCGCTTCAGCTGCGAGATTGTGTCACTATTGTTTAAAGTTCAATAATTTACTTGAAAAGTAGTATTTTTTCACTGTTTTATAGTAGTTTGTAAGTTTATTTAGTCCTAAACCCCTTATCTCGTCCTTTGCTGTGTTTTTTGTGTTGTGTTGTCCATCACCCCTTAGTCGCTAGGCCTTCTGCTTTATTTACCTGAACTCGTTTAAGTTTGAGAGTCCCCCCCCCCCCCTTTAAGGACAGCCATTTAAGTTAGAGGCTCTCCTTTTAAGGTTTTTATTAATATAATTTTTATTTTTTGTAGTGTGTCTGTTTGTGTGGTATTTCCTTCTTTTTTTCTTAGTATGTCCAAGAAAGTTAAAACCTCAGCGTTCAAAAAGTGTGACTCATGCTGTCAGAAGATGTCTCTGACAGATGGGCACACTAGTTGTGTTTACTGCTTGGGGGCTCTGCATCTGCAGGACTCTTGGCATGCCTTTAGTCCAAGGGTGCTGCAGGAGCCGAAAACCAAGCTTATCCTCCGTGGATTATTAAAACAGGATTCTCCGGCTAAAACATCTCAGTGAAACCTTCGAAACCAGTCAAGCCGTCTGCTCCATGTTCGGAACCGACCAGTCAGCTTGACAAACCAAGTGTGCCAGTGCCCTCTGGCACCAAGACTACTCCTCCATCGGCTCCAACTGTTACTTCGGAGCTGTCTCAGAGCCACAAATGAGCTAGGTCTCCTTCATTGGAGCTGATTCGCTCGGTGCCACAATCACCTTTGCTTCAAAGCAAGACGAGTTATCGCTCATCTTCCCACTCCTCTCGATCCTCTAGGTTATCGGATCAGGATGTGGAGAGAGTGATCAGTAGGTTGCTGATATCACAGTCCCTTGCTAAAATGCTTTTGAGCCCACCTCAACAGGCTTCGGCTTCATCCGCTTCGATTTCGATTCCTCCTCCGTCTATGCTTAGTTCAGAGCCGGAGTCCATGGACGCTCCGATAGTGGTTCCTTCGCGTCCGGACATCCTCTTCGGCTCCGACATTGGCTCTGATTACCTCGGTTCATCCTTCCATTGAGGTATCTGGGCGCCAAAGCTCTCTCATGTGCTCCGAGGGGGAAAATGGCATTGGACCCTTGTCCAACCCTGTTCTCCCTCTCAGAGCGTTGGCTCAGTTAAGCTTGGCTCCCACATCGGCCTCGGAGCCGTCGCCCTCGGCGCAGAGTGGGATTCCTGTCTCTTCGGAGCTGGAGCCCTTCTTGTGTCAAGACCGTGACACCTTCGAGGTCATGCGGAGAGTGCTGTCCCCACAGACGGCCCCACTATCGGTTCCATTGGCTCTGTCCCCCTCGGTGCCTGTGACAAACCTCTGCTTCTCCTCTAGCCCCAAAGCATAGGGAACCTATGCCCCAGGACACCGCATTGGGTGAACCCTCTTCTTCCGAAGCCTCCCCAGAGCATTCTGAGCAGGCTGCCCAGAAGAAAAAGTGCAAGAGGAAGCACCTAGACTCCCCTGAGTCTGTCACCTCAGATACAGACCTGGATGAATTGGAGGGGTCCCCAAGGTCCTCCTCTGAAGAGGTTTCCTTTTCGAACATCCTTGAGATTCTCAGGCAGAGGCGTAGCTGGACTTCCCTAGCCCCCTCCGAGGATGAGTCTGTATACCTGGACGCATTTGGTTCCCGACCGTCCACCTCCTGGGTGTCTCCGCCTTTTGATCCACTCATGTCTGTAGTGTCTCGAAAGGCTTGGTCAACTCCAGATTCCATGGAACCTGTCCCAAGGAGACACAATAAATTTATCACAGCTCCCCAAGACAAACACTTCTTGACTAAAGGTATCCCAGTTGATGCCTTGGTGGTAGCAGCAGCCACAAAGAGAGAGTTAGCTGAAACCTCCTCATCTGTCCATCCACCGAATAAAGACTCTCGTATGATGGACAGATATGGGAAGCAAATGTTTTCATCAGTGACCTTCTCCCTTAGGTCCCTGAACTATCTTTCCCATTTTACTAGGCTTCAGAGGGGTTTCCTAAAAGAGCTTGGAGATACCCTACAAGATCCCACAGCTGAGGGAGCTTCAGCCAAGGTAGCTACCCAGCTGGCGACTCTTAATTCAGTAGTCAACTCCTCCATGAGGCTTATTTCATATGCAGCCGATGGAGCAAGTAGAGCTGCAGGAACACGAGTGGCTCTTAGGAGACATTCTTGGCTGCGACTGTGTCAGTTTGCGGAACCTTTCAGAGCGTCCTTCACCAATACCCCCTTTGATGGCTCCTCTCTCTTTGGGCCTCAGGTGAAAGACACTCCTACCAGGTGCCAGCAGGAAGCCAAGACGCTCTCTGATGTCGGAGTCCATTTTTCCACTCCTACCAGACCATACCCAAAGAGTCAAAAGGGTAGAAAGATGTGGTTTCGAATATCTCAGGGACCCTTCCCTTTTGCATGTGGTGAATTTTCCTCCAGGGGCAGGGAGGGAAATAATAACAATGGTAGACGCCACCCTCGTGGCAAAGGGGGTCCTCAAAATCAGGGTGACAGAGATACATTCTCTTCCAAGCCCTATCAACATCCCTGAAGGGATGCCCAACTGCTCAACTCTGGAGGCAGTCGGGGGAAGGATTTAATTGTACCCAATCGCCTGGCAAAATATTACAAAAGATAAATGGGTAGTATCCATTATATCCGGAGGTTACAAAATTCCCTTCCATCAACCCACTCTTGTTTCAGAAAAATCCATCCCGGATGTTCCACCCAATCTAAGGGATCAGGCAGTCACAGAAGTTTCAAGACTGCTAGAAAAAATAGCCATCCAGGAAGTCCCCCGCAGACCAAGTAGGATCCAGAACTTACTCAAGATTTTTTTTAGTGCCCAAAAAGACAGGGGACTGGAGACCAATTCTGGATCTCAGCAGATTGAACAAATCTGTACAAAAAGAAAAGTTCCAGATAGTAATACTGCAGTCCATTCTCCCCTTTCAGGGTCAGGACAATTGGATGTGCTCCATAGATCTTCAGAACGTGTACTATCATATAAAAATGGTCAGACGGTCCAGGAGATTTCTACACTTCCAGCTAGGGGCCAGTCATTACCAATTCAGAGCTCTGCCCTTTAGTCTCACCACAGCCCCCAGGGTGTTCATCAAATGCATGGCAGTAGTTATGGCTCACCTGAGACGTCTAGGATTCCAGGTGTTTCCTTATCTAGATGACTGGCTCCTCACTGCTACCACTATGCAACAACTTATAGAGGCACGAGATTACACCATAACAGCCTGTGCTCTACTAGGCATCACAATAAACTTCGAACAACCTGCCTTGTTGCTCTCTCAGTCTATTACTTACATAGGAGCAGAGCTAGACACAAGAAAAATGATTGTAAAATTGCCTCAGGAAAGAGTTTCTATTATCCGACAACAGGTGTCACTTCTCCTGAGGAGCAAAAGAATTCAAGTCAAATATGTCCTTCAAGCTCTAGTGTCCATGGCAGCAGCCATTCTTTTAGTTCCCTTAGCACGCTTTCACATGAGAATCCTTCAGTGGCTTCTTTTCACACAGTGGTCCTTCCAGGAATTACCCATGTCTCACATGATGCTAATTACAGAATCTTGCAAAAGACACCTTTCCTAGTGGATGGTCTTCTCACTAGTAACTCAGGGCAGACCTTTCATGGAATCCCATCCGATTGCCACAGTGACCATGGACGCTTCCCTGATAGGGTGGGGGGGCATTATCTAGGGAAGACAGTCCAAGGCATGTGGCAACCTCATGAGTACCACTTGCACATCAGTGTCCTGGAGGTGAGAGTGGTGCTCCTAGCATTGCAAGCTCTTCAAGACTCTCTCCCTGCCGGGACTATTGCAATATAGACGGACAACATGTCAGTGGTTTGGTACATCAACAAAAAGGGCGGAACCAGGTCTTACCCCTTGTGCCGTAAGGCCCTCAGACTGTGGCAATGGGCGATTTCCTCCCAACATTTTCTGACAGCAATGCATATCCCTGGGAAATCCAATGTAATAGCGGACAGGCTCAGCAGGGCTATCCTCATGCCGCACGAGTGGTCTCTGAAACAGGAAACTGTGGATCTTATTTTCCACAAATGGGACCAGCCTTGTTATGATCTCTTTGCCTCTCCCCTCAACAACAAATGCAGCAGCTACTTCTCCCTTGTTCCTCCTCCAGGTCAGACAACCAGGGACACTGTAGTCCACAATTGGCCTCAAGGACTCCTTTATGCATTTCCCCCCTTTCCCCTAATTCCAAAAGTCATTCAGAAAGCAAAATTGTTGGGTTGCAAGATGATCCTCATTTCTCACTATTGGCCTCGACAGATTTGGTTTCCTTTCCGTCATCCCCACCTTCTAGCCCAGCCTTGGGTTCTGGACCTAGTGCTGGACCTCTTGATTCATCAGTCAGGCGGGTTACATCAGTCCCGCCAATCTCTCAAGCTCACAGCTTGGTTACTCCACTTCCAATCTTAGCCAGGCTCCCCAATATTTCCCCAGTGGTGCGTGATATTATTGTTTCCTCCCATAAGACAACTACAAGGAAAGTTTATGCTAGCAAATGGAAAATATTCTCTTACTGGGCAGAATCCAGGAATTTAGATCCCCTTACAGCTCCTGTACACAAAATTTTGGATTTCTTAGCAGAACTGTTTCAGTCTGGTGCAGCTGCTGCTACCATCAGAGTACAACTAGCTGCCATTTCAAATTTTCACATCTGAGTTTTTAACTGAAGCTTAATGTCTCACAGACTCTGTATGGCCTTCATGGGAGGTACATCTCTACTTAGACCCCCAGTAAAAGAGCCCCTTCCACCTTGGGATCTCAATTTGGTTTTGGCCTCCTTGATACTGCCACCCTTTGAACCAGCAGCATCATGTTCTTTGAAATTTCTCTCTTGGAAAACTCTTCCTAGTTGCTATTACTTCTGCCAGACGTGTTTCAGAACTCCATGCCCTATGTGTTCACCCTCCATACCTGGTTTCTCACAAAGACAGAGTTTCTCTTGAGAACCAACCCATCTTTTCTACCTAAAGTTTGTTCAGAACACAATTTGAATCAATCCATGGAACTTTCTGTCTTTTTTCCCTAATCATTCCAACAAGGCAGAATACAGATTACACCAACTGGATGTGCATAGACAACTATGTTTCTATCTCCATAGAACTAAAAGAGTTGAGAAAATCAGATCAGTTGTTCCTTTCATTTGCTAACAACAAACAAGCCTTCCAGTTTCTAAAGTAACCTTGTCAAAATGGTTATCGGACACCATTGCCTATACTTACCATTTGCGACAAAAAGATCTTCCAGCAAGACCCAAAGGTCATTCAACCAGGTCAGTAGCTACATCAGTAGCTTTTCAATCTAGATTGCCCATAGATTCAATTTGTACAGCAGCTACTTGGGCAGATCCTCATACATTTATTTCTCATTACAAGTAGATGTGGATGTGGTCTCCCGGGGCAGGGCTTCCTTTGGTTCCACGGTTCTGAAAAGTCTGTTCCAATGAGTCACCCAGGATTGAGGTGCTAGGGATGCTGTCCCATCCAGCAAGAACAAAGGTGAGAATGGACAACTTAACATAAGTTATGTACCTACCATAACATTCCATGTTAGTTGTCCTTCATCGTGTCTTCCTTCTTGCGTCCCTCCCTCCTTCCCCCTTCCTCGAGGATTGAGAGGAGTTTTTCAATGGTTTCACTGGCTAACTTGTTTTGTTCTTAGTTGCTTCCCAAGCAAACCATGAAAATTTACTGTATATCCAGGTTTAATAATAATGGATTATCTTCTATGATTATGTCTAGTATGAGCTATCTCAAACGAGATCTGAGTAGCTGATGCTGGGCATTCTGGGATAAGGGGTAGCCTCTGGGATAAGGGGTAGCCTCAAGCCAATAAAGAGCTTTTGAGATATAGAAAGTGGCTGAGTCAGAGCAGAGTATCGGCTCCAAACCCATCCAGCAAGAAGGAAGGTGAGATGGACAGCTAACATGGAACGTTATGGTAGGTACATAACTTCTTTTGTAGTTAGGTAGCTCCTGAAATTATGTCTAAGGATGTTAAAGCTCATATGTTGGACAGTCCATTCACAAGAAGTGTATAGTCCTCCAAATGCAAAGATCTTATGATCTTGACAAAAGAAATATGAGCTTAAAGAACAGCAGCAAGAGGAGAACTTTCCATCTGTTCTTGCTTTAGTTTGGATCTTGCTGGGGGCAAGTCCTGTAATCTCCTGCTCCCACTGATATATTATTTTATTATGGAATATCTACAGAGAAGACCTATGTGACAGCTTTCCTCTTCTTAAAGTCATAAATGAAAACGTAAAGATGTCACACACTGAACCTGAAATGAAAATTACACTGGTTGTTTTTTTCATGCTTGGTTTTACATATATATCTTAGTGTAATACAGTCCATCCACATTAATGTCAGGAGTGATTAGCAGCAGACAGCTGCAGCTCAGCACCTTGAAGACTGCCCCAAGCTCTAAAACCCCTCCGTTAGTACCCATAATGCACCATACTTCCTGTTCTGCCCAGACTTCATTTGTCATGCAGATTTGAGTCAGCACTGAGAGGTGCTTCCATTCTCATATCATGTGTGTGTTTTTGCAAAAGAAGTCATTTTCTTGACTTCCAGGTTGGCCAAAATAATCACCTGAGAAATTCTACTGTAATTTCCCATTGGGAAATCTGTTCAGTAACTCTACAATTTTCTGAGCTAGTTCATGCTTAAACCAGATCATGTATAACAGGTAATTCAAACCAGCAAACGAACAAGCCCAGCACAACAGGACCCGGAAGAACCAGCAAAATAACGTATTAAACCAACTGTGTTGTGGAATCAAACCAGAAAAGTCCTTAGCGTAGTAAACCAGCTTTATTATAGAAAAAAAACAAAATAAAACCAAGCGCTTTCGCTCGGTTATTACCGAGCTTTATCAAGGTAACAAAAAACATACTGACTCAGTTCAAGTCATTAAATAGTAATTTCAACAGTCACATGACCCTCCTGATTAACTAATTTGAAGTGTGGCTCTAAAATAAAGCCATAATGTACTCCAAATCTTAATTTGAGCATAGATAGAGCAATATCAAAAACCTGAACCAAAACCAATGAACAATGAAAATTCCCTACTTAAAACTGTTTACATATTTAAAATATGAGATAAATGATAAAATTTATAGTGTAAATACATAAAAATCCTATAATACAAGTTCCAACCCTATAAAATGAAACACAATAAACACAAAAACATAAAACTGTAAATAACCAAACCAATAATCAATTTTGTTTCCTGGTCAAACCAATGTACCAATGGACAATTATAGAACAATTACCAGTGTAATGTACATGTAAAAACGTCACAATCGGGCCTTTCTCATCCTTAAAACACTATTGATGTTAATATTCTCATTCAGGCCGGGAAACCTTCCTGAATCTAGTTTTAACTGCCAATATAGTTCTCAATACTCCAGTTTGGTTTCCCAACTACCACCCCTAATGTCCGGTGTTATTTGTTCCAAAACCATAAATTTTAAACACATGTTCTCACAAACCTGGGAGTGCTTATAAAAGGCATTGCTTTCTCTACCTTTAGAAATATCATTAAAATGCTCATAAACCCTTCTCCTCAGGTGACGTTCAGTTTTGCCCACGTAGAAACTGTGGCACGAAACACAAAAGCTCAAATACACTACTCCCTTAGCTCCACAGTTAAAATATTTCGTGGAGGTGTACTTAAACTTCCTAGAGGGAATATGCAGTGTGTCTTGATTAAACATGGCGTAACACTGCTTACAGCTTCCACATTGGTGTGTACCAAGTTTCATTTTCAATTTGTTCAATTGTGGATCAGATTTTTTCTCAAACAGTTCTTTCAAGTTTGTGTCCCTCTTCCTAATAAAATGTGGACGGGGTGGAACATGAAGTTTTATCTCATCGTGCAAGCTAAGGATAGGCCAGTACTTAGAAACAATCTGCTCAACCTTGTCAGAGTTAATGGAAAAGGTGTGAATAAAACTGTTTTTACTATCAAATTGGTTCAAATGTTCATTCTGTTGTAAACTAGTAAGCCCAGCTCCCAATAAAGGGGGGTAACTAACTCATTTTCTTGACTTCCAGGTTGGCCAAAATAATCACCTGAGAAATTCTGCTGTAATTTCCCATTGGGAAATCTGTTCAATAACTCTACAATTTTCTGAGCTAGTTCATGCTTAAACCAGATCATGTATAACAGGTAATTCAAACCCCTAACAGAAAAGATGCTTGACATATGTATGCACTTTCCAAATGGGTCCAACCCTTATGACCCATTGTCAGTGAGATATACTGTTGAACTTTCCTTGGAGGCTCTTTCTTCAGGGTGATGGCTACTACAATGGAGTCAGGTAAAGAGCCTTATTCCAAAATTCAAAATTTTGCTTACACATCTTATGTGATGCAGTCCATACATTTCAACATCAGAAGTGGATAGCAGGAGGTAACAGATGTTCAGTAATTTGAAGACTGTCCCAGACTTTAAAACTCTTCCCCTAGCTGACTATCGCAGGTCTTCTCTTGCACAAACCATGCATCTCTTTATTGGACACCCTCATTTCCTTTTGCCTTCTTCCTGTTTGTCCCCAATCTTCTTCACTAGATTGTCTTCTTTTTTGCACTTGTGCCAGAACCACTGTACTCTGTTTTATTTGACCTTCTTTGCAATTGAAGCTACTTTGGCCTCTGTTCTTTTGTCCTAATTTTTTCACCTGTCCCACACTGTGCATCCTACCAGTCATCTCAGCCATTTAATTTCCATCACTTTTAGCTTCTCAACTGCTCTGCCTTTACTGGCCAGGTTTTACCTTACAGTAATCTGGTCACACCTCTGCTTTATACACCATACTTTTCAGCTTCTTTGGCATTCTGCTGTTATACACTACCCCTGACACACTATGCCATTTGGCTACAGCCCTTCTGATGCTAGGCTTGACCTCCTTATTCAAACTTACTTTCTCCTCAGCCACCCCTTCCAGATATTTGAAGCTGTTAACCTGTTCCAATATCTTCCCTTCTGTCTCAGTTCTCAGCTTCTTCTGATTTTCCCCATTTGCTGCCATTACAACTGCCTTATCTATACTTAGTTTCATCCCATGTGCCTTCAGTTTTGCATTCTAGTCCCCTGTTGTTTGCTGGAGTTCTTGTTAAGAGTCTGCCTGTAATGTCACATCGTATGCATATAGCAGCTTTGTTGATCTGTCCCCTCCAACCTGTTTGCTGATATAGTCCATCACCAGTATGAACAGCAGTGGGCTCAGAGTTGAACAAAGATGCACACCCACTCCCACTGGGAACCCCTCTGTGAGACCAAACACTGTTCATACTTGAGTCATTGGGTCCTTGTACATAGCCTTCACTAATTCTACCAATGTTTCTGGGACTTCAAACCACTACAAGATTGCCCAAATCTTGGGACCTTTCCATATGCTTTCTCCAAGTCTAGAAATGTCCAGTTAGACTCTTTCCTCATCTCTAGCTTCTTCTAAACTATCTGTTTCACTGCAAACATCTGTTTGAGTGTGCTGCAGTCTGATCTGAATCTGATCTGCTCATCTCCCATCTTACTTTCTATTCTCTCTGTTGTTGTTTATCAGTCACCCTCTCCAGAACTTTTGTACAGTGTGACAGCAGTTTGATACCACTGTACGGCACCCAGTTGTGGTTGTCTCCTTTGTTCTTCTACCTGGCACCAGTATGTTTGTTTTCCAGTTATCTGGGATGTACCTTTCTCTCCACACTGTTACGAGTACCCTCAGGAGCCATCCCCCCATCTCACCAACACCTTGATCATATCTGCTCTGACCTCATCTTTGCCTGCTGCTTTCCATGACTTAGTGCTGTTCTTACTTCTTCTGGGGTGGGCTCTTCATCTTCTTTCATTATGGTCTGTGTCTGGGGCAGTACAGCCTCTGTGGGGTTTCTTCATTCAGAAGCTGATGAAAGTACTCCTTTTATCTGTTTTTGATTTCCTGTGGGCTGTTGAGGAAGTTGTTGCTGGCAGCCCTTTTGAGGGCTGTCTGATGGTCGTCAGTATATTTTTAACTTTGGCTTGCAACCTGATAGTGTCTTTGTGCATCTACTGAGTCACTTTCCAAAAGCTGGTAGTGTCTCTGATGCCTTGTTCTTTGCTATTGCATCTCCTCTCTTAACGTCTTTGTTAGTCAGCCAGTATTCCTTCTTAGCCTGGTCACTCTTTTCTATCTCACAATTTTAATTACACTTCTCCTTTCTTTTGGTGATTTTCTGGACTTCTGCATTCCACCACTGTCTTTCCTTATGTACCTTATTTCCATACCTGGCTCAGCCCCATACTTATTTCTGTAATCCTCACAAATGCTGTTTTGAGGTACTTCCATTCTTCTTCATCTCCACCCTTCTTTCTGAGGTCAACTCAGAAAACCAAAAGTCGAACTGAAACGGCCAACAAAATAAAAGTAAAAAACACTGAAAATCCGTTCCAAGTACAGCATAAACGATATACAGGCACAATAGTGGATCTCCGAATGCCACTTTATTGTCCACACAGGTACAGGTTTAATCCACACATATGCAGGTTGTTAAGCGCTTTCATCTATTGATTGCCTGTGTATCGTTTATGCTGTACTTGGAACGGATTTTCAGTGTTTTTTACTTTTACTTCTTTCTGAGGTGCTAGAGCTGTGAATAATTCCTTGAACTTTTATACTTTCTTTCCTGTCACATTTCAGGTCTTCATTCTAGTATCTGTTGACCGTAGAGCCTTCTCTAACCATTGCTTGCAGCTGATTATGCAACCAGTGATTTATACTGTAGGCCAGCTGTTTCACTGTGGATGACTTTGCAATTGCTGAGTCTACTCCAGTCCCCTTTCCTTACTTAGAGAAGTTTACCTGACTCGCATGTTGGCCACTCTTGTATTTGATCTTCTGACTGTCTGTCCTGCTGAACTATATGTTGGCTACCATCAAGCCACCTGCCAGACAGAAACCTAGAATGGCCTCTCCTTATTTATTCATGTTGCCCTACCCATGTGGACCAAGTCAGTCCTCGTATCCTGTTCTCTCTGTCCAAATTTGTTCATTCAGGACACCCGTTATCAACACCAATTCATGTTGTCCTGTTTTATATAGTAGGTCTTGCAGCTACTGCCTGAATGTACTCTTTTCTTCACTATCACATTATTGCTTTGGGGGATAGGCTGAGATTGTGAATAGTGCCCTTTCCTTACATTGCAGTCTGATTGCCATGAGACTGTCGCTAACTCTGATGGCATCCCTCACCAACGTCTGAAGCCTCTTCTTCACCACAATTCCCTCATCATTTCTTGTTTGTCCTCCTAAGTGGTAGACTCTGCACCACAAACATAGACTTTGCTGCACTGCCTTTCCGTCTTGTCTCCTGGATACATAGAATGTCCAGCCCCCGCTTTACCATCATGTCATCCATTTCCAAGCTGCATCCTGTGAAGAACCTACAATGACTGTAGCAATTCTTAGTGTGGTAGGTTGATTAGTTTTACATCCAGCTTTCGCTCAACAGATCTATTCCAAGTAACCCAAGCGGGGCAACTGCTCACCAGCTGGCAAATAGCTTATTGACACAGGGCTGCTGGGCTATATGGCAGGCACACACTGACCAGCAGAGGCACATACGCCCCTCCCACCTTAAGCATGGGTCCCTGGTGTGAGTATAATCTGTATATAATGTGCATTCAAATAATAGCTAGTACATTTGAATATTTAGAATAGATTTATATTGAGCAGCAAAATAAAATATCATCAGAACAATTAAAATGGGCTAGCTTTCTCTGATTTATTTGAACAGTTGTAGTTGGCCAGCAGATTGTCCTGAACTTCTGCATCTAAGCTTAATGGTGAGCCCTCTTGAAGGAATAACATTCTTTGAAGTCATTCCACATGTTTATGTTTAATGTTTTCCACATTGCTTAATCAGCTTCAGCAAAACAAGGATCTTCTGCCTGAAGACAAAGTCTTGTTGTACTGTTTAAGATTTAATAAAAAGCACAGAATAACACAAGTTAACTCTACAGCTGCACTTTTTCGTAGTTTCAATCATTTGAGATTTGGTACTTTCATAGAGTAATTTCCCCATTATCTTCAAAATGCCCCTTTGTGATCCTTCACCATACTCTTAACTATCAAAATGTAGACTTACTTGAGTTTCTTATTCTCTGCAGGTAAGTCTGAACACAGCAGGAAGAAAGCAGAACATAGCAGGAGGAGAGACTAAGATGACACAAAGAAGAACATGAAAGCACAAACACAGATGAACCCACCATATACCTGCCACCTGCCTTTGAAATTTGTATTTTTTTTTTCTCCTGATGTTTGAAATTAAATTGAAATTACGTTGACATATGTCTAAAACAAAGCAAGTAAGGATAATGTAAGATTGTAGGTTATTTTTTAACATAGCTGTTCAATCACATAAGTGTGGCTATGTTAAACAGACGAGGGAGAATCTGTATAAAAGTGTTGCCCTTTATTAGCTCTCTGCATATGATTGTAAAAATCTGTTGAAGAACACTGTACTGATTTGTGTTAATGTTATCCTTAGCTTCAGTTGGTTTAACTTTTACAGAGAGCAGGGTGTATTTGTAGTATTCTTACTGGTGTATTCTATACCCTTCTCCTTGAATCACTTCATGTATTGAGTCATTGACCTATGCTTGTCTATCCATCCTCCAACTTTGCTGCATGGTGTATTCATCGTCCGGCATTCCACAGTCATTACCTATTGCAGAGTGTTACAACAGGAGGTGCAGCTATCCTTTCTCATTGGACTGCTGTTGGATAATGTCTCTGCCATCCAGCAGACTGGCAGCTTGCAGACATAGTCAGATTTACTACTGTGTTAGTCTATTAAACCAGCAAAACCCTCTACAGAAGGGAAACATCCTTTCACAGCTGAAGAGCATATGTGTAGAACTTCAAAAAGATCAAAGCATTGTTTGATTCCATGATCATTTTGCAAAGTGAAACAACTTTAATTAAATATTAAAACATGCCTGTCTTACAAAACCAGCTAATTCAAGTATTATGTTCATACTAGTAAGTGACCTCTTAAACTGTCTGCTTCACAGTATTTTATTTTGATGTCATGTTCAAAAAGAAATGGTTTTAGATCTAGGAATTTCTCCTCAGGTACATGAATTAAACAATAGCATTCATTCCCTTCGATGAATATCCCTCTATTTTTGTAGATACATTTTAGCTTTTTTTTTCTTTGTGGTCATAACTTTGAGCAGTTCATCATTTTTTACATAATAGTATTATAACATTTAATTTATTTTTCAGTAGTGTTTTCTATTTTAAGGTGTTCAGTTTTATGGTTCCTGGATTGTTTTGTTTTATACATGCCCAGAAATATGTGAAAGCTACAAGGCATAATAATGTAAAACATCTGTTAGTTCTGAACATTAGAAATAGATGCATACCATACAGATAAGTAATTCGTTAGTTGAGGCAGTGGAGCAACCAGCTGGACATGGAATATAGTGTTCAGTAGTTTATATGGTCATTGTAAATGTAAAAAATCATTATTGGTAAAAGATAAGTGGTGCAGTTAGCCTGCCCTTTTGTTATACCTAGCCATTTCACATCTTCCTCCCTCCAGGCAGACAGCATTTTCCTTGTCCCAGGTTCACTGAATCCCCTTGTTGCTATACCTTATCTTTCTACAGGTCTTTCTGAGGTCCTAACACCCAGTCCATTATAACAGTGCTTGATTAAGAGTAAGCCTTCATAAATAAATCTGTTATCCATGCCTTTTCAACCATCCTTCTGAAAAATCTTTCTGAATTTCACCCTCATACCTCACCCCAGTTATTGATGCCAGATGATAGAATGAATCAGTTTCATGCCTCCACTCTTTTCTGTCCTATTACGTGTTCAAGTCATGTGCCCATTACCTGTGTTTATATTCCAGCCTGATGTCCTTAAAACAGAGGGTTGCTGGCTCCAATAATGTAGCACAGACTGGGAACATTGTCTCGATCTACCAAGCTGGTTACGGTAGTTCATGATCATTGTAGGATAGCAGCACACGCACACTAGGAGAGGGCATAATAAGTCCATGTTGTGGCATAGCTGCCCATGTCAGACACCAAAAAGGGGGGGGGGCAGTTAAGGCTATTTAGAAAGCACCATCAACATCGTCATCATCTGCATCTGAATAATGAAGTTGAAGAGGGGGTAGGATGCTGAGTAGTTCCCTAGCCTAGGGACAGTTAGATTCCAGTCCTGAAACACAGATGTCCCATCTGGAGGGGAACAAACCCAGATGAGCAAGACATTCCTCATCCCTTCAAAGATATTCAGTTGTATAAAACAGATAGTGGCACAAACTTCTCCATGGCTACCTAGGTGATGATTTTACCCAGTTGTTACTGTCTCTACATTGGTGGCCCGGTGTGGTTTAGTGGAGCTGGGAGTATGCATGTCTCATGAGAGTGGGGCTGATAGTAAGTACAGAGGGAAATAACATACAGAAAAAAATATATATGGAACTAGTTTTCCTTCATTTTTCCTAGGACCATGTGTGTGTCTTAATCATTCATGATTTTGTGGCAACTCTGAGCATTCATTGTTTTAACATTCACAATTTTTTTGCACTTCTCATGTCTACAATCTGCATACTAGAAGACTGGCAGTTTTTTTTTTGTTTTGTAATACAAATATTTCCTGAGTTAATTATGCACTTACAGTGCATTTTATGGAGCTAATGAGTTTTAATAATGGGTTACATTTGAAAAGTAGCCATGAAAACCATCAACAATATCTTTCTGGCAAAGTTGATGGAACAAATTACATTCTTAAGCAGGAAGTTTTGCCCTCTTCAAGCCCATCAGAAGTTTTGCCTCTCTTATTCCAGTTCGCTCTGCCTCTTCTTTGCTCACTGAGTACATTCAAATGTTGTAGTAAATATCTTCACCCTGTCTCCATGCATCACTCTTAAAATACAGACAGAATCAAATGCAGTTGGAAAATTTTAATATGTTTATGACTGAAACATTGTACATTATTCACTGCATTAACACAGGAAACTCTCTCCCTATCTGCTTTCTTTGCCCCAGCATACAGGTATCCAAAACAACTTGTCTCACAGCAGACTCAGACACCTAACAAAACTTGTGAATGAGGCATAAACGGACACCAAAACCTTACCAACACCCTGCAGTTCACCACTGCATTCTCCCTCAAATGTTCAACACTACATAAGGATCTCTTGTAGTCTCATTTGCTGTTCTTGGCTCTAGTAACGCCTTCTGGGGATGGAAAGCACTGTTTGATTCATCAGTGTTTACTATGACTTACAGCTCTAAAAGGATGGACTACATACATGTAGGTTTCAAAATGGGTTTGTCTGTTTTTGTGCTTGTTGAAGAAATGATGGTCTTTAGTTTTGCTTTCAAAGTCTGAATAAGTTATTTACTGTCACATACATTTTTGTTATTTTTTTTTCTACTTGTCAACAGCTCTAATTAGATGCTAGTGGTTATACATGTAGTCAGCTTCATTGTAATCGACACTGGTAAGTTGTCTTGGCAGATGTGCTTCTTTAGAAACCTTTAAACACATTAATGAGACATGAAATATCACATTAACTTTATTGGCCAGCTTTAATGATGTTTACAGCCTGTATTTTTAAAGGCTTATAATGCATTACATAGTGTATTGGCCACTTGCATTTTTTGGATTTCTCAGGTCCTGTCTGGAAACTGGAATATCAGGCCTGATGCCTTTAATACCCTCTAGTAACAGCAACAAACTCCTCACAAGCTTGAGATCCCTTCTGCCAATAACCCCCCTTGTTGCTGAATCTACCAGATCTCATTGCTGCCATTTAGACAAATACATCTCCAAACTGCTTCAGGATTAAAAGGGATTTTAATGAATGGACAGCTAAGTAGATATTGTCTTCATTTCCTTACCCGGGTATATAGTATCTAAGTGTCATTAGGCTTCTTTAGTGCTTTATTCTTCTTTATTTCCATTTTATTACTTCACTAGTTGTTTTCCCTTCTCCCTCCTACTTTGTCACAACTTGGGACATCGACCCTCTTAACTACCTGATATTTTTCCTTCCCCTTTCTCAGATAGGGTTGCTTGTAATTAAAACTGAAGTTGAAATGTAGGCATTCAGAACTAGACATGGATAAGGAGGAGAAGCCTGACTTTAAGGAAATATAAATGTTGTGGGCATAAAATACCACCACAAGATCCCCATAAATTATGCTTAGTTTGTTTAGGGGCATCTCATTCCTCTAGTGGCTGCAATTTATGTAGGAATGTTAGCTCTGAAACCTTAACTGAGCATAGCAACAAGATGTTAGTTAAGGATATTCTCCCTCCAGACTCTGTACCAATGGGAACAGCAGCTCCACCAAACCAAGACAAGAAGAAATAAAATAGGAAGTCAGTGGATCAGCAAGTCTAAAAGACATACAAAATGTCCAGGACTTTTGAATCTCTTCCCTATTTCCCAGAAGAGAGAGACACAGTGTTATTCTGACCAAGCCAATCTCTCGGCCTTTTCAGGAATCCTCTGGCACCTGGAATGACGATGCCAAGCAGGCATACTGGTAGCTTCTGAAGTAAGAAATAACTCTCCAGACTGATTCTGTCATGACCTCCCTCAGTAGTTTTGGTTCACTCTTGTAGATTTGTTAGGCGTCATACAACAGATGATGTTGACCTTCATCAAGGCCCAACTCCAGTACTGTGTCATCTCAGCCCCAGCAGTTCCCAACATGGGCTGAGAAGTCCAACTGCCTACCTAACTTGTTAATCTGGTATTGATAATCCTCGTTCATTCCTTACGTGTGGATATCAGTTCCGACCTCGGAACTGAGCCGACCATCTTCCAAGCTCGCGTCAGCTACAAACTCTAGAGCTAAAACTCTTACTCAGAACTCCCCTCTCCCTGTTACCTCAGATTTCGTTTGCCGTGTCACCATTTGGTCGTGTTAAGCTACTTCTCTTGAGCTAAGTACAATATTTTTTGTCATACTAAATTCTAAAACTACCTTTTCTCACAGAAAAGTTATTAGATAGTTTTCTCTTACCTCAATGCATTTAGCAACTATCCTTTCAATTCCTTTCTTCCTCTTTACCACAAGGTAATATCTTTTTTACCATCGTTGGTAAACCCCCTTTCCTTCTTACCTTCGGGTAATTCTTGTACCATTGCTGGTATTTTTTTCTGGTTTTTCCTTCTTTCTTTTTAACATGGCAGATAAAAAAGGTAGTCCAGGATTCAAAAGATGTTCAGATTGTGGCCATAAATTAGCTACTTCAGATGCACATTCCCTGTGTGTCTATTGTTTGGGTGTGCCTCATTTAACAGTTGACCCGCCCTGTGGGATTTGTAAGAATTTCTCTAACAGGATGTTGATTGAGAGAGAAAATAAACTGATATTGAAGGGGCTACTTAAATCTCCTTTTTCAGAGGCTGTTTCTGGGTCGGAGGCTTCCAACCCCTCCTAGATCCCATAAGAAAATGAGTGATGAACATATAAAGACCAAGTATCTTCCTTCGTCCCCTGCTGGAGACTACCATGAACCGAGACCCAAGAAAGCTATTCTTTCTACTTTGGATTTGACTTCTTCGGCTCCAGCGCTTTCAGTACCTAGACCTTCGGTACCGAGGCCATTGGCGCCATCTGTGACTTCGGTACCGAGGGGATCCTCGGTTCAGACTTCTTTACCAGCACTGACTGTCCAGTCGATGCAGACTGTTACCGACGTCAGTGGATTTTTTGACGCCCATTGCCCTTTCGGCTCCTACAACTTACCCGGCACTGACTACCCTCTCATCACCGACAATTCAATTATCGGCACTGATATTTTCTGTTCCAGCCTTAGCACTGACAACCACTTCACTACCGACCTTATCGTCGGTGCAGACCAGGACTTCGGCACAAATGATTTCATCTGTGCAGACTCCTGTAGTTCGGTCCTTTACATCCCGTTGTTTTCAGTGCAGACCTGCGAGGTGGGCACCGAACTAACTCCATCTCTGGATAGACCTGACTCCTCCTCAGCCGTGTCCGTGAAATCCACTGGAAGCCTCTCTGAACATGACGTGCTGCGTCTTGTGGATCAAGTGCTTTTGGCCAGAGATATCCCGCCCCCCCCATGACCTATCCTTCCTCGGGAGGTGATCACCCTTTGCCAAAGACCCCTACTTATTCTCCTCCTTCATTGCCTTTGAAGCCCCTTGATATAGCACAGTCTTCACCCTCTACAGTTCCCTTTATGGACCTCACTAAGGAGCAGCAGTTGCCTTCGTGGCAGAAGAGTTTTGCTACAACCCAGGATGTCAGCTGTGGCATACGTAATTTGGTGTTTCACAGCCATCCAGGGACTCCAAGTCGGCAGGCTGAGCCACTTAGGAGAGGGGTGACCCCTGTCCTGGACACTCACCCCTCTTCAGGTGGACCGGCCTTCCAGCTAATGGAGAAGGCTCTGGCTTTGACTGGTTATCCTGTGCTATCACTCTCCCCGCCCTCCTCTAGACCGCTATGTACACAAGTCGCTCCTGGAGGACACCAGGCGCAAGGGCCTCAGGTAGGGTTGCCACCTTTCTACTGTGCCATTTCCTGACAAACAAGCCCCGCCCCATGCACAATCAAGCCACACCCATTCCTTTTAATAGCCACACCCCTTTACTCTAGCACCCTTCAGCATAAGTCTTTAATATCACATACAGTTACCAATAAGTAGAAAAATGTGCAACAAGTCAAAAGTAAATAAAAAAAACTTTATTTAGCAATACTTCAAAAGGTTCACTACATACAACAGTACATCACACACAAGCATGGGAAAACTAAGCCCAAGTCTCATATCACAGGTAGTACTAAAATGGAAATACAATTAGATATTAAAACACCAGTTCATTCAAAGCAGTACATTAAGGGTTCACCACACACAATAGTAAAAGAAAAGCAACTGTTTAAAGTATATTCAGTTTTGCTAGAAATCATTGCTTATACTTGAAGCTATATTTGGCATTTGATCTAGCAGCCTCAAGTAATGGCTGGTTATTTCTCACAAATGAATAAAATTGCGAACAACTCATGTTAAAGTTTAGCTTGACCTGCAACTCGTCCTTCACAAGTGACACAAGCATTCTATTTCTTACATCAGTCCACGCATTCCCCATAAGTGAAAAAACCCTTTCCACAAAGCTATTGCTGGGGGGGGATTGAAAGAGCAAACTGCACCAGTCTGTAAAGTGGCTTGCAGTCTGGAGCTTTACTAAAAAAGTCACCCAGCGATCACTTACAGATGCCTCTGTCATCTGTAACAGGGCTGGCAATGCAGCAGTTAAAGTACAGTAGTCTGAGTAAAGTGCTTCAATGTCCACATCCAATTTGAAGAGGTCTGCAACTGTACGCAGTTCTGGCCAAGTTACAGGATGTTGGAGGCTGAGGACCTGCATAGCTTTAAAGGGACTATTATCATAGTCAAACCACTTCTGTGGGTAACAAAGTGCTTTACTGTAAAAATCACAGAAGGTCCTACAGATCTGCTGTGCGACAGCTGGAGTAAAGTGCTGTAAGGCAGATGAAACTTTAGTACCAAAGAACTGGTCATCTAGCCTTCTCTGCAACTCATCTTTTAGACTTTTCATCACAGTGTACAACTCTGGAGCAGAGAGAGTGTTACTTTCAAGTTTTGCTATAGACTTGTGGAATACCTGCAGGATGTAGTGCATGAAATGTATGTAGCACTCTGCCTCAGACACATCCCCACTGATGCCATCCTCATCGGCCTCCACAAATTTCCAGATTAGGGGCTGACTGTCCTCAGGCCCTTGACTAATAAAATAACTTTTAATAGCAGGCCAACATTCTACCAGCCTTGCCACAGCTGGGAACAAAGACAGCCACCTTGTTACAACATGTTGCATTATTTCCTTAAAGTCCTGGTCTAGGAAAGAATAGAAGCCTTTCAACAGTGCCATTTTTTAGCAGATGCTGAAAACTCACTATGTACTTTCAAAACCAGAGTCTCCACATCAAACTTTGCAAGGGCCTTGCTTGCATGCTTGGCACAGTTATGTATTACATGGCATAAACAGTTTGCTGCAATGATGTGAGGCACCTCAGATTTCAAACTTTTAAAAACAGACCTGTGCTTTCCATAATTGACTGAGGCATTGTCTGCAGCATAGCTAGCAATGTTTTGTACTTTGAGTCCTTTATGCACAAGGATGTCCTTTATTCTACTAAAGATACATTCAGAACTTTCGTTATGATCCTCATAGAAATCAAGGAGTTTCTGTTGTGTGCCATGGGTGTGAGTAAAGTACTGAATAACTAAAGGGAACATTTTCTGTTCCCTTTATTGGATGCATCTGATCCCACTGAGAAATAGGAATTGCCAAGTTCCTGCAGAAGGAGCTCCTCTGAATGAGGTGCAAGAACATTCATGACAATACTCTCAGATTTTGTCTTCCCACAGGTGAATTTCGAAGCCAAAGTAGAATCAGGGAAGACTGTCGGTGCCAGCTTACTTCCACAATCTATGGATACATATGAGTGACCATGTTTCACTCCATGATAGACTGCTGTCACTTCAGCTGCAGTGACTTTGGAAGCTTCACTGGTTACACTACGTGGCTGAATAAACTTGGTCATTACGAGGTTCTGCCTCTGGAGCTGAAGGCTTTGATGATGTTTGTCTGACTTCTGATGGCTTTTCAATGCCTTTTCCCCATCCCATTTTACAGTGAAAGTTGTTCCACAGGATGTGCACTTTGCCATGGCATCTGCATTTGGAACAGGTCGCACCCATGAGTAGCTTTGCTCCCACACCTTATTATAACTGCAGAAAAACCTCTTAGGAGACGCTTTCAGCCTCTTCTTGATGATCCATTGACCTTTTCCTGAACATGATTCCTGTAGGATCCTTGCTCAACACTACAATAAACCAAAACAGCTATTAATAGAAAATCAAAACACTTGTGACCAACACCAGTGCCTGGTGGGGCCTGTGTCAGTCAGTAGCCACTAGCCAGAGTTCACATTCACATGTGAATCTCCAGACTTTCACACCCTAGTAATACCAAGTTGGTATAGGGAAAAAAATGAGACTCCTCATGAAAAATTACAGTGAAGGTAAAGCAATGAAAGGCAGAAGCAACTCCTGTCTGAGGGACTTGCAGCTGTTACATATGAACCTGGTGTGACAGCAGAATATGCACAGAAGGCATTCAACTGTGTGTAAAACACATGGGTCAGACACTACAGCAATGCACCAAATTAAGACCCTCTACTTTTATGTAGAGCCCAGTGCAAACGTTATCCAGCCGAGTCTGAACACAGCAAGAAAGTTCAGGCATACTGTGGACTGACAAGATAAAGATGAAATACATGGCAGCTCAGCAATCATACCCTCTGGCTACAATTGTAATAACTTGCATAAAGACAAACAGGACATAGTGTGGGCCGACACAATGATAAACATGAAATATGTAACTCAGCAATCATAATACCCTCTGGCTGCAACAGTAATAACTTGCATAATGATAAGAGACCGTATGGGCAGACATAAAGATGAATTCCATAGCCCCACAATTCCAGATGCAACACCCCATATTAAGTGCAAAGCACAGAGACCAGTCAACTTGGGGCTGGTTTCTCCCCTTTTCCACTCCAGATCCTCGCCACCACCTCCTCCCACTAGCACAGTTAGAGTTGAGCATAGTGGCCAAGTGAAGACCTCGAGCACCCTATTTAACAGTGCTTTGGGCCCCTGCTAAAGCAGTTGAGACACACTTGAGGTCTGATTTATATACACAAGGGAAAGGCTGGCACAAGTTTACTAACTATGCCCCCCTTTTCCCCAGACTACAACATAATCAGCCAGCTACTCCTTATAAGCAACTTTAAGGCCCTAACAAAGTGTGTTCAGTCTTTACTGTGCAATAGTAATAAACATTGCTAGTTTGACCAATGCCAAGGTAGTGGCCCAGTGTCACTAAATAAATATTTAAGTCGTCTCAAAACTTAAATGAAAATATCCTGTGTATATTCACTGTAACAAGCTCAAAACCACATGAGATATTTCACATTGACAGTAGGTAAACATCACGGTGATGATAGACTAGAAAAGACAGTTCTACAGTCCAATCATCCTATACAAATCATGTAATCATATGATCACTGTAACATCAAATGAGCTAAGCTTTGGTATAGACGGTATACCCTAGAAAACACAGATAAAAGGTAAACAGTTGTGATGACAAACTAGACAAAAAAGCTACATTTAAGCCTCACTATACTACGAAGACTGTACACCCTAGAAAGACACCTTAGGAAGAAACACAGGTCAAGGTAAACATCACGGTGATGATAGACTAGAAAAGACAGTTCTACAGTCCAAGCATCCTATACAAATCATGTAATCATATATTCACTGTAACATCAAATGAGCTAAGCTTTGGTATAGACGGTATACCCTAGAAAACACAGATAAAAGGTAAACAGTTGTGATGACAAACTAGACAAAAAGCTACATTTAAGCCTCACTATACTACGAAGACTGTACACCCTAGAAAGACACCCTAGGAAGAAACACAGGTCAAGGTAAACATCACGGTGATGATAGACTAGAAAAGACAGTTCTACAGTCCAAGCATCCTATACAAATCATGTAATCATATATTCACTGTAACATCAAATGAGCTAAGCTTTGGTATAGACGGTATACCCTAGAAAACACAGATAAAAGGTAAACAGTTGTGATGACAAACTAGACAAAAAGCTACATTTAAGCCTCACTATACTACGAAGACTGTACACCCTAGAAAGACACCCTAGGAAGAAACACAGGTCAAGGTAAACATCACGGTGATGATAGACTAGAAAAGACAGTTCTACAGTCCAAGCATCCTATACAAATCATGTAATCATATATTCACTGTAACATCAAATGAGCTAAGCTTTGGTATAGACGGTATACCCTAGAAAACACAGATAAAAGGTAAACAGTTGTGATGACAAACTAGACAAAAAGCTACATTTAAGCCTCACTATACTACGAAGACTGTACACCCTAGAAAGACACCCTAGGAAGAAACACAGGTCAAGGTAAACATCACGGTGATGATAGACTAGAAAAGACAGTTCTACAGTACAAGCATCCTATACAAATCATGTAATCATATATTCACTGTAACATCAAATGAGCTAAGCTTTGGTATAGACGGTATACCCTAGAAAACACAGATAAAAGATAAACAGTTGTGATGACAAACTAGACAAAAAAGCTACATTTAAGCCTCACTATACTACGAAGACTGTACACCCTAGAAAGACACCCTAGGAAGAAACACAGGTCAAGGTAAACATCACGGTGATGACAGACTAGAAAGACAGATCTACAGTCGAAGCATCTTATACAAATCATGAAGTCATTATATATTCACTGCAACCAAGTCCAAAACCAGATTAGAAACTGTTCTAGTTAATCACCACATGTTGAACATCTAGATAGTTACACACATCTTGTCACCATCAATGAATGAGATAGTGCCAGCACAGCTAGTGAATTAATATAAATTTAATATTTAAAAAATTCACTAGTAGCTGTGCTGGCAATATTTCATTCCCCTTGTCACACTAATCTTTGAAAATCTACTTTAATTCCAAAGAATTAATGCATTAAAAAAAATCCACTTACCTCCAGAAAAATCAGCAGCAGGGCTACTAAAACAAGCTCTCAGCAGCAGAAGAGAACAGGCAGCTAAAGGGCCAGCAAGCAGGGGAACACACCACCACCCAGTCCACAGCACTTCTCCTCCAGCCAGGGCAAGACTCCAGCAAGCAAGGCAAGCAGCAGGGGTAAGGCAATCCTTCCAGGCAGCAGGGCTTCCAGGCAGCAGGGAGGGCTTCCAGGCAGCAGGCAATCCACTGAAGACGACGTCCGACGGTCCAAGCAAGAATTTCAGATCTTAAAGCAGCACCCAAAAGTAAAAGGTAAAAACTTAAGCTGAAGCGCCGCTTTATATTCATAAATTTTCACGGGCTTTGTAGGGCTTTGACTACTAACTCTACGTGTTGATTGGCTGCTTGCTGCACGAGCCTCATCTGCAGCAAGCAGCCAATCAACGAGAGTCCAAGACGGGAATGTTTTTTTTTTTTTTTTTTTAATACGCGCTGACGAGCCTGACGTCGCTATTTCCGGACTCCGAGTGCAAGAACCGGAGAACCGGAGTGCCCTACTGATTTCCAGGCACTCCGGAAAAAAAACGGAGGGGTGGCAACGCTAGCTTCAGGATATACACAGGAAACCCCTGTTGCGCTGTCTTTCCCAGCTTCTCCCTCTGAGGAAGTTCATCAAAAAAGCTTGTGCAAGAGGAAGCACGTGGACTCCACAGAGGAGTCCCTTACTGAAGACACAGACTTTGATGATGGGGAAGGGTCCCCTCGCTCACCCTCTGAGGTATCCTTTGGTGATATTCTTGAAATTCTTAAAGAGAGTGGTGACTGGCAACCCTCAAACCTGACCTCTGAAGAGTCTGTGCTCCTGCAGGCCTTTCACGCCCAGCCCCCTACCTCCTGGGTTACTCCACCTGCCGGCGAACTAGTCCAGCTTGTCGTGCAGCGTGCATGGAAAGCTCCTGACATCGTTGAGGCCATTCCCAGGAGGCCAGATAAAATTTTGTCCCCTCCTGCTACTGACCCACATTGGTCCAAAGGTCTTCCTGTAGATGCTTTGGTGGTGGCGGCCGCAACTAAAAAGGACCTGGCAGAAGAAGAAAGCCAGACTGTCCATCTGCCCAACAAAGTGTCCCGGGCTCTGGACAGAATAGGGAAGTGTACCTTTGCATCAGAGACCTTTGCAATCAGGTCCCTGAACTGTATGGCACACTTTACCAAGCTTCAAAGAGATTTAATTTCTGAGCTCTCTGAAACTTTGGCTGGTGCCGTGTCTGATGAGGTCTGTGACAAAGTGGCCTCTCAGCTAGCCACCATTGAATCAGTATCAACTCCTCAATGCGCCTGATATCTCACGCATCAGAAGGAGCAGCTAGAGCTGCGAGTGGCTTCCTTTCTCAATGCTCCCATCAAAGCCTCTTCGTTGTTTGGACCAAAGGTTAAAAGCACACTGGCCAGATGTGAACAGGACAGTAAGACCCTTTCTGCTGTGGGTGTCCGTTATTCTTCCCGTCAACTGGCTTTCTCCAGAAACCAGAAGAGTGGGAAGATATGGTACAAAAAGTCTCAGGGTCCTTTCCCTGATACACAGGCCGAGTTCTCCCCTAGAGGCAGAGGGGGAAACTCACAGGGAAGACGCCCTTTTTGGGGCAAAGGGGGTCCGCGTAACCAGGGTTCCAGGGACTCTTTCTCTGGCCAATCCTACCAGCACTGCTGAAGAGCGGCCCAGCTGCTTTCCTATGGAAGTGGTTGGGGGTCGTTTCTCTTTGTACCCTTCTGCCTGGCTAACCATCACCACCGATTCTTGGGTACAAAGGATAATAACCAGAGGTTATCATATTCCCGTCGATCTTTGTCCCGCTCCCCCAACAAACTTAACCGATGTTCCACCCAGTCAAAGGGAAGAAGCAGCATTAGAGATATCAAAGCTGCTAAGAAAATGAGTCATCCAAATAGTCCCTCCAGACAAGACAGGATCCGGATTCTACTCAAGACTATTTTTGGTGCCAAAGAAAACCGAGGACTGGAGACCAATTTTGGATCTCAGCGTACTGAACAAGTTTGTAAGAGTACAAAAATTCCAGATGGTCACAATACAGTCTATCCTTCAGCTTTTGGAAAAAGACGATTGGATGTGCTCGATAGATCTTCAAGATGCATACTACCACCTAAAAGTGGACAGGCCATCAAGAAGATTCCTTCGCTTCTGTGTGGGAGCCAGTCATTACCAGTTCAGAGTACTGCCCTTCGGACTCTCTACAGCCCCCAGAGTGTTCACAAAGTGCATGGCAGTTGTCACAGCTCACTTGCGACTTCAAGGATTCCAGGTGTTTCCATACATAGACGACTGGCTCATCTCCGTCCCCACCAGACATCTGTTGGAAGAAGCCCTGGCATACTCTCTCCTTTCTGCAGAAAGGCTAGGCATAATTAAACTGGCAAAAATCCCATCTCACCCCATCTCAGTCCACAGAATTCATAGGGGTCATCTTGAATACAAAGAATTGCAGAGCATCCATTCCAGAGCACAGAATTCTAAGGATAAAACAACAACTGATCCCAATCCTTTCAAGGGAGAAATCCACAGCTCACTCTGTTCTACAGTTGTTGGGTTCCATGGCAGCCTCCATCACCACTGTCCCCCTGGTCAGGTTTCACATGAGGCTTCTACAATGACTAATGCTCACCCAATGGTACCCCTTTCAGTACCCTCTTTCAGCCAAGATTTGGGTAACTCACAGGTGCAAACAGGATTTAAATTGGTGGATGGACGACAACCCGTCACAATGGTCTCGCCCCTTCTCCCCCCAACAGCCCAAGGCTACAGTGACCACGGATGCCTCCCTGATGGGGTGGGGGGGGCTATGTCAGGGACAGACAGTCCAAGGTACTTGGTCCGAAATGGAGGCCCATCTGCATATAAATGTTCTAGAGCCGAGGGTGGTGCTTCTGGTGTTGCAAGCATTCCATCCCCCTGCTGCCATCTGGGACTATTCAGATACAATCAGACAACATGGCCGGTGGTCTGGTACATCAAGAAACAGGGTGGAACCAAATCTTACCCACTCTGTCAAGAGGCCATGAGGATATGGCAATGGGCGATGGCTACCAACTGTTTTCTTCTAGCAACGCACATTCCCAGGAGTTCCAACGTGATAGCAGACAGACTCAGCAGGTGTATTCTACAACCTCATGAGTGGTCCCTGAATCCCTTGATAGTGGTGGAGATTTTCAACCGCTGGGGTCTTCCTTGCTGCGGCCTCTTTGCGTCCCCGACCAACTACAAATGCAGCAACTCTTTCGCCCTGATTCCCCCTCTGGGTCAGTCACCTAGGGATGCTCTAATCCACGATTGGCCCTCGGGTCTACCATATGCATTTCCATCTCTCCCCCGCATTCCCCAGTTTCTGAAGAAAGCCCACTGGTTGAAGAACAAAGTGATCCTAATAGCACCATATTGGCCTCATCAGATTTGGTTCCCCTTCCTTTGGCCTCACCTGCTAGAACAACCATAAATTCTCCATCCAACCCCGGGATTGATCTCCCATCCGCTGAATCTGATTCACCCCAACTTGGACAGCCTGAAACTCACAGCTTGGCTCCTCCAATTCCCTTGATTGCCAAGCAGAATGATCTTTCTTTGCCAGCACGTGACATTCTTATTGCATCTCATAAGTCTTCCGTCAGAATTACTTATCTAAGCAAGTGGAAAAGATTTACTTTTTGGCTGAAAGAAAAACAGGTAGATCCTTTTTCAGCACCAGTGTCGATAGTACTGGAGTATCTAGCCACCCTTTTTCAATCCGGTATATTGGCCTCTACCATTAGAGTTCATTTGGCTGCAGTATATAATTTCCATGATGGTATCTAAGACTCCTCTCTTATGTCACACAAATTATGCAAGACTTTCATAAAAGGTGTGAATCATCTAAAACCCCCTTTTAGAGAACCTACTCAACCATGGGACCTGTCATTAGTCCTACAAGCTTTGACAGTGCCACCTTTCAAACCAGCTTCTTCATGCGACCTCAAATACTTGTCATGGAAAACCTTGTTTTTGATTGCCATTGCTTCTGCCAGACGTATTTCTGAGCTTCAAGCCTTATGCATCAATAATACATGTTTGATTTTTCATAGAGATAGAGTGTAATTGAGAACTAATCCTTACTTTCTGCCAAAAGTGATCTCTGAAATGTCCATTAATCAAACCACTGAATTGCCAGTTTTCTTCCCCAACTATTCAAACAAAGGAGAGTATTGCCTACATACCCTAGATCTTTACAGGCAGATTTGCTTCTACTTGAACAGGATTAAGGCCTCTCGTAAATCAGACCAGTTATTTTTGGTCTGTTCTGGACCTAGATAACTGTTGCTAAGATCACATTGGCTAAATGGTTGAAAGACTGTGTGACCTTCATTTATAGACAACATAATATTCCATTACCTACTACCATAAAGGCTCATTCCACAGGGTTGGTGGCAACTTCTGCTGCCTTCCAAGCCAGAGGTTCTTTACATGACATTTGTGCAGCTGCAACTTGGGCTACCCCTCATACCTTCATCAGTCAATACAAATTGGATTTGGCCTCTGGGGGAAGAGCATCTTTTGGTTCTGTGGTGCTCAGGAATGTCCTTCCATGAGAACCTCCCAGGAATAAAGGTAGCTGGGGACTCTGTCCCACACGTAAGGAATGAACAAGGATTAACAATATCAGATAAAGAAGTTATGTCTTACCATAACGTTCCATTTGTATTGTTGATCCTCGTTCAGTCATTACAACCCTCCCTTTTTCCCCCTCCTGTGGCTTCTAGTGGATCTCATCATCTGGCTCTATTAGGTCATTTGACCAGAGGTAGCCTTTACCTTCTTTTGACTTCCAAATTCAATCTGAGGTAACGGGGGGAGGGGAATTCTGGGTAAGAGTTTTAGCTCGAGAGTTTGTAGCTGACGCGAGCTTGGAAGATGGCCGGCATGGTTCTGAGGTCGGAACCGATACCCACATGTAATGACTGAACGAGGATCAACAAAACAGATGGAACGTTATGGTAAGACAACTTCTTTTTCCTACTTTAAGCCCCTTTCTGTCACCTGTAGCAATGGAATCAGCACCGATTTTTACATTGGGCACCTCAGTGTGGCTAGACATCACCTCTCCCACACCAACTGCTTCAGTGCCGGTGATATTTGTTACATTCCCAACCACTTTGGGGGCTAGTGTCTTCAACGCCAGTGGGGCTGGCATCAGTAGTTTAGCTGTCAAAGAATTTGATATTCAGTGCTTTGGGTCTAAAGATCCTCATCTTGGCCACAACTCCAGTGGGCTCTGCTTTGAAAGTCAGGGTGGGTTTGTTGGTGATGGCATAGACTTCAGCCTTACCAACCCCACTGGTTTTGGCCCAAGGCACTTTGGTGGACTCCACAGCATTGAACTGAATTACACTTAGTTCTTTTGTACCCATGATTCCACCTCAAGATACTGCAGAAGTTGGAACCTTGAAGCAACCAGCATCTTGGCCCCCTTAGGACTAGAAAATTATTAGGACTATTCAGGTGATATATGGAGAACACTCCAAAGAAGTTTGGACAAAAACTTCCACCCCAACCGCCAAAGAAGCGAAGGTGTAACAGGAAGCATCTGGACTCCCACTCAGAGTCTCCTACTCTAGATACAGATCTGGATAAAGAGAAGGTTCCCCCAAAATCCCCTTCAGAGTGTGCATCCTTCAGCAAAAGATTGGAGATGATGAGGCAGAAGGGATCATGGTCAGTAGACCCCACCTCCCCTGAGAAACATATCTTACAGAAGGCCTGTAATTCCTTGCCCCTGGCTGCATGGGTAGTGCCTCCCTAGACAATCTAGTGGATATGGTGTGCAGTAAACTGTTGAATCCATTCCAAGTAGTCCCAATACAGTCCCTACCCCCAAAGATGGGACATACTGGAATAAGGAGCCTATTGCTGATTCCATATTGGTTGCTACAACCAGTATAAAGGACATACCAGAGGATGCCCAAGCTATCCATACCCCAGTAAAGATTCCAGGATGATGGATAGGTTATGGAAGCGAAGCTATACATCCAGTACATTCACTGTTAGAGTACTGAACTACGTGGCCCATATGATTTGGTTTTGGAGACAGAGAGGGAGATCACACATAATGCATCAGAAAATCTGAAACAATTGCCATCTGGGGAACTCCACTCAGATGGAAACCCAGGTGGCTATGATGATTACTGTTTCTTTTCTGACCATGCATCTTATACATAATCCAACATATGAAGCAGCAAGGAGAGCAGGATCAGGCCTGACTATTAGAAGGGCAGGCATGGATTTACCTTTTTGATCTCCTGTACCATTTCAAGGTGGCCTTTGCCAATGTCCCCTTTGACTCTAATACACTCTTTGGACAACAGGTTAAGGAAAGGCTGTCTAATTATAAGCAAGAGGGCAAAACTCTTACATCTGTAGGAATTAGGGTTTCTACCTTGCAAGGTACTTTGAAACAGAACTAAAAAGGGACAAGAAACTTATGATTTCAAAAATCGCAGCAGCCCCAAAATAGGCAGTGGTTTCTGGGGTAGAGGGGAATTTCTGTCTGTACACTGCCCCCAGAGGAACAGGCATTCCCAAAAACTAGAAGGCAGGAATTCTTTTGGGTATTTCACTCCTACAGTTCATGAAGGTTTGCCTGACTGTCCTCTGAAAACAGTGAGTGGATGACTCTTTTTGCACACTTTGTCATGGATGGCCATCATGACAGATTTCTGGATAAGTAGAAATGTAGCCAGAGGCTACTTCATACCCTTTTTCACAACATCCCCAAATTACACTTGCCAACCCCCATCAGTACCTCCCAGACAAAGGCAAGAAGCTCTAAAGGAGGTCTAGAGCCTCCTTAGCAAAAGAGCAGTCCAAGAGGTTCCACTAGACCAGAGATCTGTATTTTCCTCCATATTTTTTCAATGCCCAGAAAGGCTAAGAACCTTGCACCGATACTCAGTCTCAATCAGTTCAACCTTTTTGTAAAGTAGGAGACTTTCTGTGCAGTCCATATTGCACTGCTTTCAGGCAGGGAATTATGTGCACTCTACTTCTTTAAGATGCTTACCTACCCAGAAAGATAGACAAGGTATGGAGAAGATTTGCTCACTTCCAGGTTGGGGCTAATTATTATCAGTTTCAGGCCCTGCCATTTTGTCTTACTACAGCTCCCTGGATGTTCACTAAATATATGTTTCCCACTCTGGCTCATAACCGACTTCTAGGGATACGTATCTTCCTGTACTAAGATGATTGGCTCCTGTCAACCCTGTCTATTTATCAGCTTGTTCTAGCAAGACGGTACTTCCTCCAAACCTACCTGTCTCTGTGGATCACAGTAAACATAACCAAATCTTTAGTGGAACCCTTACAAGATCTGATTTTTATAAGTTTCTGGCAGGACACACTGAGGCCACTACAGATCTTACTACTGGACATAATTTCGTAGGTCTTATTTCTGTTTCAACAAGATCAAACATCAGCAGCTCCAGTCCTTAAGGTGCTTGGACTAATGTCATACAAATGGCTACCCTTGCCAAGCTCAACATGAGAATTTTACAGTGGACACTTCAGGTACAATGAGGCCAGTCACTTCAACCACTGTTTCACAGGATCAACATAGTTTGGGTTTCCAGGCAGAGCTTAAACTGGTAGACAGATCCCCTATATCTGTTGACAGGAATGTCATCAAACTAATCCTAATTACAACTGTAACAATGGAATCATCTACCTTCGGAAGGAGGGGGTGGCATTTCTTAGACCAGACAGCACAAGCAAGGTTCATGAACAAAGGATGAGCCCTGTATGTATGTAAACATACTAAAAATGAGTGTAGTTCTCCTAGCATTCCAGGGTCTGCTCCCTCCTGGTGCAGTTGCTACACAATGTATTACAGTAGTATGGTATTTAAAGAAGCAAGGTGAACCCAATCCTATCCACTGTTCTGAGAAGCAGTGAGCCTATAAGAATGGGCAGTAGCTTTGCAATACTTTCTAATAGCAATGAACATACTCAGGTCTGCCAACATGATTGCAGACAAATAGAATAGACAAATTGTGCTACCTCAACAAATGGTTTCTCAACAGTAGGGTAGTATGCAGCATATTCAAGATCGTTTTGCTTCACTGTTCAAAAGCAAATGCCTTTAATTTTTCATCATTGTTGTGCAAGAAGGGCAGACACCCAGATACTTATTCTCACATAATTGGCCCCTGGGTCTTCTCTATGCTTTCCCCTCCTCTTCCTGTGTTATCAGCACTACTACATACTGTTACAGAAAGCCAAAGAATGCAAGACCAGACTCATCATAGTACCCTTCTGGTACCTCCAGACTTGGTTCCCCTTACTGTAGCCTCATCTGAAGAAGAAACCTCTTCTCCATATTCTTCTTCCACAGAGCTCTGATTTGTTAAGTCACCTCTCCAGACAGTTTAATCTGGCCATTCATCAAACCACATGGTTTCTCCATTTCCAGTAATGGCCAAGAACCTTCAGTACCCTTCGATGCCATTAAACTTATTACAGCCTCTCAGAAACCCTGAACCAGGAGAATCTGTAAAGGAAAACAGAATAAGTTTTCAGTGTGGACTTATGATAGAAACATTTCAACAGTTTCAGCACCATTAGAAAAGGTGGTACCCTTCTGAAAAGAACTGTACAACAAAGGAACAAGTTACTCTTCAATCAAAACACATCTAGCAACAATGTCCTGTTATCATGAAGGTTTTCAAGCTCATTCTCTGGCCTCACACAGGTCCTGCTTCAATGTAATTTTCCATTCCAGACTTCTAATAGTTAAAGCAGATGCAGCTTGTGATCTGAATTTTGTGCTTGACTGTTCAAGAAGACCTTTCAAACCAGCAATTTCCACTGAACTCAAGTTCTTATCATGCAAAACTGCACTATTGACATTACTTCAGCCAGAAGAATATCGGAGTGTTATGCTCTATTTTCTCAAAACTTCTACATTATTTTCAGTCAGGACTATCACTTAGAACAAAACCATCCATCTGATGTTGTCAGTCTTCATTCATCATTCACGTATGGGTACTCAGTTCCAATCCTCGGAACTGGCTCAGCTGTTATACAGCTCACGCCAGCCAATAACTCTTGAGCTAAGACTCTACCCACAATACCCTCTCTATATTACCTCAGATCTCTTTTATCACAAGATGCATCAGCCATTCCTCTTGCAGCCAAATGAAATGTCTTTATTTTTCCAAGATGTTCATCATGTTTCACTGTTGCAGTCATGACTGTAGGGTTCTCCCCTGCCGGCAGGCAGCCCTCGGTCGGCCAGAATCCCAAAGTCTGGCTCCGACGTTGGCTGTTCAACCATGCTCCCTGACGTCAGAGCGGCAGGAGTACAAAGCTGACAGCCGACGCCATCTTCTCCAGTCTTTCTTGCCGCGCGGTGATAGCAGTTCACAAGTGCCAGTCGGCTGACTCCTGATGATTTTTTCTGATAAACTTCAGTCCGAAGATTTTCTTCTCCACTCAAAGCTAAGTACCCCGTTGGAGAAACTTTTTTCTTGCTCCACTCCGATGTCAGAAAAAGTTAATAATTGTATTTCATGTGGGAAGCAAATACCTCATAAGGATTTTCATTCTTACTGTATTCCTTGCTTAGGCCCTGACCACGACGTAGCTAGTTGTCGGTTTTGTGCTAGATTCAATCAACGTACAATTAAGCGAAGGTACGATTTTGCCTTTCATTACTTCGGTAGGTGCTTTAACTACAAAATGTCATCGGATACGGTTCCGATTACCGGAGTTCACAAACGTCGCAAGGATAAAGACAGGCCTCCGAGATCCAAATCTGATGATAGCACACAAGCAGAGCCAGCTTCAGGTTCGGCCGTCGTCAGTGAGGCGCTTTTGCAGCCCCTGTCGTCAGCCGTTTCAGAACCGATGTCCGAAACGGACTCTCATGAGGAGCCATCCAGGCCTTTAAATATTTCTATTGCAGGACCTTTGCACAATGGTCCTTCGGATGGGTCCGGAGCCGCTGTGCAGGTACCGGCTTCCAAAGGGATTTTCAGGCCTACTCAGCTTCTAATAAAGGCAAAGTCAAAGACAAAGGCAAAGACTCCTTCTAAATCAAAGACTACAACACAGGCCTCTTCTGAACCAGCTCCCAAGTCACAGAAACAGTTACTCAAGATGGCGGAGGATTTACTTACTATGCTTAGGGGTTCACATCCCCCTCCAGATAAAAGGCCAAGGCAGGATGTTTATTATGATTCCTCTGATCAGGCTTCTGTTTCCTCAGTTTCTTCTGACCAGGAATATTCTTTCCCTCCTTATGAGGATTCTGATACTGAGGAATCCATTCCTTCAGCTTCTCCCCCTGAGGATTTCTCTTTTGGGGAAACTTTGCATGAAATGAGGGAACATTTCCACTGGGAAGGACAGGAGTATTCGGAATCTAAGAAAAGACTGAGGGATTTTCTTCTTCTTCCCCAACATAGACGCCTGGCTATTCCTCCTGTTTTGGATATTGTGGATGATGCCTTTTCGGAGGCTAACTTAACCCCTGACTCTTTTCCTCCTGCTCCTGTTAAGCCTGATAGATATTACAGGGTTCCTGATTCCCACCAGTTTTTATACAAGAGCCCTTCTGCTGACCCTGAAACCATTTCTCAGGGTCCTAAGGGAGTTAAGGCCGCTTCTGCCAAAAATCCCATTCCTACTGAAAAGGATTCTTGATCCTTAGAAAGATGGGGCAAAAAGGTGTACACTTCTGCTACTTTGTCCATTAGGGCTTTAAACTGTCAGTTTCATATGCTGAAATACCAGCAATTTCTCTTGTCTGTTTTAAAACAAAAGCTTACTTCCATTTCTGCCTGTGCAGATGATAAGGAATTACATGATTTATTGCATGCCACTGAACAAGTTGGGAAGCATGGTTTACACTGTGGATTTGATGCCTTGGAGGCTTCTTGTCGGGCTGTGGCCTCTGGCACAGTCATTAGAAGGCATGCATGGCTAAAGGAACAAAATTTGCCTGAACAAGTAAAGGATAAATTATTGGATGCTCCTGTTCAGCATAATGTTTTATTTGGATCAAAAGCTGAAGAGGTGATTAAAAAGATGGAGGAAATCCATGCAAACAGTTAAAGATTTCTTACAAGTACAGCCACCTAGATTTAGCAGGAATTGGCCTTCAAAACATTGGTCCTTTCCCACTTCAGACAGGCCTCAGAGGGGTAGATATAGACGCTCCAGAGGAAGGCCTCAAACACAAGCTTCTTATAGACCAAGACAGTGGACTGCTTCTACCCCTAGGGGAGGAGAGGACAGGTCACAAACTCAAAGGAAACAAACTCAATGACTCCCTCTGTTGGGCTACAGGATCTTCTTGCCTGGAAGCCCCTCTCGGAGGAAAACTCTTCTCTTTTTTATCAAAATTGGACTCAAATAACCCAAGACAAGTGGGTTTTGCATGTGGTTTTAAGAGGTTACAAATTCCATTTTCATACCTAGCCAAGGCCAAGCGGATGGCCAGACCTTCCAAAACATCAATGGATGGAGGCCTTAAACCAGGTGGAAGCTCTTTTGGCTATGAATGCCATAGAACTGGTTCCACTTTCAGAGATGGGAAAAGGTTTTTACTCAAGGCTCTTTCTAGTCCCAAGGAAGCAAAACTCATGGAGACCCATTCTGGATCTGTCGGTCTTGAACACCTTTTTAGAGATTCCAAAATTCAAGATGCTTACTCTACAGCAGCTACTTCCAATGCTGTCCAAAGATGCATGGATGGTAACTTTGGATTTAAAGGAGGCATATTTACACATTCCCCATCAGGCAAGATCGCAGAAAATACCTCAGGTTCAAGGCCGGATCGAGGCACTTTCAATTCTCTGCACTGCCCTTTGGATTGTCTACTGCACCCAGGGTCTTCACCAAATGCCTGGCTCCAGTAGTAGCTTACTGCAGACTCAAGGGAATTCAAATTTGCCCTTATCTGGACGATCGTCTAATTCAGGCAGACAGCAAGGATGTCTTACTCCAGCATCTAGAATTTGTACAGAACCTCCTCAAGTTCCTGAGATTCTCTGTAAACATAAAAAAAGTCAAATTTGACACCATCACAACAGATAACTTTTCTGGGTGCTCTTCTAAACACCACAACCCAGATGGCATTTCTGAGATCCGAAAAACAATTACAGCTGGCTTCAACTTTCAAAACCTTGGCAACTTTAACTCAACTATCTGCAAGGAAATTCCTGCAGGCTTTGGGTTACATGGCCTCCTGCATCCTTCTCGTACCATATGCAAGACTACACATGAGGAAAATACAGTGGTACCTAAAAAGTGTATGGTCTCAGCATTGCCACAGCTTAGACATACTGATCTCCGTCCTTCCTTGCCTTCAAAAGGAATTTCTTTGGTGGTCCAGGGCATGTGCTCTAAACAAAGGGAAACCCGTCCGTCTGCCTCCTGCCACTCAGATTCTAACCACGGACGCCTCGGATTATGCTTGGGGAGCCCATTTTCAGGGCAACTGTCTGCAGGGCCTTTGAACAAAGTATCAGAAGCACCTGCATATCAATTTAAAGGAAATGTTAGCCGTTCAGAAAGCTCTATTGGCCTTCAGGAATCTTTTACAACCAGGACAACTACTAATAAGGACAGACAACACCACAGTTATGTGGTACATAAACAAGCAAGGGGGATCTCATTCCTACCCCCTTTGCAGACTAGCCATGGATCTATGGAACACAGCTCTAGCTTGCAATCTGGATCTTCAAGTTCAGTTTCTACCAGGGAAACAAAACTTCTAGGCAGACAGTCTGAGCAGAAACCTTTCGGATCCACATGAATGGATGCTGGACACCAATATATTAAGGATGATAACAGCAGTCTGGGGATGTCCTCACATAGACCTCTTTGCATCCCATCTCAATCATCAACTACAGAATTTTTGCACCAGGACTTTCCACAGAGAAGCTTGGAAAGTGGATGCCGTGTTATTCAGTTGGAGGAACCTCTCAGGATATGCCTTTCCGCCTCTTCTTCCACGGATCTTATTGAAGATAAAACAGGACAAGCCCAAGATGATAATCTTGCTGGCTCCAAATTGGCCTCAGCAGTTTTGGTATCCAACTCTAAAAAACCTATGCCTGGAGCCCCCTTGGGTTTTACCTCAGTCTCCGAACCTTCTGTCCCAACATCAGGGTCAAGTTCTACACTCTCATGTCAGAACTCTCAGCCTGGCGGCCTGGTTTATACAGGGCCTTTGATTTCTTCTTTCCTACCCAAGCAGGTTATGGATGTCATTTTAGAAGCCAGACGTCCTAGCACTAGAAAATCTTATGCAGGAAAATGGAAAAGATTTTGTTCCTGGATGCAGGCTCAGGATTCTGATCCTCTTCTTCCTAACATTACTTTAAATTTACTTTACTTGACAGATCTCTTACATAAGGGTCTCTCTTTCTCTTCCATTAAGATACATGCCTCTGCTTTTTCTGCTCATTATAATACAGACCCTCCCATCTTTTCCCACCAGCTCATGAGACAATTTCTCAGAGGAGCTAAGAACTTAAGACCTCCTAGATCTCCTCCCATTCCTGCTTGGGATCTCAACTATGTTTTGGAAAAACTAACCTTGCCTCCTTTTGAGCCTGCTGTCTCTTCTGACATCAAGTTTTTATCTTGGAAGACAGCTATCTTGTTAGCCCTAACCTCTGCCAGGAGAGTTTCAGAGTTACAAGCTCTTATGGCTGTGGAACCTTATATTATTTTTCATCAAGACAGGGTATCTTTGAGGACTAATCCTACCTTCATGCCTAAGGTGGTTTCCAAAGTGGCTTTAAATCAAACTATCCACTTGCCAACCTTTTTCCCCACTCCTCAAAATAAAGGGAAAGGATCTTACATTCCTTGGATGTACACAGACAACTACGTTTTTACCTGGACAGAACCAAGGACATCAGAAAATCAGAACAATTGTTTGTTTCTTATGCTTCAAGTTCCCAAGGTAAAGCCATTTCAAAACAGACCATTTCTAAATGGATTGCTCATGGAATCAGATTTTGTTATTCACACCATGGAAAGCCAATCCCAGGAGTATACGGACTCATTCCACCAGAGCTGCTGCCACTTCTGCGGCCTTCCTCAGGGGAGTTCCTACCAAAGACATTTTGGAAGCTGCAACTTGGAGTTCAGTGCATACTTTTTCTAAGCACTACAATCTACCTCTCTACTCTAAGTCTAGGGCAGGCTTTGCCTCTGCAGTCTTGCAGGGCCTTTTAGCCGCCCTTCTTCTTTATGACCACCTCCCTTTCTTTCAGCTTTGGGATTCTACCCTACAGTCATGACTGCAACAGTGAAACACGATGAACATAGTACAGTTGTGTACACCTACCATAAATGTAGATGTTCGAGTGTCTTCACTGTTGCAGTCTGCTCCTCCCTCCTGTCCCTCTTATTTTTACTTTTGTGTAGTTCCTTTTTTCACCATTCTTCTGAGGTGTATTTGCAAAGGTTATGGGACCTTTTTCATTTTGGGACTCCTGACATCTGGGGCAAGAAAAACTGGAGAAGATGGTGTCGGCTGTCAGCTTTGTACTCCTGGCGCTCTGACGTCAGGGAGCATGGTTGAACAGTCGACGCCAGACCCAGACTTTGGGATGCTGGCCGACCGAGGGCTGCCTGCCGGCAGGGGAGAACCCTACAGTCATGACTGCAACAGTGAAAACACTCGAACATCTACATTTATGGTAGGTGTACACAACTGTACTTTCTCATATCCTTTCTACTCTCACTATATAAATATATATATATATATATATATATATATATATATATATATATATATATATATATATAGTCTCTACCTGCCTTTTTCTGACTGAGTGCTTTTTCCACACACCTTAGAGTATTCTCTCTCCCATCATTGGTAGCCCCCCTTTCCTTCTCTACCTCATCAAGTAGCTCTTTTTCTCTTACCATAGTTGGTATTTTCTGCTCTTTACCAATCCTTGGTATTTCTTTCTACCATAGTTGGTAGTTTTTTTCCCTTCTGTCCTTTTTGCGTGAGTGTTTGCGTGATAGTGTTTCAGCCAGTTGACAACTGTCCTCCTGTTCGTCAACATGGCTGATAAACCAAAAGGCACTACAGGGTGTAAACATGCCAGGATTGTGGAAGGAAAATGTCCAATTTGGATGGCACTCTTCCTGTGTTTATCATCTATATGGAGCTCATTTGGACCAAGAATGTTCTGTCTGCCAGGCCTTTAGCAACAGGGTCTTGGTCGAACTTAAAAATAAAATAATATTGAAAGGTATACTTAAGCCTTCTTTTGAAGAAGCCTTGTCCAAGACTGCTCCATCTAAATCTGACCATGGTATGAAGAAAAGTCACTCTGTGCCAACCTCTCCTTCGACACCAGTGGCGAAAAAGCATAAGCCTTCTATCCTTGCAACATCCACGGAACCGAAGGCTAAGGTTCTGACACTGTCAGAACAGACAACCTCCTCGGCACCGACTACTACTACGGCACCACAAGCCTTGGCACTGGTCTTGTCGGCACCTTCTTCTTTAGTTTCCCAGTAGGTGACAACTTCACCTTCTGCACTGCAGCAGACATCACCCACCCCTTCGGTGCCAAAATCAGAAATGATGTACTTATCCAGGACAAGATATTCCGCTTCCATCAACCCCTTCATGGAGCAGCTTCCCAGTCCTTTTTTTGGAAAGGCCAGAATCCCCTTCTGGATTATCTGTCCGTTCATCCAGGAGTCTCACCGAAGTAGACATCGTGAGATTGGTGGATCAGCTCCTGGTGGCCAGGAGTTTTTCTGTTTCCTCCAAGTCCCCTTTCCCTTCTGAAGTTTTCTCCCAGGACCTCAACAGATCTTGCTCCTCTAACCTCCTCTGAGGGCTTAGAGCTTCCTATTCCAATCCTTCCAGTTCCAGCTGCTCTGGTACCAACAGCCTATCCACCTTCAGTGCCAGGATCTGCCCTGACTTCTTTGGTTCCTTTGGAACCGGCAAATTCTCAGGGCAGTATCCCCATTGTCCGCTTTGCGGGTTTCGGATCAGTCCCAGCTTTTTATTCGCGGCCGTCTCTGACTCTGGGAACTTCAGCAGCTGTGGGCTCTTCCTCGGCTCCTGCTTCAGAGATGGGTCTTTCGGAGCGGGGTATGACCTCGGTTCCAAGGTTGTCTTTCTAAGTTCTGGGCTCCCATCCCTCTTCGTGGGGGCCTGTCTTCCATGTTATGTAAAGGGTCTTAGCCTTTGCAGGCTGTCAGCTGGTATCTTCTGTGTCAGAGTTATATTCCCAGACTCCTCCTTACCCAAAGCTGCCACCATTCTCCATGCCCAGGCAGCGAGCACCAAAGCTGTAGGTTATCCCTGTACAGGGCCCCTCTTCTTCTGAGTCATCCTCAGACATTCCCGCTAAGCAGTCACCCTGAAAGAAGACATGCAAGAAGAAGCACTTAGATTCCCTGGAAGAATCTGTCACCGAAGACATGGACTTCAATGATGGGATGGGTTCCCTTGGTCACGTTGGAAGATGTCTCCTTCAGTGACATCCTAAAGATCCACAAACAGAAGGGTAACTGGCAGCCCAAAGACCCAGACTCTGAGGAAGCTGCGTACTTAGAAGCTTTTGGTGCTCGCCCATCTACTTCTTGGGTGATCCCTCCCACTGATGATCTTATTAAATTGATCGCACAGCAGGCATGGAAGGCCCCTGATTCCATACAGCCAACTCCCCAGAGACCAGACAAAATTTTTCAGCCCCAGTAGACCACCAGCACTGGGCCAAAGACTTAGCAGTTGATGCTATGGTGGTGGCGGTGGTCATCAAAAAGGAATTCAAAGATGAGACTCCCACTGTTCATCAGCCTAATTGAGATTCTAGGACAACAGATAGATTTGGAAAGTGGGTGTATGCTTCATTGACCTTCGCCGTAAGGTCTTTGAATTTTATGGGACATTTCACCAGGCTACAGAGGGATCTGATCAAGGAGTTGTCAGATAACCCTCGCAGGCACAGTGTCTGAGGAGGAACAGGATAAGGTTGCCTCTCAGCTAGCCACCCTGGAGTCTATTTCTAACTTGTGCATGAGGCTGACTGCACATGCAGCTGAAGGGACAAACCAGGGCAGTGGATTCAGGCATTGCAAAAAGGCGTCACGCCTGAATGTGCTTGTGTGAGTTTGCGGAGCCATTTGACTGATCGTCTTTGGCCCAAAGTCAAAGAAACTCTAGCCAGGTGTGAGAAGGATGGAAAGACCCTATCTGCAGTGGACATATGTTTTTCTGCTCCCCAATGGTCCTACTCTAGGAATCAGAGGAGCAGAGGATGTGGTTCAAAAAGTCCCAAGGGCCTTTTCAGGACGCATGTGGCAGTGGCTCCCCTCGGGGCAGAGGGAGAGCTCTAATGGAATACGTCCCCATGGCAGAGGTGGCACACAAAATCAGGGTTCCAGAGATTCTTTTTCTGGACAACCCTACCAGCACTCCTGAAAGTAGGTCCGATTGCTTACCTCTGGATGCAGTCGGGGGAAGACTTTCACTGCACTCTACAGCCTGGCAACAAATAGCCTCTGATATTTGGGTGCAGAAGATTATTACCAGAGGTTACCATTATCCCCTTCAATCTTTTCCCAAGATCACAAAGAAAACTCCCTGATGTGCCACCCAACCAGAGGGACTAAGCAGCCTTAGAAATTCAAGGCTGAGTTTGCGGAGCCGTTTAAGTCTTCCTTTATCAATGCTCTAGGAACAATTGCAGTTCAGTCAGACAACATGTCAGTGGTATTGCACATCAGCAAAGAGGGTGGAGCCAAGTCTTATCCCCTGTGTCAGGAAGCAGTCAAACTGTGGCAATGGGTGATATCCTCCAACCGCTTTCTAATAGCACTGCACATCCCAGTGAGCTCCAAATTGATCAAACTGAGCAAATGCATTCTCCTGCCTCAGGAGTGGTGTCTCAATCCCAGAGTGACGAAGGAGATTTTTCGTCGCTGAAGCCAGCCTTGCTGCAACCTCTTTTCATCACCCATGAACAACAAATGCAGCAGCTACTTTGCCCTAATTCCCCCTCAGGGTGAGTCCCTGAGAGGCACTCTTCTTCTTGATTGGCCCTCAGGTCTTCTCTATGCTCCCCCCTTCCCTCTCATTCCTCTCTTTTTGAAGAAAGTCCACAGGTTGAGAAACAAAGTGATCCTCATTGCACCTTTCTGGCCACGATAAGTCTGGTTCCCCTTCCTATGGCCTCATCTAATTCACTGTCAATGGATTCTGGATGCAGTTCCAGACCTGCTATCTCATCTTTAGGGGACTGGTGCACCCAAACCTTCAGAATCACAAGCTTACAGCTTGGTTCCTCCAATTCCATTAATTGCCAGGCAGAATAACTTTCCTTCCCCAGTTCAAAAAATTCTACTGGCTTCTCATAGACCATCCACCAGGAAAGTCTACCTTGGCAAATGGAAGAGATTTTTGACTTGCACTTGTGATAATGACCTCAACCCCTTCTCTGCACCAGTCAAGAAAGTTTTGGAATTCTTAGCTACCCTTTTTGATTAAGAATCTTCTGCTTCCACAATCAAAGTTCAGTTAGCAGACATTTCTAACTTCCACAATGAATTTGAGGACCATTAATTCATTTCCCACCAGTTATGCAAAGTGTTCCTTAAAGGGGACTTGTGATTAAAACCTCCATTTAAAGACCCTATGGCTCCATGGTATCTGACTTCGGTCTTACAATCTTTGTTGCTTCCTCACTTTGAACCAGCAGCGACTTACCACCTAAAATTTCTCACATGGAAAACTCGTTTTCTAATAGCAATTACTTCTGCCAGAAGAGTTTCTGAAATTCAAGCATTATCTTCAAAATCTCCGTGTCTGTTTTTTCATAAGGATAGAGTTTCACTAAGAACCAACCCTTCCTTTCTTCCTAGGGTGGGCTCAGAATCCAATATTAATCAAACTATTGATTTGCCCATTTTCTTCCCCAATTATTCCAACAAAGGTGAATATTACTTACATTTGCTGGACGTTCACAGACAATTAGGATTTTACCTCAGCAGGACTAAAGAATCTACAAAATCGGACCAGTTATTTATCTTTTTCCAGTCCAACTCTGGGAATATCTGCCTCAAAAGTTACTTTGTCTAAATGGCTAAGAGATTGTGTTACCTTCATTTACAATCACAGCCTCAAGTTACCTGCACCTGTCAAGAGTGCATTTCACCAGATCAATAGCCCCGTCAGCTGTTTTCTACTGCAAGGCTTCCATGGATGAAATATGCGCAGCTGAAACTCGGGCTACTCCACACACCTTTGTCACTCATTATAAATTGGATATGGCCTCCACGGGAAGAGCATCCTTTGGCTATATCATTCTCAGGAATATCCTTCCATAAGGCCACTCAGGACTTAAAGCAGCTGGGGACTCTGTCCCGTAGGTCATGGATGAATGAAGACTGACAACTTCAAATAAAGAAATTATGTACTCACCATATCTTTCCATCTGTGTTGTCGATCTTCATTTTTTCTTGACACCCCACCCTCCTTCCCCCTCCTGTAGACTTCCTGGAGGATCAGTCACTTGTCTTGGAAACTTGTTAGGTTTGATCTTGGGCATGGCTTCTTTCTGTTGTTACAAATTCTTCTTACTATGTGGCTGCAAACTCAATCTGAGGCAATATGGAGAGGGGTATTGTGAGTAGAGTCTTAGCTTGGGAGTTTTTGGTTGCTACGAGCTGTATAACGGCTGAGCTGATTCTGAAGTTTGGAACCAAGTACCCATAGGCCAAAGATGAATGAAGATTGACAAAACAGATTGGATGTTATGGTGAGTACATAACTTTTTATACCCAAAGTAACCACTCAAAATAATCTAAATCAGTACATTCACCTTCCAGTATTCTTTCCTAAGTACACTAACAAAGGAAAGTACTCATTACATTATCTGGCCATACACAGGCAATTAAGGTTTTATTTGGCTCACTCAATGGCTTTCAGGAAAGACATTTTCAGCTGACAGACTTGATGAAAAGGTTACTAAGATTACATTGGTGAAATGGATTTCAGACTGCTTCTCCTTTGGTTACACTACGGTAAACAGACAGCAGACCATTCCACCAAAGGCTCACTCAGTTAGGGTCCAGGCTACATCTACAGTATTTCTAGATAACCTTCCATTTCATGAGTTAGCAGCTTTGGCTGATAGGTCTTCAGTGTATATTTTGCTAAGCATTATAGCCTTGATTCTATTTGTAGAATGAGACCATATTTTAGAGCAACCATTCGTAAAGGTTTGCTGGGCTAAGCCATCCACATTAGCAGCGGAATCTGTCCTGGTGCTCCAATGTTCAGACAGAACGTGAGAAATATGTATGTTATGTACTTAGCAGAACATTAGATTTCACTGTGTCCCGTTACTGGAACAACCCATCCACCTTCCCCGTCTTAATTGTCACACTTTGAAGGATCTGTAGGTTGACTTAAATTTTAAATTACTTGTTTTTTGCTTTCTTATGGATATAGCTAAATGTTGGCATACTCAAGTTGGAGGATTCAAGAGTGGGTTATGGGTAGGGAGGAGCTCAAGCTTGTCAGGAGTTCTTTGCCATCACGAGAGGGCACCAAAAACACCAGTCTGATGTTCCAGTGTCCAAACAATGACCAGAGAAGTCCAACTTTCTGGTAAGTGCATAATTTACATTTATATCCCATTAAAAAGACTTCCTCTCTAGACTTCTTGTCCAACACACACGCCACCTCCATTAATGATGCTACTTCTAGGCCACATACATTGTTAGAGGGGCAAAAGCCATCAGCACTGTCCATCTGTTATATCAGCATGAAAGCGCCATCCAGCAGATAGTAATTTTGATGCTTGTTTTTCATGATTTTTTTAAGCATTTAAGTTTGCCAAAACAGCTTGTTCAGTCGTGAGAAAAAGTTGATACAGATAAATGTTCTAGGGGGAGCAGGAAAAGGATTTCAGAGGCGTGATTCTGATTTCTAATCCTCTGACAGGAATCTAAGAATCACCTTGACACAGTCTACCTGTGTGATATGCAGCAGAACACTGCTGTCATTAATGACTTCAGTTAGGCGCTCAGATGCTTCCCAAATGCAGTTCATCCTACTGAGTACATATGAGTGTCCATGTACCCATACGTGAATATTTGTCAACAGAGGACCGATTTTTGCCAAAGCATCTGTACTGCTCCGATTGTGCTGTTTCCTTCCTAGATGGTCTTTCCATTACTGTGATACTGGGAGTGCTGAATCCCCATTGTCAATTCTCTGTCTTGAAGATAGTGTTGGGTACCCAGTCTGCTAGTATTTCTGGCTGATGTGAAAAATGTCCTTTGTAAGCTGTAGATTAGTTTTAATGTAAAAAAAAGTGTGTGTGTTAGGGGGTGTATTTCTTGCCTTTATCCAAATGGCATTTGGGAGAGGGCACATTCATCCATTGTCTTAGTTGTAGATACTTATAGTTGTACATCTTGCCAGTACCCATTACGTACTTGAACCTGCAGTAATGGTTTTGATACATAATATACATTTTCCTTCTCATCCACGTAATGAATGCACCCCACCCAAATGTTTACATCCATTTGAAGGATTTTTGCTTTTGTGTACAGCTGTTACTGGTGTTCACCCATTAAAGTTGTTGAAAATTATGCTAGGAAGGTGATTTTTGTTGTTAACAGTCTATATTCTTTTATTTTAATCAATGTTTTTATCTAATTATTTTGGTTGCTTTCCTTTAAAGTGACTTACTTTCTTGTGATCTCATAGGTGAAAGTGGGCTTGCTGTCCTTATTTAATCAGTGGTGCCAAGTGAGCTTGAGCAGCTTTACATCCACTTGTCCACAAAGACACAAATGGACATGTTTGCATTCTTCACATGACACACAGGGTACTATGCTTGCAGGCAAACAATGGCTGCTAATTATTTTCATGGTGTCATGTAGTGCTGTTCAAATATGGATTCTTGATTTTTGGTTTGTAGTGCATTATTATTTTTTTAACTATCTACTTCCTTGAAAGGCTCCATGCCATAGTAAAGTGATGTGACAGTTTTTTTAGCCTAAGCTTTTGAGTCATGACACTTTTAATCTTGTTTTCTAATTTAGACAATTTATTTCATAGATATTTTGAATACATACTGTGGTGGTGGTGCTGCGGTAGCGTTGTCTCCTCACAGTAAGATGTTGTCCTGTTCGATTCTCAGCTAGAGCGTCTTCTGTGTGGAGACATGCGTGAATAGGCGTACCTTCATTGAAGGTTGTGCATCAGGGCCGGCAACTCGACACATAAAAATCTACTGCCAATCATTAGCGGACCGGAGTTTCGCTGTGGTGACCCCTAACTGGGAAAAGCCGAAAGACGCAAGACATTTTGAATACATATTGCATCTTTATGTAGTTCTTTTGTGGCTAAACAGAATAAATCTCCCCATTATATACTTCCCTTTTTAAGGATTATGGTTGACAGAGATCCTTTCTTTTGTATATCCTGCTTTGTTACTCCCTGTACCCCTCCCGGACCCACTAGTGGCCCTCCATCTGATTCATGTACCTTCCTTCTGTCCTTCCCAACAGCCCTTATATCTCCTTTTTGGCAGTCCTGCTCAAATCCCTTGGCTGGGAAGCCTCTCCCTGGCAATTTGGGATATCAGCATTAGGACATAATCATGAGAGGAGGAGAGCAGTAGTGAAAGGGCATTGGGAGCTATCATCAAGTAGTGGTCAGTCAGTAATCCTGTACCCCAGGGAAAGCAATCTTCAGTAACAGGGACATCATGGCACTCCCTCAATACCACTGCTGAGCTATGAGACTCTTGGTCTCCATTAGACATTGTACAGGTAGTGAAAGTGTTCCCAGCCTCCCTTCAGCTGCTTCTTCCACCGCCTAAAGGCCAGCCTTATTCCATCGCCAAACTCAAGTCACTGGTGGTGGTGGTGGTGAAAATGGACCCCCTGCCTCTGTGCCATCAGGATGACTGTTATTAAGTAAAGCTGCATATGTAATTAGTGGTATTTTAAGATAACAGCTGAGGAGATTAGCCAGTGCAGTGGTGTGGAGGGATAAAGGCCTAAGCATCATGGGTTTGATTAGTGACTTGGGTGTCTGAGGCAATGGCAGGGAGGGATTGGCATGCCTATCCAGGGTGGAGGGTGTTCATCAAAGACCTTCATTGAAGGAAAGGTATGGTACACAGAGGGGAATAGCTCTCAGACATTGTTGACAAACACAGGAGTGGGTGGGGTGGGGAAATATGGGTAGATCATAATAATTCTTCTCAACAGCAGAAGCAGTTTGCTAGCATGAACCTCTGGAATGTCCTTAAGATCCATGCTGGCCCCAGCCCACTTGGAGAAGTCATATGGAGGAAGGAGGATCAGGCAGGTTTGATGATGGATAAGGGCACTGGGATGGCCAGAATGAGTAAAGCAGAAGAAGAGGAAAAAATCAGCTAGAGAGTTAAATGTTCTCTCTACCTAGAGGAGGTTTCTGTGATTCTCGGTTGGGGGACTGTCAGTAAAAATTTTGGACTCTTCTGTTTTTATCTTACTACAGCCTCCAGGATGTTCACCAAATGCATGGTCATGGTGGTTCACCAGGGGCTGCAAAGAACAAATCCTTTTCCTTCAGTTGAATGAGGCTACTCTCTGCCAAATCTAAAAAGTCCAGTCAGTCTACTCTTTCCATTTCATGTTCTAATCTCTGCAGATAACAGTTTTAAGAGGAATCAAATTAAAAAAAAGAACACAAAATGTCATAAAACGTTTTCCTCTAGCAAACAAATGTGTAACTGGTTCTGATGTCTCCATGAAGACAATCTGATAAGGAGCAATAAAAATAGAATACTTCTGTCTTTCAGTGGCTAGGAGATAATGTTATCTGAAAGCATTTGTGTTTCCTAATTTGGGAATAATAAAGATAAGACAAAACAGCAGTTAGTAAAAGCACAGCCATGTGTCTTAGCATGGATAACTTTACTTATAGTTTAATCCAAGTGTGTGAGTGTGGCTGTCAGTCTAGGACAGTTGTTCATATTAGGAGAATTAAACTTCAATATCTGAAGGTGTACATAGTTTTGTGTGTTAGTATTAAGTTATTAGGTTTTAGAGGTGTTCTGGGGTGTGTATTTTTTTTTTTTTTTTAGTTTGAGAGCTTTCACTAAAACAAAAAGTTTTGTAAGATATGACATAGGTTAAAATGGATATGACAAGAAGTAACTGTATAAAAGCTCAACCTGCCAAACATTAGTGTATGCTGTAATACAAAAGCTGGAAGTAGACATTAAAAAAAGCTGTTACACATAACGTGGGAATAATACCTTCTTTACAGAATGCCACCACTTTTTATATTGTCTTTAAATTTAAGTGTTCTCATAGATGTATACAAAAAAAGAAAGAATAGAGAACTATATTAAAAATGTAGATTGCAAATAGCTATGCTACAGGAGACAGATTTGGGAAGAATTGAGCATGTGAATTTGATAAAGTATTTCAGGATGGTTATTCAGAGGAATATCTGTGGCAAAGGAAAAGAGGAATACTTATGTTAATTGCAAGAGGACCTCCAGTAGTGATAGAAGAGGATAAAAAAGATAATAATGTTAGATTTGTAGTTCTAAGGGGCTACTGGCAAGGGAGGAGGATTACACTGGCATGCATTTATATTCTACCTAAAACTGTTATACTAGAACTTAAGAAAATTCTGAGAGAAACAATCAGCTTTCAGGAGGGAATATTACTTACAGGTGGGGACTGGAATTTGATTTGCAGTAGTGAGGATGTGTCTGGGGGCCCAAAAAGGAAAATAAAATCAAAGAGGCAAGATCTTTGAAGAAATTTATGAAAATATCTGGCATGAAAGATGTGAATTCAGTAGTAGGAGTCCGGAGTGAATTTATATATTATTCCCCAAGATACAAAATCTGGCTAGGTTAGACTAAAATTATATTTCACTGGAAAATTTGCATTTAATTCAAAGTTTTGATACATATTCAATAACTCTTTCATATCACATGCCAATAATAACTAAAATAAAAATGCAGGGTAATGAAGTCAAAATGAGACACTGATGCTTTCCCGCCTATCTGCTGAAAAGAGAGGAATTTAAGGAATGGGTAGTGAAAATGATTCAGGAATTATTAGAGAAGATAGAAAATTCTTCTGAAAATATAGCTACAATGTGGGATAAAATTAAAGTGGAGTTTAAAAATAGGGTAGAAAAAGAAAGATATGTTTAAGAAGTAACAATAATTATTTAGAGAGACTGACAAATGTTAAAGTACTGCAGAATAGGCGGAATCTCACAGACAAGAAGAGGAGCAATTGCAGAATGCTAAACAGAAAAGAGATTATGCCAATAATATGCATGAGTTTATAGTTTCATAGTTTAGCACTAGGCTATCTGCCCTGGGGCATTTGCAAGCCTAGCCCTAGAGATTAGTGGTACTAAGGTGTATAGAATAAATTTAGAATACTGTGCCTTTGTCTAGTAGTGACACATTGAAGACCCTCTTACTTATTAAAATTAGTTTACTGTGCCTCTGTCAAGTAGCGACAAAGGGGTGACCCCCGGGGTAAATCTACGATCTCCCATCCACTCGTCAAGATTTCTCTTGAAGAGAGTCAGTGAGGGGCTCTGCCTAACATGGACTGGGATTTTGCTCCAGAGTATGGGAAGCCTCTGAGTTATGAATCTGTCCCTCCAGCATGTTCTATTCATGTTTGTACTGAGGTTTAAATCTTTGGCTGTCGTGGTTCTTATGGATTTGGATTTTTTGAGGTGGAGCATGTCCATCAATTCCTGGTTGGACATGGCCTTGTACATCAGGCACAGATCACCTCTGAGCAGGCGGTATGCTACTGAATAGACTGCTGTTAAGCAAGTCTTTTTTTTTTTTTTTTTATAACTCCAGGGCACAAAAACTTTTTAGCACAATGACTCAGGCAACACAAAGTAGAAAAGGTTGTTGCCAAGCATAGAGAGCCTATAACAATAAAGATAAGAGATCCTCTAGAGGTACTAGAAATATTTTGGAAATTTTATGAAAATCTGTGTAAAGCAGAGAAATATGAAAATCAAGAAAAGGTACAAATGAAAATCTTTATGGAAGAACTAAATATGCCAAGACTAGATGTAGATAGAGCTCAATTACAAGAGGAGATGAGATAAAAATGGTGATATATAACTAAGTCTCCAGGAATAGATGGTATCCCTGTGTAAGTTTGGAAGCTAGGAGGAGAAAAAATGATATAGATCTGAAGAGTTTTGTTTAACAGTATTTTAAGAAGAGGAGAAGCACCAACATTCTGGAAGAAAACAGTGGTGGCCGTACTACATAAAGACCCATCAGAATCAGCTTCATATAGGTCCATTTCAATTCTAAACCATGATTATAAAGTGTTTTATGTCTATAATGGCTAAACAAATGGCAAATGTGATGCCAAAATTGATAGTTATGGTTCAATGTGGTTTTGTGGGGAGGCAAACATTCGACAACATTAACAGAAGAATAATGATCCAGAGGGAAGCAGAATGTAAGAAAATACCACTACTGATGGGTATTGCTGCAGAGAAAGCATTTTATGAAATAAGCTGGGATTTTAAGAGCAGGGCAATGACAAGTTTGCATTCCCTGATAAAATTATAAGGTTTATTAGAAGGATATATGAGGGATTGGAGGCAAAAATTAAAGTGGGTGGGTTCCTCTCTGATAATTTCTGTTTGAGCAGAGGAACCAGTCATAGGGTTACACTTTTCCCTTTGTTACTTGCATTATATTTTGAACCACTAGAAAATAAAACAAGGGACTCTGAAATTCAAGGATGTAATTGGTATAGTAGTCAGGAAAAGCTGGCTTTATTTGCAGATGATATTATTTTGTACTTGATAAAATCAGGAAAGGACATTTCAGTGTTGAGGAACATTTTGAAACAGTTTCAGAATACAAATTAATGAAGCTAAAACAAAGGCAATAGCTGTGACTGTGTGCCCACATATGAATTGGCTCTGCTCTCTCTCTCTCTCTCTATATATATATATATATATATATATATATTTATATATATATAGACATGATAAAATGAAGTACTTAGGAATGTGAATTAAAAAGGAGTATGTTTTGGCAGCTAAGGATATATGGGAAGAATCTAAACTAAAGATAATACAAAAACTGGGAAATTAGAAGCTCTGTTTTAAGAATATGGATAGCAAGATACAAGGAGTTAAAATGTTTTTAGTCCCTTTAGTTTTATACACAGGTCAGGCATATTTGTCAACCAGAGGAGAAATTGTGGACAGCAATTAATAAAGAGCTGAAGGATTTTATCTGGGAGGGGAAGATGGCAAGAGTCAAATGGGTAAGCTGAGTCTTCCAATCGAACAAGGTGGTTTGGGATTTCCCGATTTGAAGGGGTATTTCAGAGCTACACAATTAAGGATGCACAAGCAGAAAGCTATAATTCAAAGTGGAAAGGGGTGATGACAAAATGGGGGAAGCTCAAGAAACAAGGAGAGACCGGGATTTTGGATGCAGATTCTTAAGGAGAATAACAATAACCATAAAAATATTATAGTCATAAAGTAGCAGAAAGTATTCCAAGAACTAAGCCAATGCAGAAATGTAGAAAGGAAATTTTACCCATAGGGATGACTGCAATTAGGGATATAGACAATAGGCAAGAGGGGTCTGGAATTTATTGGAGAAAAATGACAAAGGAACTAAGGTATTGGGAGCAAATAATTAATGAGGGAAAGATAATAGAATGGGAAGGGGCCAAGAATTTATTTGGACTGCAGGCTAGCGATTGGCTTTCTCTATCAAGGACTGATATCAGAGTATAGGCAAAGAGAAAGAAATGGAGGGATTCTATGCAAAAAACTAGCATTGGTAGAGTTTTTTTTATCTAAAACAGAAGGGATAATTTGTAGAGCATGTAAAATATTGCATGATAACTACAAGAATCAATCAGAGGAGGTTAGAAAGGATTGCAAAGAGAGATTGGATAAACAATTCACAAAGAAACAATGGGGTATATATGTAAGTATGTCTCTCAAATATGCAACAAAGTCTAGAAAATTTAGGATCTTTGCTTGGAAGTGTTTACATATGTATTTTTATACCCCAAGTAAACTCCAAAAAATTTTCCCTCAGGTAGATAGAAAATGTTGGAGGTGTAATGGGGAAGAAAGAGGTAATTGGGAACAAAATTTCTGGGAGTGTAATGAGGTAGCAGACATTAAAACCATAAAGCTTTCTTCAGCTATGTCAGAAACCTTAAGAGGAGCCGACAGCAATGCACTGAAATGATGGTTAAAGGTGCCATATTCATTGAGCCTGGTGATACAGTGAACCTGGTAGCAGACAAATTCATTTCCAACTTTATCCCCCTCTCACCCCAACCATCCCCCCAAAACTACCCTTATACTTAACACTAAGAAAAATGGACTGGCTGTGCTCATTAAAGCCAAGAACATGACATCATTTGGCCCAGATACATCTCAGGATACAACCTGAACTGTCTAAAATATGACTTATCAGAATCCCTGGAGTCATTATTTAACTATAGTCTTAAAATGGGCTGTTTGCCATGTAAATAGAGGATTGCAGTGGTCATCCCCTTTCATAAGGAAAGACCTTCAGCAGATCCTGGAAAATACAGACCCATTAGTCTAACTAGCTTTATTTGTAAATCCATGGAAAGAATTAGGATGAACATTATCAACAAGGACATAGGAGACCTCCAGACACTGGATCCATCCCAGTTTGGCTTTGTCAGAGCAAGGTCATGCTTTACTGTATCTGGTGGACTTCTTTGAAAAGGTGAGTAGGGCAATGGATGAGGGGGGAAACAGTGCATACTACTTACCTAGTTTTGGCAGAAGCTTTTAATACAATGCCCCACTTGAGCATTGTCAACAAACTTACAGAACTAGGTATAAACCCCCTTATAACACACTGGATAGCTAGCCAGCTCACTGATAGAACCAGGAGGTTAGAGCTGGTGAGGCCACCTCCACAAAGAGGCCAGGCACTAGTGGAGTTCTCAAGGGTTCTGTGCTAGGCCCACTCTTCTCTGGGATTTACTTCTCGAATGTCAAAACCAATGTCAAAGGTCTCTGGCTAATCAAGTTTGCAGATGATTGCAAATTAGGAGCAGTCACTGAGTACCCCCCCCCAAGACAAATACACCCTTCAGGAAGGTCTATCACAGACAAATTCTTCGTGCCAAAGTCATGGTTTAAAACTGAATACCAAGAAATTAATTATAGCACCTTTTGAGAAGTTGGCCACCCTGGGTAACTACATCATCAATAAAACACTGCTAAAATTTGATTCATTAGTCAGGGATCTGGAAACATGTGTAGTTAGTAACCTAGCTTTCGACCAACATGTATCCAAGGTTGTAAGAAAAGCCTTCTATGTTGCTCAACTTATAAACAAAGGCATGGCATTTAGGTCCAGAGAGGTCATCAGTCATACCACTATACTTGGCCCTCATCAGACCCGTCATAAAGTATAATGCACCCTTTCGTATGTACCTAACCAGACATATACATCAACTGGAATGTCCACAAAGTTTTCCTACAAAAAGAATACAGGAAGTAAACACAATGTCCTAAGCTAATAGCCTCAAAGCCCTATCTCTTTACTCAACATCATACAGACTTCTTAGAGGTGATATTTGCCTGGCATACAATGCATCCCTGGAACCTGTTTTGATGAACTTTTTGCAAATCTGCAAAACAGACAGCATCAGGGCTACTAGATTAAAATACCTACATTTTCTATTTGAAATAAACAGAACATGGTGGAGAGACAAATATGTTCTCAGAAAATTCCTATTCTCTGGAACAGGCTTCCCTTCCTTATGAAGAGAGAGCTTCCTTATCCTATTTAAGCACAACTTGGACCAATCCATCAGTAATCAGAAATTCACTCCTGATCTGATGTCTATGTCTCTGATGGACATAGGCAGTCAATTAATCACCCCCAATATAAATCAAATTTGTGGGTCTCATTTAGGTTGCATGGCTAGGCTTATAAAGACCCTAGTGATTGTTAGCCTACTATACACCTATGAACCCATGAAGCTTCAGACTTTGCTTGGGGAGCAGTCCAGGAGGGATAACAGTGTTGAGGGGACATCAAGGACAGATGCAAGCACTTAAATATCAAGGAGATGCTTGCACTGATCATGGCATTTAACTCTCTGAACCATCTTTAATCCCCAGGACCTCTTCAAGTGGTTAGAGACAATACCACAGTCTTGTGGTTCATCAGTAAGCAAGGGGGAACCAGTTTGTATCCTCCTTTGCAGACTAGCCATGTTAGCATAGAAAATAGCTCCACAGTACAATCTCACTCCACATCTATCCTGTATTCTGTCAGAGTGTACTAGTTTGGCAGACAAGCAGAGCAGAACCAGGGCAGATCCTCACAAATGGAAATTAGATAAGGGGATCTTCCAAGATTTGATCCATCTGTGGGGAGATCCTCAAGCAGACCTCTTTGCCTCCTTGCAGAACAATAAACTGGCAAGATTCTATTCCAAGGTGCCAAGCAAAAAGGCAAGGAAGAAATATACTCTATTTTCCTTGGATAGGAATGTATGCTTTTCCCCCCTTCCCACTAATATCCAGATTACTTCTGAAGATTCAGAAGGCATCCTCCAAGATCATTGTGGTGACCAATGTTCTTCATGTTTCACTGTTGTAGTCATTACATTTGGGTTATCTGCTTACAGTAGCCCTCAGTCGGCCTGATTAACAAAGTTGTGGGTCCTGCGTCGGTTGCTGTCCCTTCTTCCATGACGTCAGGTTGTCAGGGGGTATAAAACATGCAGCCGACACCATTATATCAGTTTTTCTTACCGTGCAGTGCCCAAAGCAGAAGCAGTTCGCAAGTGCCAGTCGGCCAACTCCTGAAATTTTAGTTTTCGAGTTTCAAAACTGAATTCTTCAACTAAAGCTAAGTACCCCATTAGGGAATCTTTTTCTTGCTCCTTACTGATGTCAGTAAAAGTTAATAATTGCATTACTTGTGGAAAGCAAATACCTCACAAAGATTTTCATTCGTACTGTATTCCTTGCCTAGGCCCTGACTACGGCATACCTTGCTGTCAGTTTTGTGCTTTATTTAAGCAGCGCACTATCTGTCATTGGTATATTTTTGATTCTAAATATTTCTGTTCTCGGTTTAATTATCCAGAAATGTCAGTTAGCCTTCCGACTACCGGGATTCTGAGAAAACGCAAAGTTAAAGACAGGGACAGGCTGCCAAGGTCCAAAGCTGCCAATAACACTTCTCCTAAGCCAGTCACCAGTTCACCAGTACTCAGTGAGGTGCTTTCACAGCCCCTGATACCCACTACTTCTGACTCGCAGGCCTCTACTGAGACCCATACGGAGTCCAGTATGCTGCGAGATGCCTCAACTGTGGAACCTGCGGATGTCTCTGCCTTGGATGGGTCTGGAGCCGCTGTGTAGGCACAGGCTTCTGAGGGTGTATTCAGGCCTACGGACATGCATATTAAACCGACGCCTCCTTCTTCATTTAGCCCAAAATCTTGAACCATGCCTAAGAAACAGACGCCCAGGCTGCATGCTCAGGCCTCTATGCCTAAAAAACTAATTATAAGAATGGCTAAAGATCTTATAACTCTAATCAGGTGAAGCCAACCTCCCTCTTCTAAGAGACCTAGGACTGAAGTTGTTTATGAATCTTCTGACCAGGATTCTGATTTTTCTGATGATCTGGATTTGCCCTTATCTACTTATGAGGATTCTGATGCAGAGGACTCTATTCCCTCTGCTTCCCCTCCAGAGGATTTTTCTTTTGGTGAGACCTTACATACTCTAAGGGAGCATTTCCACTGGGAAAGCCAGGATTTTTCTGATTCAAAAAAGAGGCTTAAGGATTTCTTACTCCTGCCTCAGCATAGGCTTTTAGCTATACCCTCTGTACTAGACATTGTTGATGATGCCTTTTCAGAATCTAGTTTAGCCCCTGATTTTTGCATCCTGCTCCCAGAACACCTGACAGATATTACAGGGTTCCTGATTCACACAAGTTCCTTTTTAAAAATCCTATTGCAGATCCAGAGACTATTTCACAGGGACCCAAGGGCATTAAGACTTCTACTGCTAAAAATCCTACCCCTTCTGATACAGACTCCAGGGTGCTGGATAGATGGGGTAAGAAAGTTTACACTTCAGCAACCTTGGCCATTAAGGTGAAAGGATTAACAACATGTTATTGGCTTGCTTAAACAGAAAATGATGTTGATTCCTGACTGTGCTGAAAATAAAGAATTACAGGATTTAATGCATTCTGATCAACAGGTTGGAAAACATTCTTTGCAATGTGGATTTGATTCATTACAGGCCTCTTGCAGGGCCGCTGTTACTGGATCTGTGCTCAGAAGGCATGCTTGGCTTAAGGAGTAATCTTTGCCTGATCATGTTAAAGCCAAATTGTTGGATGCTCCCTTAAATCAGGACCGCCTGTTTGGCAACAAGGCTGAGGAAGTTATTAAAAATATGGAAGATAAAGCTAAATCTATGCAAACTGTTAAAGATTTCTTACAAGTTCAGCCTCCTAGATTTAGTAGGCACTGGCCCTCTAAAAATGTCTCCTTTCCAGCCCCTTCCCGGTCTTCTCAAGCCAAACCCAGACACAGCAGAAACCCCAGGTTTCAGTCCCAAGGGACACACAAGACTAAGCAGTGGGGGGTTTCCACAACCAAATCTGGGAGTAGTAAGACTCCCCCCTGTGGAAAACTGTCTCAATGACTTGCTTTTAAAACTTCCAAGCACTTCCCAATTGAATGCTCCTTTAGGCGGAAAGATTGGTCTGCTGGCCAAAAACTGGGAACTCATTACCCAGGACAAATGGGTTTTAAATCTAGTGTCCCAAGGATACAGATTTCACTTCCACACATTACCAACACCAAGCAGGTGGCCAGATCTACCCCCAAATCGGTGGACAGAGGCCCAAAATCAAGTACTCTCTCTCTCTTAAACATGGGGCTATTTAGTTGGTACCAAAAGAGGAAAAGGGACAAGGTTTCTATTCGAGACTTTTCCTGGTACCCAAAAAAGGCAATACATGGTGTCCTATCCTGGACCTTTCTACTCTAAACACCTTTCTGGTGATTCCAAAATTCAAAATGCTGACTCTTCACCAGCTGCTTCCTATGCTAGGAAAAGATGCATGGTTAGCAACACTAGTCTTAAAAGAAGCGTACCTGCACATCCCTATCAGGGAGTTTTGCAGAAGATACCTATGCTTCAAAGAAGGCTATAGGCACTATCAGTTCTCTGCACTGCCCTTTGGCTTATCTGCTGTGCCCAGGGTATTCACAAAGTGCATAGCTCCAGTCATTGCTTTTTGCAGGCAAAGAAATATTCAAATATACCCATACCTGGACGATTGTCTAATTCAGGCAGAACGCCGGGACATTTTTTTTAATCATCTGGCCTTTGTTCAAAGGGTACTGACTTGTCTGGGGTTCACCATAAACGAAAAGAAATCACACCTGGTACCCTGTCAACAAATTATATTCCTGGGAGCAAGCTTGAATACAACTTCCCAGATGGCTTTCCTCATGCCAGAGAAACAGATTCATTTGACAACCTACTTCAAACAAGTGGCCACAAAAACCCAGCTATCTGCAAGGCAAATACTGCAAGCCTTGGGGTTCATGGCCTCCTGCATTCTTCTAATGCCATATGCAAGGCTGCATATGAGGAAATTACAATGGTATCTCAAAAGCCTATGTTGTCAACATTCACAGGATCTAGAAGCAAGGATTCCTATCATACCTTGCCTACCTAGAGTTCCTTTGGTGGGCAGAGGCCTGCCACCAAACAGGGGACTACCATTCACATTACCCCCTGCCACCCAAATCTTAACAACAGATGCATCAGACTATGCATGGGGGAATCACCTGGCAGGGAAGTGCATTCAGGGCAAATGGAACCCTAGTCAAATACACCTATACATAAACCAAAAGGAAATGTTAGCTGTACAGAATGCTCTGACAGCCTTCAAGAACCACATTCTTCCAGGACAACTAATGGTAAAGACGGACAACACCACTGTCATGTGGTAAATAAACAAGCAGGGGGGCCACATTCTTACCCCCCTCTGCAGACTAGCCATGGCATTGTGGAACACAGCCTTGAGCTACCAAGTGAATCTACATGCTCAATTCCTGCCAGGAAAACTAAACACACTGGCAGACGGACTAAGCAGAAACCTCATGGACCCACATGAGTGGAAACTGGAATCAAGGATTTTCAACATGTTGACAAGCAAATGGGGGACCCCTGATATAGACCTGTTTGCCTCCCCTCAGAACCATCAACTGGACAAATTTTGCACAAGGATTCGACACAAGCTAGCTTGGAAAGTGGATGCCCTATCCTTCAGCCGGAAAAACCTATCAGTTTATGCCTTTCCTCCTCTGCTCCCCAAGGTAATACTAAAGATCAAATAGGACAAGCAAAGGACAATTTTAATTGCACCAGACTGGCATCACCAACACTGGTACCCACTCTTGGGCAGTGTGTCATGCTTGGCTCCATGGCACCTGCCTCAGACTCCTTCCCTGTTGTCTCAGCAGAAGAACCAGATTCTGCACCCTCAGCTGCAAACCCTGAACCTAGCAGCCTGGCTAATTACCTAATCTCTCCTTTACCATCCCTCAGTAAATATGTGATAGATATTTTAGAGGCAAGGAGACCTAGTACTACAAAATCTTATACTGCAAAATGGAAAAGATTTTGTGCCTGGAACCACTCTCAAGGAATGAACGCAGCAGTGCCCAATTTACCTCAGATACTACAATACTTGACTGAGATGCTTCATAAGGGCCTGTCCTTTTCCACCATCAAAATTCATGCCTCAGCCATTTCAGCTCATTATAGCACAGAGCCTCCCCTCTTCTCTCACCCAATGCTCAAGCAGTTCCTCAGAGGAGCCAAAAATTTAAGGTCACCCAGAAGAACTCCAACTCCAGCCTGGGATCTTAACTTTGTCTTCGAGAAACTCACTCTTCCTCCTTTCGAGCCAGCTGCTACTGCAGATTTAAAATTTCTTTCCTGGTAAACAGCTTCCCTTCTAGCAATCACTTTTGCAAGAAGGGTATCTGAATTACAGGCCCTTATGGCGGTGGAACTTTTCATCATCTTTCATGCGGACAGGGTATCCCTCAGAACCAATCCCTCCTTCATGCCCAAGGTGGTATCCAGTGTAGCTCTTAATCAGTCCATTCATTTGCCTACCTTCTTTCCTAACCCAGAGAACAAAGGGGAATGGATACTGCACTCTTTAGATGTGCACAGACAGCTTAGATTCTACTTGGACAGGACTAAACCTCAAAGGAAATCTGAACAACTGCTGGTGGCATTTGCTACAGGGACAGAGGGGAAAGCTATTTCAAAGCAAACCATTTCAGCATGGATTGGCCACTGCATTCATTTCTGCTATAAGCACCGTGGAAAACCTATCCCACAAGGCATCAGACCCCATTCAACCAGGGCTGCATCTACCTCTACAGCCTTTCTCAGGGGTGCCCTTACTAGGGACATCCTAGAAGCTGCTACCTGGAGTTCTGTACATACTTTCACCAAGCATTATCATTTGCCAATTTTGTCTAAATCCAGAGCTGGTTTTGCCACTGCAGTCTTGCAGGGCCTTATAGCTGGTCCTAATTCTATTTAAATTCCTCCTCCCAACCTTAGCTTTGGGAATCTACCCAAATGTAATGACTGCAACAGTGAAACACGAAGAACATAGTACAGTTGTGTACACTTACCATAAATGTAGATGTTCGAGTGTATTCACTGTTGCAGTCCTGGTTACCCACCCTCCAGCCCCCTATAAATCTACTCTCACTTAATATGCTCAAAAAGCTTCTTGATGTATTTGCTTTTTTGTTGGAGGTATATCCTTGTATTTATAGATTTAATTGCTTCCTATTAGGGGGGCACCTGACATTTGGGGAAAGAAAAACTGATGTAATGGCATCGGCTGCATGTTTTATACCCCTGATGACCTGACATCATGGAAGAAGGGACACCAACCAACACAGGACCCAAGACTTTGTTAATCAGGCCGACTGAGGGCTACTGCAAGCAGATAACCCAAATGTAATGACTGCAACAGTGAATACACTCGAACATCTACGTTTATGGTAAGTGTACACAACTGTACTTTTGGGCGCGGCAGTCATGGTTCTCCCTTCTTTTAGAAATAGCCAGGGACAATTAAAACATGCTTCCACACAGTCTGGATCTACTCACACAACAACAGGGGTGTTTGATACACCCCATCATCAATCAATCAACATTAATTGACTTTGTTGATGACAGGGTCTTAATTCCTTTTAGGTACCTGTTTACCAAGGACATGCATCATATACTGAGTGAAGAAAGCCTGCTACTTGAAAATCATCTATTAGCAAACAGAAAAGGTTTTTCAATTGGTGCCAACAACATAACCACCACCAATTCAGTTCCTCTAGCAAGGTTCAAATATTGTCTGTTTCAGCATGTCTGCCCATATGTCTTCCTCTTTCAATGCACTCTCATGTAAAAGTGTTCTTGAAAGGGGTTTTACTTAAGAGGAATTAAAAAAAAACTGTGGCTCCTCATTAGCATCTTAATTTTGTGTTAGAGAAGGTAACACTTGCTCCATTTGAACCTGCTAATCTATCTGAAGTTCTTAACATGGAAAATAGTTTTAATGATTGCTCTGACCTCTGTAAGAAGGGTATCTGAGTTGCAAACTCTTATGTAAGTCAACCCTGCCTCATTTTCCATAGGGCCATGGTTTCTTTGAGAAGTAATCCTTTTTTATGCCTAAAGTGGAAGTTTACTTTCAGCCAAACTATTCATCTCCCTGTTTTCTTTACTGAATCTAAAAATGAAGGAGAATGGATTCTCCATACTTTGGATTTACACAGACAACTAAGGTACTATCTGAACAGAAATAAATCTTTAAGATCTTGGGATCAATTGTTAATTTCTTGTTTAGGTATGAAGAAGGTACAACTTGTGTTAAAACAGACTATTTCCAAATTGTTGTCAATCTGTTGTTATACTCACCATAACAAAACTATTCTAGGAAGGGTCAAAGCCCACTCTGCCAGGACCTTGGCTTCATCTATGACTTTTTGGAAAGAGTTGGATTCCAAATGTATTCTGGAAGCTGTTACATAGTCCTCTGTGCATACTTTTACAAAGTACTATAAACTTGATTCCTTTTCTAAGTACAGATCATGCTTTGCTAACACCATTCTCTAGGGGCTCCTGGACACTTCTGCCTCCACCTCCCAAATGTAGTTATCTAAGGTAATCTACCCACTTAGCTAAGGCTACTGCAGCAATGATCAGTATAATGAACATAGTACAGTTGTGTGAGTAAAAGTTAGCATAACAGTAGATGTTCAGATGTTCACTGCTGCAGTAGCCACTCCCTCCACCCTCCTTGTTTTTAAGTGTCCTTTTTTATTCCAGGGTGAGGACATTGTTTTTTGTTTTGTCCCCCCCCCCCCCCCGAGTATTGTCCTTTTGGGGCTCTGGCTTTCTCTCTCTCTCTGCTGGCAAGAAAGATCTGGAGGACTTTGTCTTTTAGTGAGCTTGGCTCAAGCTGCCTGTCAGTTTGGGTGAGTGGAAGGTGCCCTGAAGCTTTGAAAGCTGTCCAGTTGTTATATGCTTGGCAGGATATAACCCATACAGCTAAGGCTACCACAGCAGTGATCATTGAAACATCTACTGTTATGGTAAGTTTTATTTACACAACTGTCTTTCTTTGAAAAGCCTTGCTAGATTGCTAGAGGATGGAGATGCTGAATCTGGATGGTAAAGTCTGACATTTTAAAAATAGCTGCATCATGTGTTCCACAATGCCATGGCTAGTCTGCTAAATAGCAACATAAGGATAAAATAGCTTCAGAAATAAAATATAGCTGGCAAGAGAGAGAAAGAGATCAGTGATTAAAAATAACATTTTTTCTGTCCAACAGAATTTCAATGATAGCACTGGAAAAAGCTGTACACTTCTCCCTGTATGGTGCTTCAGCTCTGTGGCTATGTAAAAATATGTATAGTTAATATTCTATTTATTTATTGGGTGGGGAGGGTGTTTTTTCTTTTGAGATAGATTGGGTTTAGTTGAAATAATATTATTGGAAAATATATAATGTGGCATAAAAACTGATAAAACTGGCTGAGAGATTAATGTTTAATAGAAAAAGCAAATAATATAATAAGTTGAGTAAAGGCTAATCTTTATTATGGTATGATTTTATTTATTGATTTGTAATACAAATGGGTTTATTGATAAAAAAACAGGAGAAGGCACTGAGCTATATTTGCAGTAGTAATGCATAAGTACTAATGCTACAGGAAATACACTTGAATCATAGGAAAGTGAGAGGGAGTTTTTCTTCTGAAATAGAAGACAGAAGTAAAAAAAAAGTAAAATAAAAGAAAGAAGTTAATAACTGAATACTAGACTAGTTGCCCTGGGTGGCCATTTTAAGCCTAGCCAAAAGCATGAGGTCAGAATCATACCCTGTACCTTGTGCCTATGAGGCAAAGGCCTTAATGATTATGCTCAACCCACCCATCTTAATATTAATTAAAATGGCATAGGTATAAAGATTGCAAAATAAATGAGGGACAGTCAGGAAAGACATACTCGAAGGCTCTAATAAAAAACTTACCAAAACAACAGAGGCTCCCAAAGCAGACATCCAAAAATCCACCACCTCAAAACAAAACACATGCAACACATACTTCAATAAATCAGTGTGTCGACCAATCACATCCCTTAAGGCCAAACACCTTGCCTGATACACTAGTAATAGGTGACTCCATAGTCAGACACACTGATGTCCCACTGACCAGGCTGACAAGAAGAAGGTGACTGTGAGCTGTCTATCGGGAGCTAGTATCTGCCACATAACACACGCACTTAGGTTACTCCAAAGCAAGTACAAATATGACTCTGTCATTGTCCATGCTGGTGTGAATGACCTGAGACGTACCTCCGTGGACTACATGAAAAGAGACATAGAGGAGCTCTCCGATTATGTAGCCCAGGCTGGTATGACCCTGACCCTGAGCATCATCTTGCCCTCACCAAGAATGATACCACAATACAAAGACAAGATGATCAGCTTTAACAATTGGCTCAAGTACTGGTGTCATTCTAAGGGGATCCAATGTCTGTCTGCCTGGGATGATATGTTGGACAAGCCACGCTGCTTCGCAAGGGATGGCTTACACCTGTCACCACTGGGCTTCCGGATATTGGCTAAGGCTCTTGCCACCCCCATAGTGCCTTTTTTAGGCAAGGCTCAAAGACAAACCCACCTCCTTAGAAAACAAAATGGAAAAACTAAGGGTAATGCTGCTCAACGCCAGAAGTCTAAATCTCAAGATGCAGGCACTTGATGCACTCCTCAGTATGGAGAACATCGACGTCTGTGCAGTAACTGAAACCTGGTTCAAGGCTCCTGAGAGCACCCCAGCGCTACCAGGCTATACCTCGTATCATGCTTTTCGGCCCCAAAACCTGGGCCGAACCACACAGGAGGGGGAGTGTCCATATTCATAAAGGACACCCACACCTCCAGGTTAGTAGCAACACATGAAGCATCAGAGACCATACAGGTGCAACTAACCACAGGCAAAACTGCTATACAACTGGTACCATGTTACAGACCACCCTCCCAATCTCAAGAACCCCACTCAGCCTTCCTGAAGACATTGGAGGATATGAATGTATCACAAAATACCATCATAATGGGAGACTTCAACTACCCAAACATAGATTGGGTACATTATTCTAGCCCTAATACCCTAGCCCAAAGGTTCCTGGAATTCATAAATTCAAATGCACTGGAACAACTAGTCACCTCTCCCACTAGGGGAAATAATATACTAGACCTGATCATCACAAACATGGGGACAAAATGCTCCACACCGGAAGTATACCCCTCACTAGTGAGATCTGACCACAAACTAATCACCCTGGATATACATATCCCTCCTCCACCCCCAGCACAAAAGACCACAGTGAAAAACTTCTCAAAAGCAGACTTCACTCTTAAGACTGAGATGGTATCCTTTAAGCCCACTGTGCCAGTGGATACCACATCCCACAATGCCGAATCCTTCACAAATGCTTTCTATGGACATCTCCAAGAATGCATGGATCATGCAATCCCAAACAAATCCAAGTCCCTCTCCACCAAATGTAAGCATCCTGTCTGGTGGACCTCAGCCATAAACAAATTGTATAACAAAAGAAGGAAGCTACTGCACGTCAGAGCGAAATCCCATGAAGGGAAGACATCTCTGATCAACATTAGCAGAAAACTACGTTCTCTCATAAAAACATCCAAGGCGAACTTTGAGAGAAAAATCACTAAGGACACTAAAGATAACCACAAAGCCTTCTTCAGCTATGTTAGAAACCTGGGCAGAAACCCTCAGATATGCTCAGAGTTGGTTCACAACAACAAAAAATACACTGAACCCACAAATATTGCTAACATTCTGGCTGACAGGTTCAGTGCAAATTTCTCCTCTCCTTCACCCCCAAAAGAAGAAATACTTATCCCAGCTGAATGTAATCTCCCTGTCATCTCAGATGTCCAAGTGAGAACCGCCCTAAACAAAGCAAAAAACACAGCATCAATGGAACCTGACGGTATCCCGGGGTGCGTGTTACGTGAACTCCAAGAGGAGCTAAACCCACACATAAAAATGCTATTTAACCTTAGCCTTACTTCGGGATATGTACCTGAACACTGGCGTACAACAACAGTGGTCCCACTCCACAAGGGGGGTGCCCCTACAGACCCTGGAAACTACCGCCCCATAAGCTTAACTAGCCTGGTCTGCAAAGCTATGGAAAGAATCATTATGGAACTCATAAACAGAGACATAGGGGACCTACAGTCACTTGACTCCACCCAGTTCGGCTTTGTAAAGGGCAGATCCTGCCTTTTAAACCTGGATGACTTTTTCGAAACAGTCACTAGAGCCATTGATGAGGGCAAAGCAGTCCATACAGCATACCTGGACTTGGCTAAAGCCTTCGACACAATACCCCACTCAGGCATCATAGATAAGCTAAACAGCTTAAAAGTAAACCCTTATGTCACTAGATGGGTTGCAAACTGGCTAAAGGACAGAACCCATAAAGTTAAAATCGCTGGAGCAATGTCAGACTCAAAGCCAGTCACAAGTGGTGTCCCACAGGGATCTGTCCTGGGACCCCTCTTGTTCGGCATTTATTTCTCAGATGTTAAAGCAAACATGGGAGGGCTGTGGCTGACAAAGTTCGCAGATGACTGCAAACTAGATGCCATAGTCGATACACCAGCAGACACACACATCCTACAAAAAGGCCTCACTGAAACGGACAACTGGTGCCGTAGTCACGGCCTTAAACTAAATGCCAAAAAATGTATAGTCATCCCTTTTGGAAAAAACAAAGTACCCACAAATTATCACATAGACAGCAACCCACTAAGTACGGAAAAAGTAATCAGAGACCTAGGGACCCAAGTAGACAGCGACCTCTCATTTGACACCCACGTTGCCAAAGTGGTTAGAAAAACATTCTACCTTGCACACCTCATCATGAAGGGATTCACATCCAGATCCAAGGATGTCATTGTACCCCTATATTCCTCCCTCATCAGACCCATGATTGAGTACAATGCCCCATTTGCTATGTACCTCACCCGGCATTTACAACAGCTGGAGAGACCACAAAAGTACCTCACCAAAAGGATCAAGGGTCTCCAACATATGTCTTATTCTGCCAGACTAAAGAAACTTCAGCTCTATTCAGTAGCATACCACATGCTCAGAGGTGATCTCTGCCTGACGTACAAGGCCATGTCCAATCAGGATCTGATGGACATGCTCCACCTCAAAAAATCCAAATCCATCAGGACCACGAGAGCTGAAGACCTAAACCTCAGCACAAGTATGAATAGGACATGCTGGAGGGATAGATTCATAACCCAGAGGCTTCCCATGCTTTGGAACAGGATCCCAGTTCGTATTAGGCAGAAACCCTCACTGACTCTCTTCAAGAGAAATCTTGATGAGTGGATGGGAGATCGTAAGTTTACCCCAGGGGTCACATCTGTGTCACTGCTATACAGGGGCACGGTAAACTAATTCTATATTTATAAGGGGACCTTCACTGTGTCACTACTAGACAGAGGCACAGTATTCTAGATTTGTTCTGTACATTTTTGTACCATTTCATGGGGTGGCAAAAGCCACATCACTATGGCTAGGCTTACAAATGCCCCAGGGCAGATAGCCTAGTACTATACTATGAAACTATTTCTGACACTGATTGATCATTGGCAGGGAGAAAGAATTACACTGGCTGCACTATTTATTTCACGAAAAGAAGGGAAACATAATTCAAAGAATATTATGTGAGAAATTGTAGCCTTTCATCAAGGAAGAATAGTAGAAGTAGGAGACTGAAACACTGTAAGAAATAAGAAAGATGTCTTTGGAAAGCAAAGACATAGTACACTGGCTGATGGAATATAATTAGAAAAAATATATGCAGGCATTTACGCTTATTGATTTAATGAAAATAAAATATAATGAAGGTGAATATACTGTACACATTTTCAGTGAAATATGGTTCCTGGGCAAAACTGGATAGGTATTACATATTGAAACAATAATATAACATGGTCCAAACCATGAAAATACATCCAGTGATACAGTCAGAGCATGCACTTATACAAATTAAGTTTTGCAAGTAAGGGCAATTGTATTGAAAATGGCATTGTTCAGTACTCCTGAAGAGGAAGCTATTTCATGATTAGTTAGAGCAAACTTTATTTATTTATTTATTTTTGTTTTATATTTGTTGACCGGGCTAGTCTAGCTGGATACATATCCATTTTCAGTAGAGGCCGGGGGAGAAAAGCTCCAAGTATGAGAAGATTACTACATACAATAGTTAAAAAAAAAAACAAGCTTAAGATACATTATAAGCAAAAAATGTTTGTAAAGAGAGTACAAGTTATTAGTGGAATCAATGTAACAGAGTCTTGGTATAGGTTAAAGCAACAACAAGCCATGAATTATCTGGTACAATCATCACAAGTTTATACAATATCTGAAAAACAATTTAACAATCACTTAGTCAAGGAGGAAGAAAAAGAGTAGGCTGGAATAAATAGTGTTAAAGAGTTAGTTTATAATAATTAAAAACTGTTGGGCAGTATCCCAGGAGGCTGGGGAAAAGGGGAAGAGAAAGGAGGATAAGTAATGTTTAGTCAGGCTTTGAGCAGGGACAAAGCCAATGTGTTTTTAGATGAACTTTGAGGTGTTTCTTAAAGAGTGGAGTAGATGAGAGAGAGTTAAGTGTTTTAGGAAGGTTGTTCCAGATTCTGCCCACGACATTGGTAAAGAGTGAGTCACCAGCTTTGCTGTTGGATTTCTTGTTGGCAATAAGTAACTTACTAGATGAGTGTAGTGTTGTAAGATTTTTGTATAGGGAGATCAGGTTAGAGAGGATAGGAGTATTAGTAGGGTGGTACAGAATTTTTTGTGTTGTCACAAGTTGGTTGTATCATAGTTGGTTTTGTAGTTCTAACCATCCAAGTTGTTTAAGATTAAGACAATGGTGGGTTCTATAGGGGGAGCCAGTGGCAAATCTGGCTATATTATTATAGCTAGTTTCAAGCTTGGTAATATTGTGCTTAGATAGGTTGGTATAGATGGCAGAAGCATAGAATAGGGTAGAAGAAAGATGAGCCTGGGCAATGGTGGTTCTAGCAATTTGTGTAAGGAAGGGTTTGATTCTGTACAGAGAGCCTAGTTTTTATTGATAGTTTGAATAGTATTATTGATATGGTCATCAAAGTTGAGGTTATGATCAATGGTTATGCCCAGAAGTTGTGCAGTAGGATCAGGGGAAATACAAGTTCCATTATAGGAAGTGATAGTGAAGTGGATCTTTGGGGATTTTTGGGTGGGAGTGAAGAGTAATAGTTTGTTTTTTGGGGGGTTGAGGAGGAGGCATTGATCAGTAAACCACTTTTCAACAGAGTTAAATACAGTTTGAGTAAGGGTTTGGAGAGAGGATGAGGACTTAGCAGTGCAGATAAGGATAAAGTCATCAGTGTATTGTATACAAGAGGCTTGTGGAACAACAGTGTAGAGATTGTTAATAAAAATGGAAAAAAGAAGAGGGCCTAGGACAGAGCCTTGAGGGACTCCAGTGTTCACAGGGAGGGGAGCAGAAAGATTATTGCCCCAGAGCACTGCTTGATGTCTGTTTTCTAGACAGGATTTAAACCAAAGAATAGCTTGTGGGGCAAGAGATTGGGCTTCTAGGGTGCTAATAAGTAAGCTATGGTTGACCATATCAAAAGCTTTTGATAGGTCTATAAATAGAGCAGATGAGAGAGAGTTATTATTTCGATTCCTGTTAATACAGTCAGTAAAGCTTAGTAGGGCAGTAGTGGTGCTATGAAAGGGCCTGAAGCCATGCTGACAATTAGCAAGTAAGTTGTTATGGAGCAGGTGATGAAGTAGTTGATGGTGGATACATTTTTCCATTATTTTGGCCAATGGAGAGAGTAGAGCAATTGGTCGGTAGTTTGAAATGTCAGTGGATTTCCACCTTTATGCAAAGGAATTATATGGGATACTTTCCATATGGAAGGGATGGTACCTTCTGTGATTGTTCTGTTTATAAGGATGGATATTGGATAAGCTAATGCTTTGGCAGCTAGTTGAAGGTATTCTGCTGGCAGGTTATCAGCAGAGGGAGTACAAGGTTTGAGTTTCTGAAGGAGATTGCAGATGAAGGAAGTTGGAACAGGTTGTAAATGTAAAAAGGGAATTGAACTGTTTGTATTTTGAGAAGGAGAGGGGGTGGTGGGTGTTAGTGTTTTTGTTAGAGTTTGAATTGCTTCAGTGAAGTAGTTGTTGAAAGTATTGGCTATTAGCAAAGGACTATCATGGGGAATGGAGTTTGGGGCTAGAGTTCTAGTCTGCCCTGGTTTCAGAAGTTTATTAATGCCTGACCAAAACTTTTGAGGGTTTTTAGAGTGTGATTGTTGTAGTTTGGAATAGTAGTTTTTTTGTCTAACAAAATGTCTTTTTTGGTAGCGTTTCTTAATTGCTGAAAGTATAAGTGGTCAGCAGCATTCTTAGTGGATCTCCATTTGGCCCATATTTTGTTCCATAGGAACATTTTTTCTCTGGTTTGTTTTGTGAGCCAGGGGGCTATTTTAGTCCTTATACAGGAGGAGCAGATGGGGACGTGGCTATCTAGGATTAGAAGGAATGTAGTATTAAAGTAAGCGACTGCTTCATCCAGTTTGAGTTGCTTTAGAGGTGACCAATTACAGGCTTTTAGCTCATTTTGGAAGTTTTCTGCTTGGAAGTATTTTTTAGAACGAAAGGTAACCACATTGTTATTATTAGAGCTGTATTTCTTTTGCTTTATTATGAAGGTTAGAACATGATCACTAATGTCGTCAGGGAGAGTTCCTACTTTATAAGTATCAGGATGACTGTTTATAAGGATCCAATCGAGAATAGTTTCCTTTTTACTAGGTTTATGGAATCTTGTGGGGAAGTTTATAATTTGAGTGAAGGTAAATAGGTTTATGTGGGTGTTTGGATTAGGGGAGTTACATGTGGTCCAGTCTATGTTAAAATTACCAAGTACTATAGTTTCTTGAGGTAGGCGAGTAGATAAGCTGCTAAGAATATTTTCGAGAGTGGTAATATTATTTCCTGGAGGGATGTAGGAGCAGATTATATAGATAGATTTAGCACTATTAATTTGAAGTTTGACAGTAATAGTTTCAGCGTTGGTATTAGAGGGTAATAACATATTAATGGGTGAAACAAGAAGTTCAGATTTATGCAAGATGGCTACTCCTCCTCCTTTTTTGGATGTACGGTCGGACCTTAGGATGTTATATCCAGGTGGGGTTATTTCTAGGTCATGAGTAGAGGGTTTTAACCAAGTTTCAGTTAGGCAAAGGATATCAAATGCATGAACTTGTAAAAGAGCATGCAGTTGGCTAATTTTGTTATTGATACTACGGATATTGAGTTGAGCTATTTTGAGTGAGTTTCCTAATGTTATAGAGGAGGAAGCATCAATGATTGATTGTTTTATTTACTTTATTAGAAATGTTACTAGACTTAAACAGTAAAGACCTTGCAAAATGTTGTTATATTTGTAAACTGAAGATTAGATGTGGTCATAATGAAAGTAAGTGAAATATGGAATAATAGTCACAACATGTATCCAGAGGAATGGAAAAAGTTAGGGATTTACAGAAGCAAAAAATATATATATGTCACATGACAGGTTTTAATAGCAAAACAAAGAAAGAGTGCATATGCAATATTACTTAAAAAAACATAGACTATCATAGAGCAATGGTTTTAAAACAACTATTTTTTGACAATAACACAAAAGCACCCAAGTTGTTTACTCAACATTTGGGACAACAAAAGATAGGAAAGATAAAAACAAATTCACAAATTATAAAAATGATAGGCTAGAAGTGGACCCAGGAAAAATTATGAATGCAATGGTGAATTACTAAAGTAGCCTATACAAACAAGATGTTGAGGCTAGAGTAACACACAGGAAAAGGACATATTTTAGACAATTACAACTTCCACTATTAAAACAGAAAGAAAGAGAGAGATATTAACATCAAAAATAAAGGAAATAAATTTAAAAAGCAATGAAAAACCAGAATACAGGGGAAAGTCCTGATGATAATGGAATTCCAATAGATGTATGGGAAAAGAATGAGCAGGAGATAAACATTGGGCTAGTACTTTTTAACATTTTTTATCGATGGAGATTTGCCTTCGACTTGGAATGAAGTAGTAATGGTACTTATATCAAAGGAGGGGGAGATCCACTTTATCTAGGGTTATACAGACACATTTCAGTTTTGAAGTATGACTACAAAGTGTTATGACAACACTGGCAAAAAGAGTGGAAAACCATATGGTTGAGAATAATAGACCTGGATTAATTTGGGATTATAAAAGGTTGATACACACCTGACAATATTATCAAATCTTTTTTATTCTAAAGGATGCATTGGACAATGATATATTAATGTTAATGGGTATTGTTGCTGAAAAGGCATTTGGCAGAGTGAGCTGAGAATTTATGAAGAGATCCATTGATGTATTTAGGTTTCCACAAACTTGAATTCATTAATATTTAATATCTATAGAGGAGCTCAAACTTGGATGTAGTGGTAAGCTGTCTGATGTGATTAGCTTTATAAGAGAAATTTGACAAGTGTTGTCCATTTTCACCATTACTCTTTGCATTATACTTAAAGCCATCAGCCAGGAACATAAGACAATGAAACATAACTGGACATAAATGGAAAAATACGTAACAATAAAATATCCCTTTTTACAGACTGTATAATATTATGTTACCAATCCAGAACATGATATAAACATTATACTTGTTAAACTAAAGTATTTTAATAGAAAGAAGGCTATAAAATAAATGAAGCAAAAAATGAAAGCTATAGTAGAAAACTATGCCTCAACACATGACTTTGTAGAGTGCTTCCCCTTTTTGTAGGGTCATGAGAAGATACCTTGAAAAAAAGATGTTGAACAAGCAGCTGCAGAAATATTGGAAACATTATTCAAAAGGTTACAAATAAGATAATAGTATGAAAAATGTTATTTCAAAACTGATAATAAGATAGAAGAAATTAAGATGTTTTTGGTCCCGCTGTTTTTTGTAAATCAGGCTTATATGTATCAACCAAGAGATCAGCTATAGAAGAATATGAAAAAGGAAACCAAGGAGTTTCTTTGGGACAATAAAAGGAAAATATACTATGGGAAAAGCTAATACTGACAAATGAACAGGGTGGTTTGTGACTTACAGGTTTGGAATACTATGAGGCCAATAAAATGGAAGCAGATGATATGCATAGTGCCTGATGAATTAACAACAGGACCATAAGTGTTGGCATGAGGGTATACCTAGGAAAAGAAAATTAGCCTGTCTGATGGCATAGAGGGATAAAGCCCTGGGTACAGCTCAGTTGTCCTAGGTTTGATTTGCAGCTCAATTGACTGACAGAGCAGCAAGGAGGGATGTGCATGCCCAGCCTGTGTAGGAGGGCATTTGTCACTAATGCTCCCTTAGGGAAGGCATAGTTCAAAGTAGGGATTTGCCTTCACATATAAAAGTGATGAGCATAGGAAGTGGGGCAGGGAAGTAGGAATGGTAAATAAAGAACCCACTCCAAGTTTAAAGCAGAGACAGAGGAGCCCTCTGGATATTCTTAGCATATGCGACTGGTTCCAGCAATACTGCAGCAAGTCCGGAGGGAGTAGGAGAAAAACAGGTAGATCTGGTGAGGATATGGGGCACTGGGAGCTGGGCCAGTAATATGACGTCCCAAGGGGTAGCAAAAAGTAACAAAAAAAAAGAACATAAGGAACATTATGTACAACTTTATTTACATGGAAGTATTTATGTTAAAGGAAGTTACACCTTAGAAAATGGAATAAGACCAATAGGTTATACTATATATAGTAATAAGAAAGACATGGAAAATAATGTTACAAGCTGTGATATTCCCTAATCAGGGCCAGTAATCAATGAGCCTCAATCCTCACCACTGACAATGGTGAGGGCTGGTCACTAGGAACAAACATGGATACACACAGTATTTTCAAATGCAGCTGTCTACACCAAGAACAAACTTCCCTTAAGAGCACACAGGGAGCACATTCCAGACCTAGGACTGGACTGTCTCTCTCTCTCTCTCTCTCTCTCCCTCACTCCAGGCCCCAAACAAGACTCCACACTGACTACTTTGGTGCTCTGTGCCATTGTTCTAAGCAGCTGACACACACACACACTTGGATATTTGATTTTCCTATTCTTACATGCACACACCTGGGGAAGGCTGGCACAGATTTATGAGCTGTGCACCCTCTGTCCAGACTATAAAGTAATTACGCTGCCACCAGTCAGCTACTCTAAGGCTCTTACAAGGGTGCCCAATTATACTGAGTAAAATTAATGCTAATACAAATTGAAAGTTTGACCAGTGCAGCAAGACTTTTAGGAGTGGCCACAGTGTCACTAAAATAAGCATAAGTACTCTTAAGATGTTAAAAGTATCCTCTAAAAGACCAGCCACAATGAAAGGTATAGAAATATTTAATTATAGATACTAAAATAGAAAACATAAGAATACTGAATATCTATTTAATATAAACACCAGAGTTTCAATCACAGGAGATATAAAAAAATAATACAGTTGGATAGATTCACACATATGCAGAAAAATAATACTTAAGTAATCTCACTATATTTTCCTGACTGACTAAAGAATTACTGTTCCTTAGTTATGTTACTTACTACAGGAAGGCAAGATGATGAGTGTTGAGGTGCTTACTACAGCAAGGCAAGATGAGGTCTTGAGTTGCTTACTACAGCAAAGCAAGATGAGGTGTGAGGTTGTGTGAAATATCTGTGAGAGATCTTTCCTGTCAGGTTCCAAAAAACAAAGTGCTGCTGTGAGAGTTCTGTCATATCTCTCACTAATATCTAGAAAATCATTTCAGTGTTGGTTATAGAATGACATCACATCTGGTCACCTGACTCTGGTACAATACACACCCAGACCTTTGCTGAGATCTGTTGCAGCATCGGAAAGCTATAAGACAATTTCAAAAACTTCTACCCTTCCAGGGTAGCAATTAGTTCACCCCTAAGGACAATATAGTAAGATTCCTAGTCCTATTTTTTCCAGACATTTTTGTCTCTGTCTGCAATCAGACCTGTAAGATAAAATCTTTATGGCCTAAAAAATCAACCCATTTAGTTTTCAACCTATTTTTCATAATTAGCTGGACTGAGATTAACCTATTCCCTTCCTGAATTCTCTGTTAAAACATATACATTTAATCAGTTATAATAATGCTGTCTGATATACACTTATATCTCTTTTCTGCTCAGCAGGGCCAACTGTTGATGCATTTTTAACACAAGCATCTTTACAAATACATTTTTAACACAAGCATTTATACAAATCAATGTGATAATCAAATGACATAAAATTCTTTATGAAACTCCGGCTACCTATGCTGGCATATGTTATACATGCACTGCCGTACTCTCCCTGGCAAAGAAGGCACTACCTCATATCATGACATTTCTCCCTCCTGTAAAGACTCAAGCTAGGTTTTCAAGTTAGCCTTGGAAAACATTGCTTGAAAGAAATGAGCCTGTCTGGGACCATATTAACCTATACCATATCCTGAGAGCCCATCTGCATTAGCATTGCTGATCCCACTATGGTGCTGCACTGTCATGTCATATGCCTGCAACCATAGGCTCCACCTTCATAACTTGGCATTTTGCTGACTGGCACAATGTAGCTATATTAAGGGATTGTGGTCTGTAACCACAGTGAATTTCCTTCCATACAGAAAGGGCTGAAGTTTATGCAGTACCCATACTATGGCTAGACATTCTTTTTCTACAGCTGCATAACATTCCTCTCTAAGTTGGAGTCTGTGGCTGAGATATACAGCTGGGTGCTCTTCTCCCTCTCAGGAAACCTGGCTGAGAATAGCCCCCACCCCATAGCTTGAACCATCCACCTGCCATCCACTGAAAATACTCAGCACCAGGATCTCCCTATCATGGTAAAGCATCATCATGTTAACATGTTACAATTTGTGGCCCTACCTCATGCCTAGCAGGTTTACTATATAGTTAGCATCACTGACTTTCCTTACCACTTTGAAGGGTCCCTCCCAAGCTGCCTGCAGCTTATTGTGTCTGACAGGAATGAGCACCATAACCTACTGTCCCACAGCATACTCTCAGGCTCAAGCATTTCTGTCATACCAGACCTGTTTCTGCTGTTGGGCTCCTGCCAGGTTCTCCTGGGCCAAGCCCATAAGTTCCCTAAGCCCTGTCCCGAGATTTAGGACATATTCCACAACAGACTCATTGTGGGATTCACACTCACCCTCCCACTCATTATAAATCAAATCTAAAGGCCCTCCTCACCCTATGCTCATACAGCAACTCAAAGGGTGAAAAATGTGGATTTCTGGGGTATCTCTCTATATGCAAACAGCAGATGAGGCAAATATTTTCCCACTCTCTCTTAAAACTGGTCTACAAATGTCCATAGCAATAGCATGATCTTTAGTGTAGAGTTTAACTTCTCTATGAAGTCCCTCCTTTGGACTAGTAATCAAGGAGCCTGAATTCTCACCAGTGATGTCAGTGAGGGATGTTCACTTGGAACAAAAATAGATACACACAGTATTTCCAGATACAGCTGTCTGCAGCAAGCACAATTTCCCTTAAGAACACAAAGGGAACATAGTCCGGGCTGCCCTCTCTCTCTCTTTCCAGGCCCCCAATAAGACTACCCACTGGCACAGTTGTAGAGTTGAGTCCTCAACCGAGTGTCCCAAACCAAGTCCTCCACCACTCTCTCTGTGAAACCAGTGCTCTGTGTCCCTGCTCCAAGTAGCTGACACACACACTCTTTGAGGTTTGATTTTCATATACACACACACACACACACACACACATAAACACACCTGAGAAAGACTGGCACATATTTACTAGCTTTGCCCCTCTGTCCAGACTATGAGGTAGATACTGTCACCAGGGCACTCCAAAGCCAGCTAATCTAAGGCTCTTACAAGGGTACCCAGTTATACTGAGTAAAATTAATATTAATACAAATGGTAGTGTTTGACCAATGCAATAAGGCTTCCAGGAGTGGCCACAGTGTCAGTAAATAAATATAAGTATTCTCAAAGGTTAAAATATTCTCTAAAAGACCAGCCACAATGAAAAGTTTAAATATATTTAATAATAAATAATAAAATAACATGAAAATATTAAATATCTATTTACAATAAACACCAGAGTTTCAGTCTCAGGAAATATTAAAATAACACAGATGAATAGATTCACACAGACACAGAAAAACAGTACTTAACTAATCTCACTATATTTTCCTGACTGATCTAAAGAATTACAATACCTTGGTTACTTACTAATGCAAGGCACAATGAAGTGGGTGACTAATCTTTCTATGTCAGGTTCCAAAAATAGACTGCTCTTAGACATCTGTTTCATCTAGTATTAAAACATCATTTCAGGCTGGATTTAAGAATGACATCACATACATCTAGTCATCTGACTTCTGGTTTCCATACTACCCTCTTTATTAGAAACTGAACCAGAATCTTGCACATATGTGTTGCCATACATACATACAGAGGTTTGCTAGGATGTGTTATAGCACCTGGAAGCCATAAAACCATTTCAACACTTCCAAACTTCCAGGGTAGCAATTAGTCCACTGCTAAGGACAATACAGAAGGCTTCCTAGTACAGACATTTTGTCTCTAGCTGCATTGAGAAATATGAGATACAATCGTTATGGCCTAAATTAAGTAATTTAATTTCATGATATTTTCTAAACGTTAGCTGGGGCTGAGCGTACCCTCTTCTCTTCCAGTATCCTCTGTTACAATATATACACTTAATCAGTTACAATAGTACAGTCTGACATACATATGTATTTATTTTCTGTCCAGCAGGACACACTGTTGGCATATTTTTAACACAAGCAGTTTTACAAATAATTTTTCAATAGAAGCATTTGTACAAATCAGTTTAATATACAAATGACCTATTATTATTTACAAAACTCCAGCTAGCTATGTTTGCATATGTTACACTCCCACTGCCCTACTTCTCTTGGCATAGAGGCAATACCTCTCATTGTCACATCTCTCCCCCCTTTGAAGACTCAAGCAAGTTTCTCAAATTACCCTGGAGAAATGTTGTTTGAAAGGAATGGGCCTGTCTGGGAATACATTAACCCATAGCCTGTCTTGAGGACCCATCTGCATTGGTATTGCTGATCCCACTACAGTGCTGCACTGTCTTGTCATATGCTTGCAACTCTAGGCTCCACCTTAGTAATTTGGCATTTTGATGGCTGGATCAATGTAACAATAGATCCCCCTCCCTCCTCCTGCTATCCACTACAAATACTCAGCACTAGGGCCTCCCTATCATGGTAAGGCTTCATCATGTTAACATGATACAATTTGTGCCCCTGCCTCCTGCCTAGCAGGTTTACCATGTAGTTAGAATTACTGACCTACCTTACCACAATGAAGGGTCTCTCCCAAGCTACCTGCAGCTTATTGTGTCTGACATGAATGAACACCATAACCTACTGTCCCACAGTATACTCTTGGGCTTGAGCATTCCTGTCATACCAGACCTTTTTCTGCTGTTAGGCTCTTGCCAGATTCTCCTGGACCAAGCCCATGAGCTCCCTACACCTTGTCCTGTGACAGACTCCATTTGGGGTTCACCTCACCCTCCCACTCATCACAAATCAAATCTAAATGCTAAAGGCCCCCTAACCCTGTGCCATACACCAATTCAAAGGGAGAAAAACATGTGGATTCCTGGGGTACTGCTCTGTATGCAAACAGCAGATGGGGCAAAATATTTGTCCCACTCTCTCTTAAACTGGTCTGCAAATGCTCATAGCATGTTCTTTAGTGTATAGTTTAACCTGTCTACAAGACCATTAGTTTGAAGGTGGTATGGGGTGGTCTTTAGGTGCTTCACCCCGCAGTGCTCCCACAGACAAGCCAGCAGGTCTGACATGAAATTGGCACCTCAGTCAGTCAGTACTTCTCTTGGGAAACCTACCCTACTGACAATCTCTAACAAAGCATTTGCCACCTTCTCTGCCTCGATTGAGAACAGAGCCACTGTCTGAGGGTATCTAGTAGCATAATCTGCTACCACCAGGCTATAAGTTTTCTGTGTGGAACTTTGGGAACTCAGAAGGATCACAATATCCATAGCTACCCTCTAAAATGGCTCCTCAATCACAGACAAAGGCATCAAAGGAGCCTTGACCTTGTCTCCTGCCTTGCCTACTTTTTTGGCACTGCTCGCAGGTCCTGCTGTACCCTGTTAAATCCCTTGCAATCTCAGGTCAGTAAAAGTTCTGCATAATATGTCTCTTGGTACCCTTTATGCCCATATGACCTGTAAAAGGAATGTCATGGGCTATGGCTAGAAGTGCCAGATGGTAGGCTCTAGGCACTACCAACTGCTGTATTACCTCACCCTCTAGCCTACCCTCAGGGGTCCACTCTCTATGCAGTAATCCTTTGTTCCAATATACAGACTCCCCTTTTTCTTTAGGATCAGGTGCCTCCATAGCTACCTCCCTCAAACCTCGTAATGTAGGGTCCGAGATATGCGCCTGTCTCAAACTCTATCTTTGTGACCCTCCCAAGCTCCATTTCCACAAGAAGCCTGGTATAATCTGACAGTGGTGCCTCACTGTCAGCCTGGGTACTACCACTCACCTCTGCCCTTGCAGTCACTCTGTCCAAAGAAACATCAGTACCTGCAGCTGTGATTTAGCTTCAGGCTCACTGTTACAGGGTAGCTCCCTCCCTGCAATAGCCACCTAACTAGCCCTGGCTTCAGGTGTGGGGTATGTCTGGGTCTCCCCAGGCTACCAGACCCACATGCCTGCCTCAAAGCTTGACTGCATGAAACTGCACGCACACAAGGTACTGCATTATCAAAATCATTCCCTATCAAGAGATCTGCAGGGATATTATCAAACACTCCTACTTGCTTGCTTCTTTTTCCACCCTCCCAGTCAAAGTGAACCCTGGCCAAAGGCATTTGGAATGGGGTCTCTACTAAAGCTCTGATTGGAGTGAACTGTCCAAGCAAGTACTGCTCCTCTTTACCAACTGCAGGCTTCACAATGGTTATGTCAGAGTCTTCATTTGTCTTAACAGTGGTCTGTTTTCCATCCACTAAGATAGGATATAAACTTTGGTGATAGTCTGGTATCCCTTTTGTCTCCAGACAACTTACCACTGGCATATTGTTATTCCCACTTGGTGGTTCCATCAACTTTTGTTCCTCACCTTGCTTCCATGGGCATCTATATGATACATGGCCCCACTGGTTACATTTAAACATCTAACCCTTGATCCTGGCTGTGTACCTGAACTACTGGCTTCCCTTGTTACTGTTGGACTCTGTTGGGGTGGTATAGGCTGCCCACCATGGGTTCCCTTATATCAGTGTACAGCACTGAGTATCCCCTTATTGTAAAGTGATGCCCTGCTTGCTAGGTAGAGATCCCCTTTTCTCCACAACTCATCTGCAGAGTTACACTCCCAGACTGCCAAACAGATTATCATGTCCTTAGGCAAAGTGCTAAGGGCTTGTTCCCTCACCAAAAGGTCTGCCAGCCCTTCAAAAGTGGTTACCTGACACCCACTCACCCACCTATGAAAATAAGTGCTTAACTCAAAACAATATAATCACATACACTTTCATCTGCTTTGCATCTATGCTCACAAAACTTTTTTCTGTAAGCTTCAAAAGTTAACTTAAAGCATTCTAATAAACACTGTATTACTTTATCATAGTTTAATCAGTATCAGACAGTTTAGAAACAACAGTGACAGCTTTACCATGGACTACGAGAGTCAGGAACTGTACCCAGAGACCTTGGTCTACATTATACTATTTACATACTCCTTCAAATATATAAATAAAACTATCAAAATTATCACCCTCTGTAAACCATGGAAGAAATTTACTGACCGTTACTTTTTCTGGGGTTCAGTTTTTCCCTTCCCCATTACCTCCATGACCCTGATGAAGAGTCAGCATCTTCCTCTCATGCTGGCACATTTTCTTCTCACAGAACTGAGGACCTTCCTTTGTGTGTTTGTCCCAGAGATTCTGTAGTCCATAAATGACCTGAGGACTCCCCTATGCTTCTTCCATTCCCTCTTATAGTATTCATTCTAAATGCAAAGCTCTTTACTGGGTTCAACAAATTTGGTTCTTACTGCATTCTCCTCATCTGATGAAGAGGCCTAAGAGGGTCCTTGTCTCAAAATGCTGATCACTCACCTGTCAGGCAACTATTACCCAGACATTCACTAACTCAAGCATATTGTGCGGCTTCACCAGTTGCAGTAGCAGACAAAAAGCCCTCTTTTTTTCTGTCACTTTGTTTAAAGTTATATATTTCTAGCACATACAGACACAAATAGAATTATATATAGACCTCTGTAAAGGACACAACCCCTTTCCAGTCCCTGCCCTATTTATTTTTGATTAGTTTTCTAATTTTATTTTTTTATTCTAGACTTTGTTATTTCTCCAACAGATTGTGTCTACCTCCCATTAGTAAGTTTCTTGCTGGTTGGCATTTTTTGTTAGTGGTATAACTTACATTTTTTAAAGCCTTCTTGAGGAGCACCTTCCTGCTTAGACTCCCCCCAAATGGGATCATGCTCTACAACCAGACCTTTACTTTCTGTTGAAAGAAACTTACCTTAACTCTATTTGAACTAGCAGCTTTACCTGATTTAAAATACCTCTTTTGTAAGAAATTTCTCATAGCAGTCGCTTTGACTAAAATCAGTTCAGAAATGTATGCACTTTCTTTTGAGTCCCCCTACCTGATAGTACACAGAGATAGAATCACTGCCCAAATAACTCTTCTTTTGTGTCAAAAGCTGCCAAACAAATTAACATTAGCCAATCCATTCATCTCCATGTCTTCTTCCCAGAATATACTAAACAGGGAAACTATTTCCTTCATTGTATGGGCATGCATCATCTGTTGAGATGACAAGGGCTGTCCATAAAGTCAAGTAATTATTTGTCTTTTATCTAAGAGAAAACATGGACACAAAATTTCTAAGCTGACCTTCGTGTGGTAAGATGGTTACCTATATTTTTAATTTTTTTTATAATAAATATAAAAAAATCTTTTGCTATAGTACCAAAGAATCATTGAAATAAAATAGGTGCTACTTCCACAACCTTTTTTAGAAACGCAGTATTGCATGATAATTATGCAGCTGCTATTTAGTCTACATTCAGCATTTCTACAGGGTACTTATAAGCTGGATGTCTTCCTTTGGGACAACTGTTGCTAAGAGAAAGTTTTGGTAAGGAGATCTATTCAGGTGACTTGTTTGAGAATTTGAACTGCTGTTACAAAGGATGCTCAGATTAAATGTGAATGTTGTATAGTTCCCATAACAATGAACTAGAGGAGAAGGTCCAGCCACTGTAATATAACCATCATTCTTCCCCAGCCTCCAGCATAGCTGATCTCATTTGTCTTTTCTTCATCTTTGCTCTGTCGTAACTTTCTGATGCTTTCACATGTCATAACAAAGATGTGGAGAGGCTTGTACTGCAGTGAATTGTAGGATGGGGAGTGGATGTTTGGCAGCATAACTCTCAACCTCTTACCTCCAGAACTGGGGACAAATCCAGAAATAATTGGGAGGAAAAACCCCAAATTAGGAACACTTTTTAAAATGTTAGTACTATTAACATAAAAAAGTGACAGACAAGGAAAATGTTAATTAACGTGTTGTCTGAAGTAAAAAAAAGTCTAAAACTCTGATTGTCATTATTTATTAAGTGTAATCCATCACCTTTCTTCCTAAAATCACCAGTTTTTGGAGGTCTTAGGAATGATATCCTTCCTAAGGGAAGGATAAAGGAAAATTCTGAGCCCAGATCAGAGATGTTCCTGAAAATCAGGGACATTTGAGAAGTATGTTTGGCAGCCTGGGAAAATATCCTTTTTGAACAATCCTAATGCCTTCTGGCCTAAGTCCTACTATTATGGAAGATGGCTGTCCTACAAATCTACTATTATGGAACATGCATAACTTGTTTTCTCAGAGGTTTTAAACACAAGAGGGTCAAGTTCTAAACTTTATTGTTAAAATACAGAATACTATGCAAATTGTTTCCACCAGTGTGAGTCATAGTTCATTAGGCAGATCACTGAAGCCTACAAGAGAATCCTTCTAGATTATTTCACCAAGTATGCATGAAGAAGATATTTTCAGTATTTTATTTCTGCATTTGTTATATGGGTAAGTGAATTGGTTATCAGGGACCCTTTCCAACTATGACCCTAGCCCGGACACAAGGGCAGGAGTAAATGCAGCATGTGTGATACTTAATGGGCTAGTGAATTGGTTATCAGGGACCCTTTTCAACTATGACCCTGGCCTGGACACAAGGGCAAGGGTAAATGCAGCATGTGTGATACTTTAGAGTAGCCAGTAAACCTGCATGTTTTTTAAGAGGTGGGATGAAACTGACACACCCAGAAAAAAAAACAGTGAGATACTGAGGAATATGCAAAATCCTCACAATCAGTGAAAGGAAATCAGAATTGAACCCCTGAGTCATAATGTTGTTTAAGCCACTTGGTCTGAAGTTGGACCCCCTGTATAACTCTTAGTCGCAGAAACGTTTGTTAAAACATCATAAGAGAATATGGCAATGTTTGGTAGATGGTGATCATATAAATAGTTTTCTTGGTTAGAGCATTCTCAAACCATAACACAACTAAATGTATTTTCTAGAACAACATATATGTTCGGAGAAAATACTTTATTTTTCTTTTGGATTCGGTAACTTAGTGTGACACAAAACTGGCCATATACAACCCTTGAGCCCAAGGCCTTCCACCCAAGATATATATGTCAGTGATGCCTTCTTTAACTCATTATCAGAATGTTTTCAGAGCTCTAAACCATATCTTCCCCTCTAGTGGGGAGCAGTCTGGGCCATCATTTGGCTTGTATTACTCTCCCAGTAGAGCACTGAAGTTCATGTACAAGGTACTACCACTGAACTGGTATTCCTAGAAACCAGTTTTTATTAGTCTCTTTCAAAACTGCCTGAAATATTTGTGGGTTACAGATGTATAGGTACTACATATATGACCCTCCACTGAGACAAGGTAAATGTAAAGCATAAAGTCATCTAAAATTAGTCTTTTGTGCTTACTTAAAAAGTTTAGCCCCTGGGGAAAGAGCTTCACAATTCTAATGTGAATGGCATGAAGCTGCTACAAGCGGATGCTATCCTCATGTTTTCTTAGCTGTTCATTCATAGCAGTTAAAGGATGAAAGGAAATTATGTCTAGAAGAACAATTTCTCATTATTTTAGTCTTTTAAATACTATTACACAATAATAGAGGTAAGAGATTTGGGGACCCAGGTAGATAGTAATCTCTCCTTTGACAATCATATTGCCAAAGTAGTTAGGAAATCCTTCTATGTGACCCATCTAATTACTAAAGGGTTCGCATTTAGAAATAAAGAGGTTATAGTGCCCCTCTACTCGTCACTCATCAGACCCATCATAGAGTACAATGCCCCATTTGGGATGTACCTCATAAGACACTTCCAACAGCTGGAAAGACCACAAAAGTACCTCACCAAGAGGATTACTGGCCTCAAACATATGTCCTATGCAGACAGACTGAAAAAACTCCGGCTGTAGTCAGTGGCATATCGCTTACTCAGAGGTGATCTCTGCCTGACTTACAAAGCCATGTCCAACTCAGAATTGATGGACATGCAACAACTGGAATGTCCACAGAGGTCTCTCACTAAAAGAATACAAGGAGTAAGTAACATGTTCTATGCAGACCACCTCAAAGCCCTGTTCCTGTATTTTGTCTCCTACAGGCTGTTTAGATGAGATCTATGTCTGGCATACAAAACATTGTCAGACCCCACCTTGAGGGACCTCCTACATATCTGCAAAACAAACAGCACCAGAATTTCCAGTTCTGAAGACTTAAAAACTCACTTGTAATATACATCCTAGAGACAATTCCTTCTCTGGAACAGGTTCCCCATCCATTTGAAGCAGAGTTCCTCCCTAAACTAATTCAAGTGTAACATGGATAATTGGATGGGGAACAGGAAATTCATTCCTAGCTTGGCACCTATGTCTTTATTGGACACAGACAGCCTATAAATGGTTCATTCCCAGGCCCCTGCTTGTAAATGTTTCATCTCCCAAGCCCCCATTTACACTTTCCAAGGGTTCTAGAACTTGTTGTCAGAGATTTGGGATGTATAGCTAGGCCTAAAAAGGTCCCAGTGGCCGTTAGCCTAGTACACACCTATGAACCTTTGGGAAAGGGACGAAGTGAAGCACTCTTTGGAGTAGCTAAGTAGTTCCTGAAGGGCTGCTACTGCAGTTCCAGGAATTCCAAGATGGAGGAGAGTGCAGCAGAGCTGGAGAAAGGAGCAGAAGAAAACCTACAGCTGATAACTTGTAAATAATTTTGATGTGAATGTAAAAAATTAGTATTGTAAATAATTGATTTAAACCTATATATATATATATATATATATATATATATATATATATGTATATATATATGGTGTAAAATAAATGTAAATGCTAATAAAGCATCCCTACTCTTCAGTAGGTGTACAGGATCTTTTATGTCCACCTAAGCTGCCACAAACTCAGAATGTAAGCACCATGCTCTGTGGTAGTTTGCAGTAGCAGATGAGAAACATAAACTGCCTTCTGTCAGTCTTTTAGGTCACAGAAAACACAAAAAAGACAGGCACTACAGCACAGCCCAGTTTAGACAGCTATAAAGCACTCACTTTTTCACTGAGCAAATCATAAACAAGAGATCAGTGTCTCTGATCCATATGTTTTTGTAACAGGAAAACAAAACCATGAAAATAGTTATACTGCAGGTGCTAAATTTTACACAAATTATTTGATGCATGATCCAGAGGTCCAATTCACAAGCACAACTGATACAGTCTGGACTTGAAAATACAGATGTTGTATCTGATTAACAATGTCAGGTAGTAAGATAGCATATTATGTATGTACAGAACCAAGAAGAAAATGGTCAGTTACTAATGTTAATCTGTGGCTTGTAACTGACCTGTGAAATGTACCAACTTCACAGTATAATATTGAAACATAGTAGTCACTTAGTAGCCAACTGGGGAAAAATATACTTTATAGTAATTCATTAAATGCTAAACGAATCAGACAGCCATACTCCAAAGAAGTATATCAAGGACTGTAATTCCTCCAGCATGCACATTCTAAGACTATAGATAACCAGCAACATTTCCTTCACACTCAGTATAGGTTTATAGGTTTATAGATTAGTACTAGGCTAACTGCCCTTGCGAGCCATTTTAAGCCTAGCCAATTATCCCTTGTGAGACTCAAGCCCTGTACCTTGTGTTTGTAAGGCAAACACCTTAACCATTAGGCCACCCTTTTAGGTATCAAATCAGTGTGCTAATGTCGCATGAGTCACATGAGACAGAGACTGTTCAACATATAAAAAGAAGTACAGTTGGACATATCATTACTACATGCAAAAAAGTGCTTGTCATGATAAACCTATCCATGAAATACTGAAGAGCTATATATCGCATAACCTTTACTAAACTGTTCTGCCACCATTTCATGTACATTTCTTGCAAAACAACAACACTTAGTAAATTGCAAAATGTTTTGCATTGTACGTGCTAAGTACACTTGGTCAAACTTGACACGTGGCATTTTTGTTTATCATGCTTTTTGTGTGAGATATGTTCATAGCTTTATCAATCACTCACTAACTGCCATTCAGTATATGACATGGTTGAAGGCTTTTCATCAGTATACACCATGGGCCCAGATGGCTTTGTAGTGACCTATATGACCTATACTACTATAACCTCAGTATGGAGAACATCGATGTCTGTGCTGTGACTGAAACCTGGTTCAAGGCTCCTGAGAGCACCCCGGCACTATCAGGTTTTACCTCATATCATGCGTTCCGGCCCCAAAATCCGGACAACACCAAGAAAGGAGGGGGGGTGTCCATATTCATCAAGGACACCCTCACCTCAAGGTTGGTGGCAAAGCACGATGCATCGGAAACCATCCAGATGCAATTAACCGTAGGCAAGACTGCCCTGCAGTTTGTAGCATGTTACAGGTCACCCTCTCAAACTCAGGAACCTCACACAGCTTTCCTGAAAACACTGGAGGGGATAAATGTATCTCCAAACACCATCATACTGGGTGATTTCAACTATCCAAATATAGACTGGGTTCACTACTCAAGCCCCAACACTCTAGCCCAAAGGTTCCTAGAGTTCATAAACTCAAATGCCATGGAACAACTAGTCACCATCCCCACAAGAGGAGAAAACATACTAGATCTCATCATCACAAACATGGGGTCACAATGTTCAACACCAGAAGTATACCCATCATTGGTGAGATCAGATCATAAACTAATCTCACTGGAAGTCCACATCCCGCCCCCACCCCAGATAAAAAAGACCACAGTGAAGAACTTCTCAAAAGCCGACTTCACACTTCTAAAGACTGGTGTGGTCTCTTTCAAGGCCCCCAAACCAGCAGAAACCATTACTCAAACCGCTGAATCACTTACAAATGCCTTCTACCAGCACCTCCAGGACTGCATGGATCAGGCAATCCCAAACAAAACAAAGACTCTTTGTACCAAAGGCAAGCGTCCAGTCTGGTGGACCCCAGCCATAAACAAGCTCTACAACAAAAGGAAGAAGCTACTACAAGATAGAGCAAAATCCGTAAAAGGGAAGACACCCTTGATCATTATAAGTAAAAAACTGAGATCTCTCATAAAAGCATCCAAGGCAAATTTTGAGAGAAAAATCGCTAAGGACTCAAAAGACAATCATAAGGCCTTTTTAGCTATGTTAGAAACCTGGGAGGAAACTCCCAGATATGCTCAGAATTAGTTCAAAATGATGTAAAACTCACTGAACCTACAGACATTGCCAACATACTGGCTGACAGGTTCAGTGCAAATTCTCCCCCAAAAGGAGAGATATCTATACCAGAGGATTGTAGTCCCCCAAACATCTCAAATGCTCAGGTGAGAACTGCTCTCTCCAAGGCGAAAAACACAGCATCCATGGGACCAGATGGTGTCCCCGGTTGTGTGCTCCACGAACTCAATGAGGAATTAAACCCGCAGTTAGGGCAGCTGTTTAATCTTAGCCTCACCTCAGGATACGTACCCAATGAGTGGCGTACGGCAACGGTGGTCCCACTTCACAAAGGAGGTGCCTCCACCGACCCCAGAAACTACCGTCCCATCAGCTTGACAAGCCTGGTCTGCAAAGCTATGGAGAGGATCATAATGGAACTCATAAATAAAGACATAGGGGACTTGCAGACTTTGGATCCAACCCAGTTTGGCTTTGTCAAGGGCAGATCATGCCTTTTAAACTTGGTTGACTTTTTTGAAACAGTCACCAAGGCCATTGACGAGGGCAAGGCAGTCCACACAGCCTACCTTGACCTGGCAAAGGCTTTTGACACAATACCCCACTCAGGTATCATTGAAAAACTCACCAGCTTAAATGTAAACCCATACGTCACAAGATGGGTTGCAAACTGGCTAAGTGACAGAACCCACAGGGTCAGAGTTGCTGGTGCCATGTCAGACTCCAAGCCTGTCACAAGTGGTGTCCCACAGGGCTCAGTCCTGGGCCCACTTTTGTTCGGCATCTACTTTTCAGAAGTACAAGCAAACACAGGAGGATTATGGCTGACAAAGTTTGCAGATGACTGCAAACTGGGCACCATAGTTGAAAACCCATCTGACACAGACATCCTTCAGAAGGGTCTCATAGAAACGGATAACTGGTGCCAGAGCCACGGCCTAAAGTTAAATGCCAAAAAATGCATAGTCATACCCTTCGGGAAAACAAGGTTACCCCTAGTTACCATATAGGTGACAATCCACTAAGCACAGAAGAGGTTATCAGGGATCTGGGGACCCAGGTTGACAGTAACCTTTCGTTTGACACTCACGTTGCCAGAGTAGTTAGGAAGACCTTCTACATTGCCCACCTGATCATGAAAGGATTCACATCTAGATCAAGGGAGGTCATCGTTCCCCTGTACTCATCACTCATCAGACCAATGATTGAGTACAATGCCTCATTTGGAATGTATCTGACCCGACACCTGCAGCAATTGGAAAGGCCCCAAAAGTTCCTCACCAAAAGGATAAAGGGTCTCAAAAATATGTCTTATGCTGCCCGACTGAAGGAACTCCAGCTCTATTCAGTCGCCACCGCCTGCTCAGAGGTGACCTGTGCCTGACATACAAGGCCATGTCCAACCCGGAATTAATGAACATGCTTCACCTCAAAAAATCTAAATCCCTCAGAGCTACAAGGGCAAGAGACTTAAACCTCAACACGGCTATTAATAGGACGTGCTGGAGGGACAGATTCATCACCCAGAGACTCCCTATGCTGTGGAACAAAATCCCAGTACATGTGAGGCAGAGCACCTCGCTGGCCTTGTTCAAGAGAAATCTTGACCAATGGATGGGAGATTGCAGGTATACCCCAGGGATAACCTCAGTGTCACTGCTTGACAGAGGCACAGCAAAATAATGGGCATAGTATCCTTCAAACTAAAGGGGTGGCGAAAGCCACAAAACTCTGGGCTAGGCTTATAAATGCCTTAAGGCAGATAGCCTAGTATGAACCTATGAACCTATGAACCTATATGATTTAGAACAAACTAGTGATCCAGGCACTAAGAGGAGCTGACTGGTGAGGAAAAGAAATGAAGGGGTAGTGGGGGCTTGCCTGTCTGTCTACTGGGGGAGAGGGATGTGTGCTTCAGGGGTGCACATTCTGATAATATTGCCTGCTAGAGATTGGAGGACTTAATGAGAAGCATCTATTTCACAGGAGGGTAGGGTCATTCATTGGCTTGCATCACTCATGGAAATGAGTGACTGTCCCCAGCTATGTCCAGTGCACATGCATCCCTTAAGCTCTACTGGACATTCACACATACATGCATACATTTTGAGCCTGGGCAATAATGCCATTCTAGCCTGCCAATATACCAAAGTAGTTGTTCCCATAATAAATGTCCAGGCTGTTCTTAAAAATATCTAAACTAGTGCTTGCTTTAATATAATTTGGTAGTATATTCCATGCATCAGCCACTCTCTTAGAGGGCCAATTAGTCCATTTCTCATTCCTATAAAATCTTCTATGTAGGTTGTCTGATGAGTCTCTACTACTTATTGATAACCCTAAATGTTCCCAGAGGTAATTGTCTCTAAATGCCCTCTTAAAAGTCTACATGAGACACTGTACAAGTTGAGATATTTTAGTCTTTCATAACATCTTAAATGTTCACATCCATGGATGCCCTTGCTATATTTCCGCTGTACTCTTTCCAGTTTAGTCATGCCTGTTTTCATATAAGGTTTCCATATTGTTCTTCCACACTCAGGTTTGGTTCTAATATAACTAACAAACGATGACTTAATCATTTCTAATTTCCTAGACTTTATAAATCTTTTTATACAACCCATAGTTCTATAACTATCATTAGCTAATTGGCTGAAATGATTAAATAAGCTTAAAACTGGATCTGCTCATACACCCAGGTCCTTAAATGAATCTACAGTTTCAATCACTGTGTGCTGTATAAATATTCACCTTTCAGTTTATGTTTCCCAAATCTCATGTGCTTAGTTTTTTATGTATTTATCATCATATTATTCTCCTGTGCCCAAATGGTCAGTTTAGTCAAGTTCTTTTGCAGGCATGGCTTATCTATAAAACATGTAATCAGTTTACCCATATTCAAGACGGTAGAACACCTCAGATGAAAAAAATTATCTGAAAGATATGATCTAAACAAGCATGGGCTGGGGACAAAGCCCTGTGGAACACCCTAACTGCAGCCTCCAGTTTCACCTGTCCAATTGCTGTATGATACTTGCTGTGTCCTGTTAGTAATCCAGCAGCTATCTATCTTATCAACCTGCTCAGCAACTCTCTTCAAGAGATCCCTGAAACGCCTTACCTCAATATGGCAGTGCACATGTACTAACGCCACATCTCATATAATCTAACTTCACCATCCACAGCTACTCCCATCCTCCCACTTTACTCCTGTTTTTCACCTTTCATATCCTTATGTATGATTCAGCTGATATGCCAACACCTTCTTCTTTAGATCCCCTCTCATACTAACCCTTCAAGACTGTTTCACCATTTATGTAGTCCTAGTGTTTATCTGGGTCTAGATAATCACAGGCACTCATTTAGCCTGGCTCACTTTTATATCACAACCTACATTTCCTATAATGTTTAATTGCCAGGAGACTTTAACTGATATCTCTAACTGCACTGCAACTACTGCATGAAGTGTTTCACACAGTTAATGTAAGCTGCTAAATGTACTAAATGTCTTTATTTATATATTCTGTATAGTATGTGTACTCTCTTAGATGTGGAGCTTTTCTCCCCAGGCCTCCAGTGAAAATAGGCACTTTTGGCCCAGTGGACCATCCCGGTAAACAAATGCAAATAAATAAATAAATCAAGAGTACATAAATGCCTAGTTGTTCTAATCTATCGATCAGTGTTTTGTGTATGACCCTATCGAATGCTGAAGTTAAATCTACATAAATTACATCACAGTACAATATTTCATTCAAACCTGTCATTATATTGTTATAGAACATCATGTTAGAGGAGATAACAGATCTATTTTCAACATATACATGCTGATACATGGTTTCAGCAACCACCCTTTCCAATTCTGACAATAATTTATCCAGTATAACCTTCTCCATTATTTTTCCACAACATGAAGAATTTCCCTATATGTATACAAATTTGCAAATAACAGGTACAGTGGTGCTGTAAGTTCATGCTAACGTGTTCTCAGGTCATTATTACTAATTCTTTCTCCTCCCTGTACTTTGGATCCAGTTTGTGTAACTCTTTTCCAATATAACCTAATATGATTTCAGTATGTGAGGATATCTGGATGTCACTAGGACAATTTATAACCCCATTTGTGGAGCTAAACTGTTTTGCATAAGATTCTGTAAACATATATTATCTGTTATGTCTGAGAATAAATTTTAGAATCTACATAGTTTATCAATTTATATGTCACTACTCCTACCACATCTTATGTATTTATAAAAGGGTTTCCTACTATGCTCAATATCTTTATATAAATTTTCTTCAAAATTTTCCTGATCTTATCTCATCTTGTATTTAATTTGTCTGACCAGCTTGTTTGTTTCACTTTTCAAAGTCATAGTTCAACATCTTTTCCATTTCTAATTTTTTTGTCTCTCACCTTAATCAAGTATCTTGTTCTACTGAAAATATATCCTCCCAATATTGTATACCTTGATCCTGATTTCAGTTTGGCAGAATTAACTAGCAAGAAATTAACCTGCACATCAGTGGTGGTAAAACTTGACATGAAATAATCCATGGAGGAAACTTAATGACTAAAATAAATAGTTCATCTGATGGCTGACGACAATGATATCACCACAATGTGCTGAGAGATGAAAGCTCCATGGATTGAGGTCACCAAGTAATGCAGGAGCATAAAGTAAAACATTATATACTTTATGGTAATTGCTTTAATTTCTTTCTGAACCATCTGATAGTTTCCAGTGAAACATCATTGACAGGCAATGTCATATCTAATCTTCTTTATAGTTTCATAGATTCATAGGTTAGTACTTGCCTAGCTGCCTTAGCAGGCCATTTTAACCCTAGCCAGTTCTCACATTTAGTGCTTAAAATGAACGTATCCTATTGGAGGTAAGATTCACCTAAACCTTACCAAGATCTAGGTTATATATTACTCTAGTGATAATTACTAGATCAAAACATAGATATCTGGAGGTAACCCATGCGTTGGGATAAAACATTTAGGAGCTGCCTCTAACTATTAGTAGTACAGGTGGGTTCCTGTGGTAAATTTCCTATTTCACATCCATTGATCCAAGTTACACTTAAATGTGGTCAAGGATGAGCTTTGTTTTATATGGATAGAGAGTCTTTTCCAGAGCAGTGTTATCCTTTGTGAGTTATACCTGTCCTTCCAAGCTGCTCTGTTAATGTTTCAGAAGAGGTTTAAGTCCCTGGATCGAGTGTTTCTGATACCATCTGACTTGCAGAAGTGAAGTAAGTCCATCAGTAATGGGACAGAGGATGCCTTATATGCTAGACACAGGTGACCTCTTAAGGAGGTCCAGGTAGGACCTATTGTTTAGGCCTTGTATCCTATTTGTAAGGTATCTCTGTGGCCATTCCAGCATGTGCTTGTACAGATCATGACAAATGGACATTATACTCAATGATTGGCCTATTGCGGGCCGAGTAAAGGGACAACCATAACATCCCTGGATCTAGAAGCAGTCCCCTTTTTTATCAGCTGTACAGCATAGAAGGACTTCCTCTCCAATGTGGACACTTGCTGGTCAAAAGTTAGATCACTGTCCACATATCTTCCCACGTCCTGAATGATGTGTCAGTTCTTAGGGATGTGTTGTCAATGTGGTAGTTCCCTAGGAGAACTGACTTTCCAAAGGAGACATTACTGCATTTAGCTTTAGTCCATGAGACTAGCACCAGCTATTTGTTTGGGACAAGCCTTCCTGTAGGATGGCAGAGTCTTGTGGGGATTCAGTCACTGCTCATAGCTAGCAGTCATCTATAAACTTAATTAACCAGGGTCCTTTGGTATTGGCTTTTACTTCTGAGAAGTAGACGCTGAACAGAAGAGGTCCCAATACCAAACCACTGGGGACTCCACTGGTGACTGGTGTTTTTTGTGGAGGTAGCTTCCCCTATTTTGTTCTCCTGCATCCAGTTGGCAATCCAGTGGTGACAAAGGGGGTTATTCTTAGCTTATTGAGCTTTTCTACTATGCCTGAGTGGAGGACTATGTCAGAAGCCTTAACCAGGTTGAGGTAGGTGGCATGTACCATTTTGCCTTCATATATTGTTTTTCGGTCCTTTTCAATAAAGTCCACTATGTTGAGTAGGCATGAACTGCCTTTGATGAATTCAACCTGAGACTGGTCCAGTGCTTGGAGGTTCCCTACATCCTTATTAATTAATTCCATGATAATTCTTTCCACAGCTTTGCATATGATGCTGGTCAGACTTACTGGTCTGTAACTGCCTCGATCCATAGAAGGCTTTCCCTTATGCAGGGGGTTAACTGCTGCTGTTATGCATTCACTTGGTGCAAAATCATTATGGAAGCTAAGGTTAAATAGTGTTATTAGAGATGTGGCTAAATTGTGCTTCATGCTATCCAAGATGCATCCTGGGATATTGTCAGGACCCACTGATGCATTTTTTGCTTTTGATTATGCTTTTAGGACTTGTTCTTATGTGACTGCTGGTGGCAAGTCAGTTTCAGATATTTCTTGTAAAATAGATGGGGACAGGGGTAAAGTCTGAGATTAGTTTATTGGCCAGTAGGTTAGCTATATCTTCAGTTTCATTGTAGGTAACATTGTTTACTATCAGCTCAGTGCATTGGTGGATTGTTTTCCTGAAATTACGAACATAACTAAAAAAAGGCTTTGTGATTATGTTTTGGTTGGGTGGCTATTTTTGCCTCAAAGTTGACTTTAATAGATTTAATTAAGCACCTGAATTGCTTGTGCAATTTAATGACAAGGGATCTATCATTCTTTGTATTATTCTTACTTTTAGCCAATAATCTCCTCCTTTTATATCAGCACTTGTTTATATTAGAGTACCACAAGAGGGTTTAGTTTTTGCCCTTTGTATGCCCTTGTTTCTTCTGGGTACTGTAGCATCTATGCAGCAGTTAACATGCTGGTGCAGTTTAGTGATGTATGTTTCCACATATTCAGTAGAGTTAATTGGGTTTGGTTGGGATTTGAAACTTTCCAATGAATCACTTAGGAGTAGGTAATTTGACTTGGAGATATTTTTAAATGTGCCAGGAGTAAAAATGGTCCCTGGGTTCAATTTTATTTTAAAGGAGATGTCTTTATGGTCAGACCTAACAAGTGACAAAGATAAGTAAGAGATGGTACAAGATTACACAATTTTAATATGGACAAGGTCAAAGATGTTGTTCCAGTGTGTTTGTTTTGACAAAGTCCAGAAATCTCTGTGCTTGTGAAGTAGTGGTGATATAGGTTTCTCAGTCTATAGTTGCTTAGTTTATATCACCCATAAAAATGATATTGGGTTTAATACTGAGTGACTCTATTTCTTGTAGGCAGGTAGGCATTATGGCTTTCTTGGGTCATACAAGGAGATCTGTAGTTAGCCAGTATGTGGTAAGGGACCTTTCTAATGGTGATTTGAACTTGAAGAAGCTCTAGTAGATAATGTTGCTTAACTAGTCTTGATGTGAGTTTCTTCTGAATGAAGACTGAGACATCTCCACCCTTCTTTACCTCCTGCTCAGTGACCGGTCATTAAGGCCTCCACCATCAAAATATTCACCACCATTTTAAATCATGCCTCAGTCACTACTTCCTCCAGGGTGAGGAAATCTTGTAGGGAGTGAAGTTTCTTGTTTTAACTCCTATCATTGATCAGTAACACCTTCATAAATGTCTTTCCTTGAGATTACATGACACTTTCTAGCAGCAGCTGTGTACTTGTGCATTTCTATGTTAAATCACAATAAACTATTTTAATGTAAAAGCTTAGGACTTAAGGGTTGAAATAAAATTAATGAAGTACTTTGCACCAAGTCACTTAACGTATTGATCCCTTTCACACTTTGCATTAAATGGCCAGGAAGCTAAGCACTTTATTAGCAGTATTTCAGAATTGTATGTGCCCTTATCATGACTATGTTAGAACACTAGAGCACTTTTAGTCCAGTGTTATCACTGCACAGAAAAAATGCTCTATCTTTAGGCAGCTTCTAAAGTAAAATTTGCAGATAAAAGGAGAAGTGGATTGTTTCCATAATAAAAGGGGAAGTGGATTGTTTCCATAATATAAAGGCTGTCACCAAAAGCAGCTTAATAACTTGTGGATCAGAGAAATGTACCTGTTATGCTGTACTTTTAACAGGTCTTATAATTTCGATTTTCTGTAGCTTTAACGTATTTATATATTTACTGATTTACGAATTTGCTGACTGGAAATGGCAAGCTGGGAAGTCCTATTTCTAGAGGTCTTCTTGAGTGGCAAATCTCCAAGACAGGTACAGATATATAGTATGAACATCAAAAATAATTGTGGATAAACGCATTACATACAAGAAATAATACATCAGAACAACAGAGCAGAGAGAAGTAATGGATATATTATATACATAGTCAACGGGTGCCATTATTAAATGTGACACACAAGTGCAATCACTAATGTGAAAATGCATTTTATTTTTAAAGCTCAGTACTGTGGTATTTAAAGGATTTATTTTTCCCTAAATTGTAGTGACCGCAGAGTGTAAGCAGGGGGGTGTAGAGGTGTGGGGGGTTGCTTCCCTTGCAAAACAGATTTTTTTTTACATATTTCACAGTTTTCGTGTATGTTTTTCTTTCAACAATTTTTTTGTGTGTTTTGTGATCACACTTTTGAGCAGCTGTGTCAAAACAGTCATACTTTACTCATGAAGCCATAGTAACCATAGTAACTGTAAAGTCAATATTCCTATTAATTATTTGGCAGTACAGATAAATGTATAAAATTATATAGATTAATTCAAGCATGTGGGATGACTTAATAATTTATCATCAGGTAACTTGAAAAGTGGGTAGGTCAGTGAGGCATTGGAGACCATTGGTACCTCACAGCAAGAGATTATCTAGTTCAGTTTTGGTCTGAGGTGCTTTTTGTGTTTAGTCTGCATATTCTCCTTATGTTCACATGGATACTCTAGCATACCAGACGCATGCCCATAGGTATGTGTGTGCAATATGGAAAAAAGGCTTGGCAATTTATTTCCAGTCCCTATGTGCCTAGTAAACTCTGTAGATGGTAAGGGCTGTTCATAGGTTTGCAATAGGAATCAAATATGATTTGACAGCAATAGACGGAACTTCAAAACAGTATGTTTATTTTGCAGGATATCAGGAATGAAGGGGTCATAGTAAAATAAAGCTGGAATTGCTTATGGAGACAGAAAAATTTATGTAAGCTATGCAAGTAGTCCTGTTTTCATATTCCTTAGCTTTTAAGTTACATCACGGGGCAGTTCCACTGTTTCTGTAAATATTTTGTGGCAAAAATCTGTTTTTCAGAATGTATCTTTAGAATCAGGGAAGACATTTTTCTAAAGTTTATCAATATATACTGGAAATTTGCATCTCCACATCTGTTTTTCATTTTAAGAGTGGTATTCATAAATGTGGTAAACAACTGCATATGGCTGATACCTGACAACAGCTGCATACCAGAGTAGTACACAATGCATAAAAGTGCCCAGTCTCCATGGATTAGCAAACACCACACAGTGTCCGTAAGACTGGGGGGCAGGCATTAGGGATGCAGATGAGAGGCTGCAGCATTCTTCACAATTCATATATGACTGAATGGCAGTGAAGACTGCACAACAGGCATTAACTTATGGTAAGTCATGTTGTGGGCTACCCACAAGGTTGTGCCAAGGAGACTGTTGTTAAGCAACAACTTCAGCAAACATGTACAGATTAATATAAAAAATCTTGTAATATCATGGAACTGCCAGATATACCCACTTTGAATGCTCTTCCATGCACAACAACAAAGTACAATGGACAAATTTTACTGACTACCCAGTATATGGGTTGTGAGACAGTGATGCCACATACAGGAACACTTATATGGTTGGATCCCTTCATTTGTTTAGCATGCATATGAAACTGGCTTCACTGTCATGATAAAAGAAGATGGTACTTTTATGAATTTTCCCTTTATATGGCAGCAATGCAAGTTGTTCATAGGTCCATAGGTAAGTGCTAGGCTAGCTGCCCTTGCAGGCCATTTTGAGCCTAGCTAATTTTCCAAAAGGTGAGAATCAGACCCTGTAGCTTGTGTCTGTGAGATAAAGTCCTTAACCATTATTCCAACTCCCAACCCCTAACCATTATACCAATCCCCAAACCCTCCATTACTCCAATCCCAAACCCCTTAACATTATGCTAACTTCCAACTCCTTTCTATTATGTCAACTCCCAACTCCCTTGTAGAGCTGGTGTGCCATTGTTCCCCATTGTCCTGTTCAGCAAAGATTTTTGTTGCTATTCTAGGCATTTGTGAATTATAGTAATATTTGTACTTTATAGTCACTTGAGCTAGGAGACTGATTTTATGTTCAACTCCTGAGAGACTTGCTTGGCTACAAACATCTGCATTAGAAGCTGAAGCTAAGTGAAACTTGCAGTAGTATATTTAATATTATGTTAAGTACAAACTTGCAGTTTTAAAAGTACTGTATTTTCATTTTTTCTGTTTCCTAATTGTGTGTTTCTGAACAGTGTCCTCTGTGTCTGTTTGCTATAGAAGGGGTGGTGTTATCACTTCTTTGTTATCTGATATTTAATAGCCTAGAGGGATTCCTCTTTACTTTAAGTGCTAGCCACAAAGTTTGAGAAATCATTTTATGCTCAACTCCTGCGAGACTTGCTTGGCTACAAACATCTGCATTAGAAGCTGACGCTAAATGAACCTTGCAGTAGTGCATTTAATATTCTGTTAAGTACAAACGTGCAGTTTTAAAAGTACTGTATTTTCATTTTTTCTGTTTCCTAATTGTGTGTTTCTGAACAGTGTCCTCTGCGTCTCTCTGCAGTGAGTTTCCTACCCTCCCTCCCTCCCTGTTCTTGTGTTGGTATTAGTGTTGTTGGCTCTGGAATTGCCCGCCTCTCCTGTAAGTCTGTATTGGAACACTCCTCCTGGGTCCATCTCATTTGCTCACTTAGTCAAGTACAGTGAGATCACATTATGAGTCTAGTGTTCACTCTACTTAATATAGAGAGTAGATTTGAGAAGGCCCCAAAACATTTTTTTTTCATTTGCTTTTACTGTATTTGCTTTCCTCCTCCTTTTTTTTTTTTTGCTTTTCTTAAAAGTACTCAATTTTATTTAGTCTGCTGCATTTATTACTGCTTGGTAGTAGCCTGATTAATTTGTAACTGTTATTCTAAGTCTTTTGGTTTAAGCACTTGGGCTTCATACAGGCTGTTTTACATTAAGAAGGTTTGTGGTCTGCACTGTTGTGGCAGGACAGGTAGCTTACATCCTTCTAAGCTGGGAATTGCTGATTGAAGGCCCGGTGTCTGCTATTCTAAAAGTGTATTAGTTCTGGCTTAAGCAATTGGGCTTCAGGCCAGTTATTCTACATTAAGAAGGTTTGTGGTCTGCACTCTTGTGGGAGGAGAGGCTGGATTCTGCCCTTCTGAGCTGGGAATATCTGGTCACAGGCTTATTGTGCCTGCTTATTTGAACTGTTTCTTTCTGAAATTGGCGCGGCTTGTTGCTGTAGCATAGACCAGATTCAGGCCTGCTGAATATAGCTTTGTTTATATAACTTGAGCACTGATCCAGGCCATCTTTTTTTGGAGAAGGTTCCCCTGCACACTAGTAAGCATGGGGTGTGCAGTTAGAACTTGTCTGATTGAAGACTGCTGGAACAGGGCTCAGTTTTGAGCTTTTTTCCTGGTTAATTGGGTAACTTGTTTAAATCAGTTTGTTCGTTTTCTATTGTTTTATATATATCTATATATATATATATATATATATATATATATCTATATATATATATATATATATATATATATATATATATATATATATATATATATATATATATATATATATATATATATATATATATATATATATATATATATATATATATATATATATATATATATATATATATATATATATATATATATATATATATATATATATATATATATACATATATATATATATATATATATATATATATATATATATATATATATATATATATATACATACATATATATATATATATATATATATATATATATATATATATACATACATACATATATATATATATATATATATATATATATATATATAAATTGTACTTTATTCATCTGCTTTTACTGTATTTATGCTTCTTCCTACTTTATTACTAGTGGCATTGACTACAACTCTGATCTGCAATATTTAACAATGAGTATCATTTTCTGTGCATTTAAAGTGTTTTTGAGTGTATTTGCTTTATTTTCTTAAAAAAAAATATATACATATATATATATATATATATATATATATATATTTATACATACATATATATGTATATATATAAATATATATAAATATATATATATATATATATATATATATATATATATATATATATATATATATATATATATATATATATATATATATATATATATATATATATATATATATATATACACACTTGTTTCCCGCCTTTCTAAGCTAATATAGTTAAGTTTTCAGGTTAGTGCTGAATTCAGGGCTGTGTTACAAATCTCTGTGTTCGCCCATACCTTAGTTGGCTAGAAGGAAGTTCTCAGTTCACCTCTCAGAGAGGGGAGCTTTGAGCAACCTGTCTGTCCCTGGAGGAGTGGTTTCAGCACAGAAATTAGTAGTTTCTTGGCCATTTTGGGCTAATTTCTATCTCTTTCATTTCCCTGCTATAAATGCTGCATTTGCCCGGTTTTTCATGCCGGGCAGCGCCGGTTAGCAAGGGTAAAACTATTCCCGGCTCCACAAAGTGTCCTCCTCAATTTTTCCCTTGAAACTAGACAAACTTTCAACTGAAGCACTCAAGCCACTCATTTGTCAGCCTGGCACTTACTCAACACTTATAGCAAGCACTTATAAATCCTAGCACTAGACCCTCCTATACTGTACAGAAGGACAAGGCTCTGTATTCGACCTTACCAGCCATCCAGTAAAACAGTTCACTGTACCTATCCAGGCATGTCCAAAGGGCAGTTTCAGGTGTACTCTCCAGTCCAACTGGTGAATCTGGGCATTTTGAGGCAATGTTACAACTGCCTCATGTACACAGACAACCCCCTCCTCCTACCACCAAACACTAATACATGCGAGAGATGCAATTATACAGCCAAACTGGAGGCTAAGCCCTCTCAACCCAAGACTGGATCAGACAGTCAAGAGGAGAAGGGAAATACTTGCATCACACCACCATTCTCACATAAACTCATTAAAGCAGCACTGGAAAAAAACACACATAAATACATGAAAACATACTCGGAGGCTCTAAATAAAAATCTGCAAGACCAACAAAGACCTCCAAATCAAACATCCAAGCAACCTCCACCCCCCCAACACAAACCATGAAACACATACTTCTCAAAACAAGTGTGCCATGCAATCACAGCCCTTAAGGCAAAATAACATACCCAACATACTAGTAATAGGTGACTCTATAGTCAGGCACACTGACGTCCCACTCACTAGGCTGAATAAGGTGAAGGTTACTGTTAGCTGCCTGTCGGGTGCCAGGATCCGCCACATAACACAAGCACTCAGGTCACTACAGAACAAGTACAAATATGACTCTGCCATTGTCCATGTTGGTGTGAATGACCTGAGCCGTACCTCTCTAGACTACATGAAAAGAGACATGGAAGAGCTCTCTGATCACGTAGCCCAGGCCGGAATGACTCTGACCCTGAGTAGCATCCTGCCCTCACCAAGAATGATACCACAGTATAAAGAAAAAATTCTCAATTTCAACAATTGGCTAAGTTTCTGGTATCATTTAAAGGGAATCCAGTGTCTGTACACCTGGGATGACATGCTCGACAAGCCATGCTGCTTCACTAGAGATGGCTTGCACCTGTCACCCTTAGGCTTTCAGATACTGGCCAAGGCTCTTGCCACCCCCATTGTGCCTTTTTTAGGCAAGGCTCAAAAGACAAACCTACCACCATAAATAGCACAAGTAACAAAAAACTGAGGGTAGTGCTACTCAATGCCAGAAGTCTGAACCTCAAAATGCACTCACTCAAGGCACTCCTCAGTAGGGAGAAATTGATATATGTGCAGTAACAGAAACCTGATTTGAGGCTCCAGAGAGCACCCCAGCACTACCAGGCTACAACTCATACCATAAATTTCGGCCACAGAACCCAAACAGAAATACAAAAGGCGGGGGCGTATCCATATTCATCAAGGATACCCACACCTCCAGGTTAGTGGCACAGCACAATGCTTCAGAGATCATCCAAGTGTAACTAACAATGGGCAAAACTACAGTTCAGATTGTAGCTTGCTACAGATCACCCACCATGTCCCAGAACCCCCATTCCGTGTTCCTGGAAACACTGGGACGCATAAAGGTCCTACCAAACACCCTAATATTGGGTGATTTCAATTATCCAAACATTAACTGGGAGAACTACTCAAGTACTAACTCCCTTGCCCAACATTTCCTATAATTTATAAACTCAAACACCCTGGTTCAACTGGTCAACACTCCCACCAGAGGTGACAACATATTGGACTTGGTCATCACCAACATGGGTGACGGGTGTTCCACACTGGCGGTCAACCCCTCGCTGGTTAGATCTGACCATAAACAAATCACTTTGGATATCCACATTCTGCCCCCACCCCCGGACAAAAAAAACACCGTGAAAAACTTTTCAAAAGCAAACTTCACATTACTTAAGACCGAGGTGGAAAGTTTCAAAGCCCCCATGCTGAAGGATAACACTGTCCAAGCTGCAAAATTCTTTACTAATGCATTCTACGGGCACCTACAAGAATGCATGGATCATGCCATCCCAAGCAAAACCAAGACTCACTCCTCCAAGAAAGGGAAACCAGTCTGGTGGTCTCCTGCCAGAAACAAGTTATAGATTAGAAGGAAGAAACTAGTGCAGAAAAGAGTAAAATCCAAAGACGGGAAGACATCCCTGATCAGTATCAGCAAGAAACTATGATCCCTCATAAAATCATCCAAGGCGAGCTTTGAAAGAAAAATTGCCAAGGACTCCAAAGATAACCACAAGGCATTCTTTAGCTATGTCAAGAATCTAAGTGGCAATGCTCAGATCTGCTCGGAGTTAGTGCAGAATGGCACAAAATACACTGAACCGACTGATATCATCAACATCCTGGCAGACAGGTTCAGTGCAAACTTCACCCCCCTCTCACCCCCAAAAGGGCCCATAACCATACCAGAAGAATGTAGAGTCCCTGAAACCACAGACACTCAGGTTAAAACAGCCCTCTCCAAAGCCAAAAACACAGCATTAATGGGACCGGACGGTGTCCCACGCTGCATCCTACATGAGCTCAAAGATGAACTAACCCCTCATCTAAACACACTGTTCAAACTCAGCCTCTCCACAGGCTACATACCCATAGAGTGGTGCACAGCAGCGGTTATTCCACTCCGCAAAGGTGGAGGCACAACAGACCCCGGGAACTTAGCCCTATAAGCCTGACTAGCTTGGTCTGCAAGGCTATGGAGCACATCATCATGGAACTCATTAAAAGAGACATTGGGAACCTCCAAACACTGGACCCTATCCAGTTCGGCTTTGTTAAGGGCAGATCATGCCTCATAAGCCTGGTGGAATTCTTTGAGACAGTTACCAAGGCTATAGATGAGGGAAAGGTGGTACACACAGCCTACCTAGACCTTGCAAAGCTGTTCAGCACCATTCCCCATTCTAGTATTATAGACAAGTTCACCAGCCTGAACATAAACCCCTGCGCCACAAGATGGGTTGAAAACTGGCTCACAGACAGAACCCACATGGTGAGAGTTGTGGGAGCTAGGTCCGACTCTAAATTGGTTACAAGTGGATTTCCTCAGGGCTCAGTCCTAGGACCCCTCCTGTACTTCTGAGAGGTACAGGCAAGCACAGGAGGACTATGGCTGACCAAGTTCGCAGATGACTGCAAACTAGGGGCTATAATTGACTCTCTGGCTGACACAGACATCCTCCAAAAGGGTCTCACTGAGACAGATACCTAGTGTCAAAACCATGGCCTCAAGCTAAATGCCAAAAAGTGCATAGTCATCCCCTTTGGAAAAAACAAAGTACCCACAAACTACCACATAGGTGGTAGTCCCCTAAATACAGAAGATGTAATAAGGGATCTGGGGACCCCAGTAGATAATAATCTCACCTTTGATAATCACATTGCCAAAGTGGTTAGAAAATCCTTCTATGTGGCCCACCTAATCACAAAAGGTTTCTCATCCAGATCAAAAGAGGTCATTGTGCCC